>NW_024039059.1:1557500-2052500 GCF_016077235.1 Cyprinodon tularosa | reverse complement strand
GCCAATCTAAGTACCGGTATAAGCTTTATCATAAAGGAAAGTTCAAAGCCTACCCTTAAAAGAAGACAGGGTGTCTGCCTCACGGACTAAAACTGGTAGTTCGTTCCACAGGAGAGGAGCCTGTTAAACTAAAAGATCTGCCTCCCATTCTACTTTTAGAAATTCTAGGAACCACTAGTAAACCTGCATATTGAGAGCAAAGTGCTCTGTTAGGAACATAAGGAACGTTCATATCTCTAATATAAGATGGAGCTTGGCCATTTAAGGTTTTATATGTGAGAAGGAGGAATTTAAAATCTATTCTTGATTTAACAGGAAGCCAATGAAGAGAAGCCAGGATAGGATAGATATGATCTCTCTTTTTAATTTTCATCAGAACTCTAGCTGCAGCCTTTTGGATCATCTGAAAGCTTTTAACCACAGTTTGTGGACTTCCTGATAGTAAAGAATTACAATAGTCCAGCCTTGACAGTCTACATAGTAAAGATAATTAGCACTGATCCCTGTGGTACTCCACAGATAACCCTTGAGCATCATTAACGTGAACAAACTGAAATCTGTCAGACAAATAAATTTAAACCAACCTAGGGTGGTTCCTGGCATCCCTACGAAATATTCAAGTCTTTCTTTCCTATGATCAACTGTATCAAATGCCACACTACGATCTAACAGGGCAAGTACCAATACAAGTCTGTTATATGAGGCCATGGAAATGTCATTAGTGACTTTCACAAGAGCTGTTGTAGTGCTATGATGAGCTTTAAAAGCGACTGAAACTCTTCAAAATGTTCACTATGGTGTAAATGGTCACACACTTGAGAAATTTATCAAACTAAGGCTACAAGGATGATGCTGTTTTGTGTGTTTGCAGCCCAGCGGGACATGTTTCTGTTCTTATGGGATTTTAATTGACCTTTTACTTCAATTTACCTTGGGATTTATTGTTTTTCACCAAATGCTACTGATATTAGATCGTTCTTCTACAGACAAAAACAACATTACTGATGATAGATTTAAAGAAGCCTACTTTGAAGTAAAATCTGAACTAGTGGGACAGTGGCCTTAGGAGCTTTAAAACAACAGATATTTTTTTTTATTGAATGATGAATCACCAATAAATGATGACTTTTGCCAAAATTGACAAATTAAATGAGATTATTCTGTTTGTTTTCAGTCCAGATTTATTTCCCCGTCTCTTCCACCAGGCATCCAACTTCTTCTGGGGTCTCTGGGCCATCCTGCAGTCCCAATACTCCTCTATTAACTTCGACTTCCAAAGGTTTGTACACATTGCAAATTTCTTTACCTCTGAGATGACCTGAAGAGTTCTGGTAGAGATCTTTCTTTCGTCAAAACAGGGTTAGTGTTCAACTGAGTGATGATATCTTTTAATATATTAGAGGATCTTCCATTCCTCTTCTGTCTGTCTTGTGTAAGTGCAGAATGATTTCTGCATCTCCCTTTTCTTGTCGCCTCTCTCAGCAGACAAAATGTTTACTTGGGGAATATTCTGCTTCTCGTCACTGTTGCGCCACACATCATGATAGGATGAAAGCCAAAGCTTTCATTAAGACTTTAAAAGGATGCCAAACCTAATTTCTTTTATTTTTAAATTTACAACAGCATGCATTAGGACTATTTATCTTAAACGACTCCAGGAGACATTCCTCATCACCGGCAAGCAGACAGTAAAGTTCAAGAGGGCACAATGCTTCCTTCTCCCCCTACCTTTTACCATAACGTCTCACTTTCCTTTGTGCCCCACACCAACAACAGTTGTGATGGTGATCCTAATCACTATTGACACACGGCACCCTCCCTATGTGTGGCTTTCTCTGCCCCCTGGATCAGCAACAGGGCCCCCACCATATTTCGATGTGGGCCTCGAAGGAAATGTGATCCAGAGGGATGCTGGGGCACAGAGGCTCTATTGTTTTAAAGCTGTCGACCCAGCCTTACTATATGTCTTGCATAGCCGTCTGTTACTTTAAGCCGCCGGCTGAAGTTGTTTTAAAGTGCATGCAGAAGGTTGGGTTACCTTTCTTCAACCGGAGGGGTTAAACTAGAATGAGCTCAGAGAGCAACAGTAACTGCAGGGAAGAAGGTCTAATCTTTGAAAGCAGCAATACTTCCCTAACCTATGTCATCCCCTAATGGATCACTCATAACTGTTTTAATTCTTTGTTCCTACCTACCTCCTAAATCTTTTTTTTAACAAGCATGGCATAAATAAAACCTTGTTAGCCAGGGTTCTGTAAGGTTGTTATTTGTACACATTTCTTTGTTTCTTATTCTATCTTCATTAAGGCTTAAATTTAGAAATGACTGGTGTGATCTCAGAGCTGATAGACATGTTGACAAGCTTGAAATAAGTTCATGTGAGCTGACTAGTGACAAGTTAAAACATGCAATGCGTAAGCAGTTAGCTTTCAAACTACTGTAACTTTGGTCAGAAACTTCGATCTGTTGGGAAAGTGAGGTTTGTGCTTTTTTTAAGGAGTTGGTTTATCTAATGCTGCTGTTCATTTCCCCAAAATCTTAGATTAATCTCACGCCCAGAAATTTGAGCTCCTGTGCTTCATAACCAAGCGAGCCATAAAAATGGTATTTGTTACTAATGTATTTATCCATCTATTCACATAGACTATCAACATTTTACTTATGACTAAGCCTGTGATTAGCTTATTTTAATGACGTACAAACTGCAAACAAGTGCAAACAAAGCCTAGTATGGGCTGTTTGTAATGTCCTAAGTATAGTGAAAATTTTGTTCCATTGTTGTTGCATTAAAAAACACATTTTGTAAATACATTTTTTATCTAAAAAAACTTTTTACTGTTTTCTCATACTTGATTTTATCCAATCAAAAAATCCAATATGTTTTTCATATTCATTTTTATTTTTAAAGTTTTTGTTTTTTATTTTGTTCCAATTGAAATTACAGATTTAATACTCTATATAATAATTTCTGATTCAAGATTCATTTTTTTTTTACTTTTTTCACAGATTTGTATTTATTTACTTATTCAGATTGAGTTTTACCAATTTCATCCTTTTCAAATTGCCATTTGAACAACAAAAACTATAAAAATGTAGCTCACATACAGTACATGCCGGCCAATAGAAATTTGTCTTGGCTGCTCACTCCAAAGGAAAGCTCGACCCACAAAGTGAAGAGAATGTGATCCGAAAAACGCAAATTGAAAAAATAAAAAATAATAACAATTTGAACTAAATACACATAAAGATAAAAGGAAAAAACATTATGGAAAAAATAAAATGTTATTTAAGGTTTTTTGTCATTGCAATTTCTTTAATTTTTCTTAAACAAAACAAATTATTTTCTTACAACAGTGAATCAACAAACTTCAGTCTGTATACCAATGCACAGTAAAAATGTCCATCATAAGTTTCCAAGGAATAACATAACCAAGAAAGTTTTCCACTTTTGGCTTGTTATGGCAGTTTGTTGAGTCACAGTTGATAACTCTTCAGCCAAATTTCTAATGGCTGTCCTAGACAATACTAGAAGTTGCTGGATGACTTTAAAAATCGGTCATGATTCGGTCCAAGCTGCAGAAGAGCGGAATTTAATTCAGTTCAAAAAAACTTTATTAATCCCAAAGGGAAATTAAATGTTGCAGTAACTCATTGGTTTTTTTTTTCTTTAACCAGATGTTGTAGGTATTGATAGCTGCAGGCAGGAAGAATCTTCTGTCATGGTCTGTCTTGCACCGAGCTCTGGAGAAGCCTCTGACTGAGGACACTCAGTCGGTATTTAACAATCTGAGTAACAGGATTCTCTCCATAATATTCTTCACTTTATGGAGAATTCCTCTTTTTGAAATCATCTCATAAAAATGTCAATATTGGCAAGATGTAAAGTTATAAAAAGCACTCTGAATGCCATTAAAACTACAATAGAACGCTATAAAATAATTTTAAACATGAATACTTTCCCTAAACCTAAACTAAATAAATATTTTTTTATACATATATAAATTCATATTTAACCAAAAGTCAGGTAGCAGAGAGATATACATGGATGAGGTCACTAAGTGACTGAGGCTGACTGTGAAATCCATTATATTAAGTTTATTTATATCTCACCAATTCACAACACATATCATCTCAAGGCATTTTACTGAGACAATTATTTGTTTATTTTTCATGCGAAAGTTTCAGAAAGCATAATGTTGCAAATTATATTTACATCCCCATCCGCAACTTTTTAGTCAACCTTGGTATTTTAAAGAGGACTTCCATACGCTGTCCAACTTACAAGAGAAGACCCTTATTTGTAGCTTTTCGGTACTACATCTTCATCATGCAAACTGCCAGTACAAACGGTCAGTTAACTGAGTTCAAGATGAAGTCCACTATATAGTCCCTGCTCTACAGTATACATAGTGATTGAGGGGTTCAGGCAGACATTCGCTCACAGCCTGTGACTCATAATTTGCCAACCCACTAGAAGTGTTTGACCCAGTGATTGGTAAAAATTGACATTGACACACGTCCAAATGACATCTAAATTTGGTTAAAAAGTGAAAGGTGAAAAGCTATAATCCTTCTACAGCTGGGCTGAAGTGGGACAGAATCAGACCCACCAAACACAGCTCAATTTTCAACTATTTCTGGATTAAATCAAAACTACCACGGACCGACCAGATCTAGCCTAAACCAACATCTAAATGACGTGTGGTGTATAGGGGGACCGGATCACCTACTCTTATTTGTTGAATGTTACTGTGTTCATGTTTTTGTGTGTCTGGTGTGTATAAGAAACTTTCCGCCCAGCTCTATCCCCCTGAGTCAAATTTTGGCTGACTTCCCAACGAGTGACAGGCGTCACACAGGCCTTGTGCTCTAACCCAGTCCAGATGTAGATGTGACAATGGAGAGCCACAACGGGAATGTGAACCCGCCCTCCCTCTACCGTTCTTATTTACTTTCCTCTTATGACTTTACTCATGTGTTGAAAGTGTTTTCGAGTCAGTGGTTTAGATTTGTGGACATCCTGGCAGGCCCAGCTGTTATTTGACAAAGACATTATTATGAGGAAATGAACAAAGGAGGAGGCCCACTGTTTGGAAAGGACTCACTGCAAAATTGAAGGAATTGGGCACAAAAGCACATTGTGAAATGGAATACCTGCTTTTTATGCAACAACTAACTGTTTCACCTCACTCCCCCTAAAACGAAAAAGTTCTCAGTTTAATTTCCTAGGATGATAAATGCTGAAAGCTTCTTAGTTCTCAAGTTGATCTTAATAAATTCAAGGATTAATGAAACATTTTGTAAAAGCAGCGATAAGGAACTGGGTGGGATCATATTGCACAATTATAAATCTGTTTGCATGAAAGATTAACATGATTAGAAAGATTACATGTTATTTAAAACTTGAGAGCTAAGTCATTTCAGTCTCACTAACTTAGGTTAAAGGGATAAAACTATGAATCTGTTAGGGTAGTAACAATGAAAATGTATTTATTTTTACAAACCACTTAAATAATTCACAAATAAAAAGTTGATACAACACATTTTTTAGTGAAATGTCAGTCCAGGTTTGAATAACCTACATATGGTGGCACATTTCCATATCTAACTCTAAAGACAGTTGTTACAGTCCCAGCCTTTGGCCGTTGGTGGAATAGGAGACACTAGAGAGAGGAAGAGAGGTGAAGAAGAGGAGGAAGTCAACTAAAGGGGGGTTTGTAAGCAAGTCTGTGTTGTTTTTAATCTTTCCAAGAGGGAAATAAAGTCCTAAAATGTTTCCATCTGGGGGCTCGTCCAGGATCGCTCTGTAAAAAGAAGGAATAAAATAAAGAGCATAGCAAGAAATTGATAAAGGAAGCCGAAAGAACTTTCAGAAGGGCCTCTAAGATGGCATCGGCTCTGGCTAATGTAGCTGCTGGAGTTTAAGGCCCCGTCCACACGAAGTCAAAACGAACACGAAATGCTAATATTTTCCAGAACGTTTGTCGTAAAGACGGAGAGATAAAATAAATGTGATCGTCCACACGAATGTATGAAAACGCTGCAAAATGTATGCCAGGCCTGTAAGTGGCGCTGTGGTGCCAAAGCAAAAATAGGCGACGAAATTTTGGGCATGTGCACTAATATTTATACATGGTTGCCCTGCGGGTCCATTTTCGTGGTTCAGTCAAATTCAGGTGATGAACTATGTCGTCGATATTGCTCTGTTCTTCCTGGAGATATTCCAGAAGAAGAAGATTCTGTTGTAAGCCCGACAGCAGGGTGAGTAGCATGAGCAGCAACCATTCAAAACAGTACGGCGCCATTGTTGTTGTGATACTGTGTCGCGCATGCGTGTTTAGAGGCGACGCTATGACGCATGCGTGTAAGAAAAAAAATGCGGTTACAGCTTAAAGATGGAAACGCAAAAGAGGCGTTTCAAAATCTTCCCACTCTGAAGGCTTAATAAAAAAAGATCGTTTACAGACCCCCGAAACGCCGGCTTTGTATGGATGAGAGGCTGGTTTGGTGAAAAATTTGTGCGTTTAGGCCAGGGTTTGGCTTCGTGTGGACGGGGCCAAAATGCAAGCTGATGAAAGGAGCTGAAAAGTAAGCCTAAATCCCTTCCTGGTGCATAGAGGAGAGATTTGGCAGGATGATAAAGGTTTTCGTGACAAAAGGAGCATTGAGTGGCGTTGTGATGATCGGTAAGAGCAAAAGATTCATAGCCAGGGTGTAGCTGCTATTAACGGGGTGCTGTGCAGATACCAACCAATACCTTTTGTTTATCAGTCAGACGGGTCCAGCTATGTATCTCCAATTTGCCCACCTGTGCATTTAGGCTTACTTTTCACCTAGATGAATGAAAAGCCCATATATCATGTTGTAGCACCTCAAGGCAGGATGGGGCAAAACCACCATGCCCACATTTTACCCCAGCAAACTACAGCATGCAATCAGCAGCTTGGTTCCTGTCACTTTGGTCATGGGTTGAACAGCATTGGCAGCACGGAGTGCCCAACATGTAATGAGAAGATCTCAATACCGAAGTCTTGCCAGTTTGATGGAACTAGTTTGTGGAAGGGGTTCTTTTACCAGTTTGCATGCTGTGGTAAAGTTAATCACTGGACTGAATACACTAAAGCTGTTCAGTTAAAGTTCTGCCTTACTGGCTCATCTGGAGCCATTGTACAAAATAGCCATTGTACAAAAATGTGCTGTAGCTATTGGCATCAAACTAAGGCAAAGAGTGTGGAAAACCTGAGAAGCCCTATATTTATTAAGAGATGACATCTATGAAAAAGTCTTTATTTTTACGTCAACTGTACAGAGAAAGAGCAAGATCGTATTAGCGTAGATATTTTCACCAATGCTCCAGCTGACCCTGATCTGATTCAAAAACTGTCAGAGAAGAAACCAATTACCCTTGCCATAACTAATTGGATAACCCAAAGGCATGATGCTACAAGAAGGACTGCCCATGCGGTTACGCAGTTGATTCAGTAGAGTACACATAACTTTCCATCTCATGGGGCTAGACTAGCAGTGGTGTGTTAGGACCTGGACCTGTCCGAGTGGGCACCATCTGAGAAATATAGACAGAAATCCAACTCAAGTAAGAGCAAACATTTAAATGCAATATGTCATAACTGCTCCGGTGTGGGTCACCTAAGGCGAAGCTGCCCATCACCACACCAACATGTGTAGAGCCCACTTATATGAAAAACCATCTGACCTGATGCCATAATTATCTGTATTAGAAATGGGAAGCAGGAAATGCACATTCATATTCTGGTCCACGGAATAAAAATACGTGTCCTCCTAGACTCTTGTACCCGGAGAAATGTGCTGTCCCTGCGTGATTTCAACTAATTTCCTTCTGAATTCAGACCATCCATCCAACCATGGGTCGCACAAACATTACAGGCAACTGGGACAGTAAGGCTGCCTGTGCTGGGAGAGGTGGTTCTGCCGGTGCATATTGGGAGCATGTGGTGGATGTCAACTGTATCATTGCTGATACCGATGAGAGCACAGAGATCATCTTGGGCCATCCTTTCTGCTTAGACTATGGATGCAAAGAAACAACCCTGTTAGGGGAGAAGGTTCCCCAGTTGGGCTTTGACCTTGAAGTTGGCATACATGAAGTGAGGGTGGCCTGTACCACCGTGTTGGGGCCTGGACATAAGTATGTGGTGCTCGTTAAACACATCATCATGACAATGGAAGGACCTCCGGTAAGCAGCCCCACCATAAAATGTATCAACAGAAACAAGAAGAAGCAGGTGATCAGTAGGTGCTTCAGAGCTTGGAGGCTGGTCTGGCCCAACCCAGTAATAGCAGCTGGTCAGAGCCAATAGTAATGGTGAAAAAGAAAGATCAAAGCTCTAGAATGTGTAGAACACAGGGCCCTGACCGAACAAATGATTAAGGATGTTTAGCCACTGCGTCGGATCCAGGACACCCTCGATACCCTCTCCACTGCTAAGTTCTTCAGCACACTCGATCTGACATCTGGATAATGTCAAGTGGAGTTTAGACACCCCCGGCCAGAGGAGCCGCTACGTTCTGAACACGAAAAGAGCTTTTTGAATGGAACGTGATGCCCTTTGGACTGTGAAATGCTCCTGCCACATTCCTAAGGCTCATGGACGTGTCCTGGCAGGGTTGAGGTGGGACAACTGCTTGGTTTACCTTGACAACATCACAGTTCTAGGCCGAGACACAGGATAGATGTTGGAGCGACTGGAGCATGTGTTTGTCAGGCTGTGGGCAGCTAACCTCAAGCTCAAACCTTCCTGAATGCTGCCTGTTTTGAGAGCAAGTGTTTTTTTCTGGGCCACAGAGTTTCAGCTGAAGGTGTTGCCACTGACCCTCAGAAAATTCGGTGGGTACAAGAGTGGATGATTGGACTTATTAGATAAGTATAAGTCTCTCTCTGCAAACAATAATGTAAGCATGGAATTTGTTTCACTTAGAGATAAAACAGTTATTTTGACCTGATATTAAATTGAGTTTTGTTTCCTGAAATCTCCTTTCACTCCTTGCACCTGCAAAAAAAACAGAAAAATATTAATGAACTTGGTTTTTAATGAGGTAGTTGCGAATGTTTCTCAGCAAGCAAAAATGCTGTTAGTCATTTGTAGAAGCACATGCTAGCAACAGATTAAATCTGTCCAGAAAACAATAATGCTTTTTAAGGCTCCCCATAAATATATTTAGAAGAGTTAAAATGTTTCCTTAGTATTGGCATGATACAAATTAATCTTATTCCTCCTAATATTATTAGCTGTTTTGCTTTGCCACATGGTTAGACTCCACCAAAGCACATATCTGGCATAATCTTTAGGTTGAAGCGTCTCATTTTGGTGCAGCAGAAACAACTGAAAAAAATATTTCCAATAGACGAAGACAAGAGAGGGGCTGACTCTGAAATAATAATTAGAGCTCAGTTTTACATACAGATGCACAAGGGGAGCAGAGTGATGAAACACAAGTATCTCAAAAGCTTCTGTCTGAATTATCTTTTGTCTCACTAAAGCAGTAAAAGCGAGAAAACCGATTCGGCATTGAAGAGTTCAGTGAAAGCACTAATTAAAGGACCAACTCCTCTCTTTGCCTCCATTTTCTTTGCCTTTCAAACTTCACTTAATTTCAAAGGGGTGTACTATAATGGCCAAGGGCAACGGCGTACTCAGACATCAGATTTATTGAGACACGCTCAACAGTAAGGTAGGAACGAGCGCAAAACCACTTTTATCACCGTTAAGCTGTGCTTAGAAGCTTTCAGACTCTTCACTTTATTGAACAAAGACTCGATGCAGTTATTTATTTTATTTGCAGCTACAAACAAAGACACCTTGCCCACCATGAGCAGGAAAGAAGCACATACTGTTTGAAATTTCATATAACACACAATAAAGGACCATTACTTTGCAACTCACTTTATACCTTACACTTTCCTTTTAAATGATCCATTATTGTGCCAACTTATTGACTGATGAACAACATTACAGCTGCAGGGGGAAAAAACAGCTGTTAATGTTTTAGTACAGTAGCAAGAGAGTAAGCAGAGTTCAATGGCACACTGAAATATAGCCTTATCTCAAATAAAACAATAGTCTAAATTTTTTATTTATTTGAACATATTTGGAAAAAAAATTGGATTTTTCTTAATAAACAAAGTGGTTGATCTTCCTCATGGATAGATTGATCTGCATGTGTGGGCTGGTCTGAATTTCTGATGCCCCTACAACCTTCAGGAGCAATCCCTTTTGGTTAACAGGGTTATATACATTTTTGTTTCACTTGAAACAAACCCTAAAGAAAAGAGATATAGAAAACCACTAAAAAAGCATGATGATGTCACACAGTGAGGCAGTAAATACAATAAAACATACATATACAGGTGCTGGTCATAAAATTAGAATATCATGAAAAAGTAGATTGATTTCAGTAATTCCATTTAAAAAGTGAAACTTGTATATTATATTCATACATTACATACAAACTCATATATTTCAGATGTTTATTTTGTTTAATTTTGATGATTACAAATGACAACAAATGAAAATCTCAAATTCATCATATCAGAAAATTAGAATATTACTGAAGACCAATAAAAACAAAGGATTTATAGAAATGTTGGCCAACTGAAAAGTATGAACATGAAAAGTATGAGCATGTACAGCACTCAGTATTTAGTTGGGCCTCCTTTGGCCTGTATTACTGCAGCAATGCGGCGTGGCATGGAGTCGATCAGTCTGTGGCACTGCTCAGGTGTTATGATTGCCCAGGTTGCTCTAATAGTGGCTTTTAGCTCTTCTGAATTGTTGGGTCTGGTGTATTGCATCTTCTTCTTCACAATACCCCAAAGATTTTCTATGGGGTTAAGGTCAGGAGAGTTTGCTGGCCAACTAAGAACAGGGATACCATGGTCCTTCAACCAGGTACTGGTAGCTTTGGCACTGTGTGCAGGTGCCAAGTCCTGTTGGAAAATGAAATCTGCATCTCCAAAAAGTTGGTCAGCGGCAGGAAGCATGAAGTGCTCTAAAACTTCCTGGTATGTGGCTGCGTTGACCCTGGACCTCAGAAAACACAATGGACCAACACCAGCAGATGACATGGCACCCCAAACCATCACTGACTGTGGAAACTTTACACTGGACTTCAAGCAACGTGGATGAAGTGCCTCTCTTCTTTTCCTCCAGACTCTGGGACCTTGATTTCCAAAGGAAATGCAAAATTTACTTTCATCAGAGAACATGACTTTGGACCACTCACCAGCAGTCCAGTCCTGTTTCTCTTTAGCCCAGGCAAGACGCTTCTGACGCTGTCTGTGGTTCAAGAGTGGCTTGACACAAGGAATGCGACAGCAGAAACCCATGTCTTTCATACGTCTGTGTGTGGTGGTTCTTGAAGCACTCACTCCAGCTGCAGTCCACTCTTTGTGAATCTCCCCCACATTTTTGAAGGGGTTTTGTTTCACAATCCTCTCCAGGGTGCGGTTATCTCTCTTGCTTGTACACTTTTTTCGACCACATCTTTTCCTTCCCTTCGCCTCTCTATTAATGTGCTTGGACACTGAGCTCTGTGAACAGCCAGCCTCTTTAGCGATGACCTTTTGTGTCTTGCCCTCCTTGTGCAAGGTGTCGATGGTCGTCTTTTGGACAACTGTCAAGTCAGCAGTCTTCCCCATGATTGTGTAGCCTATAGAACTAGACTGAAAGACCATTTAAAGGCTTTTGCAGGTGGTTTGAGTTAATTAGCTGATTAGAGTGTGGCACCAGGGGCCATCAATTTTGAACCTTTTCACAATATTCTAATTTTCTGATATGATGAATTTGAGATTTTCATTTGTTGTCATTTGTAATCATCAAAATTAAACAAAATAAACATCTGAAATATATGAGTTTGTATGTAATGTATGAATATAATATACAAGTTTCACTTTTTAAATGGAATTACTGAAATCAATCTACTTTTTCATGATATTCTAATTTTATGACCAGCACCTGTACGTATCGCTTACCACTGTACCTCTAATTTAAAATAATTAATTTTGAGAAAGTAAAATAAAAAAGGAATAAAATATATTAAAAGAAATCGAGGAGAACAACAAAGTTACTCTCAAAACTTTTTTTTTTTTCAATTTAGAAGGTTAATTATTCGATTTTCTTTTTATTCAAATTTGCATTTAGGAAATGTTTTCTTTGCTTGCAACAACAATTGAAAATAGTTCACTCCATAATAACAAACCATAGACAGATTAATAAAAATCTGTTAAAGCCTAAAAATATATATGTGAAACATGGTTTTAAGATTTGTTTAAAGCTAAACCCCTCTTAATCCTTTAATTTTCTGCCCTCTCTTTTGTTCCCAGGTATGCCATAGCACGACTCAGTTACTACTTTGAAAGGAAAGAAGAATACTTTGGATTGTCACTGAGCCAGTTAACCAACTCAACCTCTAAATAAAGCCTTTAAAAGATCTGATCTGCATTTGAGTTTTTATTGACTCAATGTGGTACAAACTGTTGTTAAAATGTAAAGGCATGGAATCAGCCTATAAAATGCCCCCATTTGTTTGTTATTGCAGTCCATAGGGAGATTTAATGTGTTTTCCTATCACCGTGATTTATTGAATATTTATATTACCACAGTCAGTATGCCGATAAGCCTGTTTGGCAAATTGAGACAAAGCTCTTGCCAGAGAAGCATTAATTGTCCCCGCAGCCAAGTTGCATAAAGCCACAAAAACTGAGCCTGGTCATAAAAGCCATAAGAGGGTTATTTGCGGGCTTATAGAGCATGTACCACAGTTCTGATGGAAAACAAGTTTTCATGTCGGCTTATTCAAAGTTGGAAGTTATTTGGAAATGTTTTTGTTTCCTCAGAGCTGTAAAGCTGTTGTTGGTGGAAAACTTTTCCAGTGTTGGATATCATGAAATTTTAACTCTGAAAAATGGTGAAGTATTAAAGCTGCTAATTTAACAGAGGGCGAATAAATCCGAGCAAACCTAAGTTTGAAATTGTTGTAAATCTATATTGTATTGTAAATCACTTGACAACAAAAGCCATTTGAAATAGTTGCATTTTTCTCATATTTGTTTTTTACAACAACCACTTCAAGAAAAGAGAAGAAGAGTGGTTAGTTAATTTCTGTTTGCTAAGAAACTGGTATTCACACAAGGGAACTGTATCATTCAGGATTATATTGATGCTATAATTATAGTAATTTTTGTATGTTATAAAATGATTATCATTATATCTAGTGCCAGAAAAATAACCATGAAGATATGTTTTATTGTTATGCTGTTCTGACACTATCATTTACAGAGAATAGACACCAGAGCATATTAAAAGCCAAGATTTCAAACATTAACTAACTTCCAGACGTGCATCATATCATAGCTTTTTTTAACTGAATTTGTCTCATCCTCTGTGTATCAAAGAAACTATTGTACTTTATCCCAGGTAACTTTGAATAAAAGGCTTATTTGACTGTGCCAGATTCTGTGTGAAGCACTTGCATATCACTCAAAAGACTTTTGTATAACTTTTTTCCGGTTTTAGTTTTTGCATCTAATACAATGTGATTCTGTGATAATATTTTGATATCTGCATTTATTTCAACATTTTATAATGTGATTTTCATCCAGTGCAATTTAATAAACAAAACAGAAATATATTAAGTGAAAAAGAAGCATCATCATATTTCAACTTAGTAATCTGTTTTTTGCAAGCAAACTTGTTAATATTTGACCAAAGTACCCTCTAAAGGTTATTTATATATAAAAGATTTTATTTTGTTGACAGTTTCCGTCTGCTGATCCAATAGATTCAGGGTTTTCTGGACTCACCAATCATTTGGTTTGTTATTTTGAATTTCTCACTGTGATCTTGAAATTTTAATACAACTTCCTCTTTAGCTCTGTAGTACACACTTCATTCTCTTTAAGAAAAAGTTTATCTTTGATGAAGGTGTTCATATTTCCCCCAACATCAATAAACCCTTATTTGAAATAGGAAAAAAGTAACCATTCAGATCATGATGCTGCCATATTCTTTCAGATTGTTTTTTTATTTATTTTATTTCCCTGATGTAGATATTTTATATGTTGAGAAAATAACTTTTGTAAACCTACTTCTTGCAGCCTTTCTTCACAAATATCCTATGGCACAGAAATTCCTGCAGCTCTTTCACTGCTACTTTGGTATCCAGGAAGTAACATTGCTTTTGTTTTGTTTCTTTTATGATATTTGGAGAGATTTGCAGCATGTAAACCATAAATAAATAAGCAAATATCAAGGGCATCTTAAAAATTAACCTACCAAGGTAAATGTACTTTACTATTGTACAAATTGTATTCAAGCACATCAAGTAAAGTTACTTAATCAAAGGTTTAATTCAGTTCAAATTCAGGTCATTCATATATCACCAATTGACAATACAAAACCTCAAGATACTTTACCGAGACAGTTCAATCAGATTATCCTGTCAGACTGTTGAATGTTTTCTATCTAAGGAAAACCAGCTCATTACATCAAGTAATCCACGTGGATGAGCATGTGGTGATATATTGGCTCTACAACAATCCCTCACACTGAGTTTGCATGCAGTGACAGTGGAGAGAAAAAAATCCCTTTCAACAGAAAGAGACCTCCATCACAACCAGGCTCAGTGAGAGCGGCCTTCTGCCAATGATGACTAGGGGTTCACGGAGAGAGAAGCTGACACACAAGAGAAACATAGAAGTAGTAGTCTATAAATACTCTCTATGTTAGAAAAGGTAATGGTAAACTAGCATAATAGCGGGCTCTGTCTGAGAGGAACAACAATGAAGCAGGTGAGCTATAACTCACTTTGCATGTCAAAGGAATAAAGAAAGCACACATCCAGTTAATATCAGTACAATCTGAGCCCATAGATATGTCTAGGAGAGAAACAGGACTAAACACCAAAAAACAGGCCCAACTATATCATCTATAACCTAATGCAGACTTGCCATAAGTCGGCCCTCAAAGGCTACTGTCCTTCAGGTGTTAGAGGTGTCCCTGCTTCAGTACAGCTGGCTTCCACTGATAGCTCATTAACAGGCTGTTGTTGAACTGCAATTATCAGAATCACCTATGGTGATGCAGGGAAACCTCTAAAACCCACAGGACAGTGGCCCTTGAGGGCTGACTTTGGGCAGGTCTAATCTAAGGCGTTGATGGTGTAGGTACCAGGTCTGCTCTGGTGGTCAGATCTGCTGTTGCTGGTTCACCATAAACATACTCGATCAGGTAAAACTTCATCAGTCATTAGACATGCTACTGCTACGTTCAGACCGCACGCTGCTGAAGCAGCAGAAGCAGCTGGTTTACAAGTCAATGGTTGACGAGCATCAAAAGGTCCTGCAGCGCATCAAGAGCAGCTGGAGCAGTGCATCTTGATCCATCTGAGCAGCAGGAGCAGCGTTTCATGGGCTTCTGAGCATCTGACGCACATGACATGCTTCAAAAGCAGCAGCTGCTGGAGTTGCTGCTCGACATTCCACATCAACCAATCAGAGAAGCTGAATAAGAATAATAAGGAGAATAAGAATAATCCTAGATTTCTTTTTAATACAGTTGCCAAACTCACCCAGAGCCATAGCTCTGTTGAACCGTCCATTCCACCTGCTCTTAGCAGCAATGACTTTATGGGATTCTTTATAAATAAGATTGATCTTATTAAAAATAAGATCATAAGCACTCCTCTATCCGCGATTGTACCTGAGGTAGTCATGGAATCTGAACTGGGTTTAGACTGCTTTGATCCAGTTGAACTCTCTGAATTAGCAAAATTATTGTCTTCATCTAAGCCTTCAACTTGTATGTTAGATCCAGTTCCAACCAGGTTATTTAAGGAGGTATTCCCTTTGATCTCCTCCTCCATTTTAGATGTGATTAATCTATCTCTGTTACAGGGATATGTACCTAAAGCTTTTAAGGTTGCTGTAATTAAACCTCTGCTTAAGAAACCGTCTCTTGACCCAGATGACTTGGTCAATTATAGACCTATATCCAATCTTCCTTTCTTATCCAAAATTCTTGAGAAAGTAGTTGCCAAACAAGTTTGCGATCACTTCCACCATAATGAACTTTTTGAAGAGTTTCAGTCTGGCTTTAGAGCTCATCATAGCACTGAAACAGCTCTGGTGAAAGTCACTAATGATATTCTCATGGCCTCAGATAATGGACTTGTATCTGTGCTCGTCCTGTTGGATCTTAGTGCTGCATTTGATACAGTTGACCATAATATTCTTTTAGAAAGACTTGAATATTTTGTTGGAATTAAAGGAACAGCACTAGACTGGTTTAAATCTTATCTATCTGATCGAATTCAGTTTGTTCATGTTAATGATAGATCTTCAACACGCTCAAAGGTTACCTGTGGAGTACCACAGGGATCAGTGCTAGGACCAATTCTCTTTACTTTATACATGCTCCCAATTGGTAGAATTATTAGACAGCATGGGATTAATTTCCACTGTTATGCTGATGATACCCAGCTATATCTGTCTATAAATCCAGATGAAGCTAACCCATTACATAGATTACAGGCATGTCTTGAAGACATAAAAACCTGGATGACTCTTAACTTTCTGCTTCTGAATGCAGACAAAACAGAAGTTATAGTCTTTGGACCAGAGTCTCTGAAAAAGAAACTGATTAGCCAGTCACTTCATTTGGATGGGATTAAACTGATTTCAGATAATAAAGTAAAAAATCTTGGTGTTGTTTTTGATCAGGACCTGTCATTTAGGTCCCATATCAAGGAGGTTTCTAGAATTTCCTTCTTTCATCTGAGGAACATTGCAAAAATTAGAAATATCCTGTCCAGGGGTGATGCTGAGAAACTAGTCCATGCATTTGTTACTTCAAGGCTGGACTATTGTAATTCTTTACTATCAGGAAGTCCACAAACTGTAGTTAAAAGCCTTCAGCTGATCCAAAATGCTGCAGCCAGAGTTCTAATGAAAATTAAAAAGAGAGATCATATCTCGCCTATCCTGGCTTCTCTTCATTGGCTTCCTGTTAAATCAAGAATAGAATTTAAAATCCTCCTTCTCACATATAAAGCCTTAAATGGCCAAGCTCCATCTTATATCAGAGATCTGATTGTTCCTTATGTTCCTAACAGAGCACTTCGCTCTCAATCTGCAGGTTTACTAGTGGTTCCTAGAATTTCTAAAAGTAGAATGGGAGGCAGATCTTTTAGTTATCAGGCTCCTCTCCTGTGGAACCAACTACCAGTTTTAGTCCGTGAGGCAGACACCCTGTCTACTTTTAAGGCTAGGCTTAAAACTTTCCTTTTTGATAAAGCTTATAGTTAGAGTGGCTCAGGTTATCCTGAGCTATCTCTATAGTTATGCTGCTATAGGCTTAGACTTTTGGAGGACATAGGGACCCCCATTTCATCATTCTGCTTCATTCTCTCTCTGTTCTCCTATTCTGCAGAATCTGTTAGTTCAATCTCTAACCTTCTGCTCTCTCTGCTTTTCCTCAGAGTAGCTTTGCCTCGTCTGTTCCTGTTTGGCTGTGACGTCATCCTGGAAAGAAACATCAGCTGTGCTGCTTCTATCAACACCCTTGTTTATAGATGTTGGAGATCGGCCTGTTTTCCAGTGTGGTCCTGTTTCTCTGACCGTGACTGAGTGGATGTGCTTTCTTCGTCCTCTGGCATGGGAGCTGCCTTGGAGCTCGTCTGCCTGGCTGTGTGTTTCCTGGACGGGGCCGCCTTTTACAGCTGCTTTTTGTATCTCTGCTTCTGTCTCCTTGAACCCCAGTCGGCCTCGGCAGATGGCCGCTCACACTGAGCCTGGTTCTGCTGGAGGTTTCTTCCTGTTAAAAGGGAGTTTTTCCTCTCCACTGTCGCTACAAGCATGCTTAGTGTGGGGGATTGTATTTGAGTCAATGAGTCAATGCAATCAACTGGTTTTCCTTAGATAGAAAACTTTGTATCAATTTGATCTGGTTGAACTGTAAAGTGCCTTGAGATGACATGTGTTGTGAATTTGGCGCTATATAAATAAACTGAATTGAATTGAATTGAATCTGGGAGCTGGCAGACAGACACAGCACTGCTTATGCAGAGCGATATGATCACTCCTCTGAAACAGTTTATTAATGCCTAAATTAACTTAAAATGTAGACACCTGCTGGCAAAATATGTTTGCTTTTATTATTTTGTTAAGTGCAGTTTGGATCACTTATATGAAAACCACTAACATCTCCTTCCAGCCGTCATGAACAGTAGCGGGAAACCCCCCCAAGAGGCGACTGGGCCAGGGGCTGTTGTTGAAGGGTATTTCCTGTTACAGCGCACTGCCAGTATGCGGGAGTCTGTGCAGCTCCGACAGCAAAATAATATGTATTTAAAGGGCAGGATCGTAATCTGGATGAACTGACTGCAAAGATGATATTTTGAGGTGGACTTTCTCATTTAAAAATATATTGTAACTACTTTTTACCCACTGATCATAGCAAATAAAGAAAAGCCACTCTCTGCAATTGAACACAGGAGCAGCAGAAGCATCAGACGCATCTGGACACACTTTATTGGACACGCTTAGGAGCAGCAAGGAGGCTCTCGATGTGTGTCGGACCTTAATGTGAACAAGCATCAAAAATTAAGTAGCAGGAATGTTTTTGCTGTTTCTATTGTTTGGGGTAGTAACATAGCATTGCATGCTCACGACTAGGCACACTGACATTACATTATGTTATTATTGTTGTCCCGGCAACCACAAGGTTTTATGTCATGGGGTAACGTTCAGCCAATTATATAGCGACAGTAGCTGATGTTTAGCTTTTTCATTTGCTCTCTTTGCTCACCATTCTAATTGGCCCGGCAGCTGATTAGCGCAGATTGTTTCCACATGGCTTTGCCTGCTTACCATCAGCGCCAGATTAGTCAAGCTGTTACAGTCCTGCTCACCATTACTGGCACACCTTCAAGTTTTGCATAGCTGAGTGAATATCTTCAGAAATAAATGTAAATGTTCAAAAGTTATATCAGCAAGATCTTTCAATTTAAGGTCCAAAATAATTGAACAAAGACAGGTACCATTTCAATACAAATGTTTTAATTCCTAAGGACAAAACAGAAAACCAGCATGTGCACTAATATTGACGCCACTCATATTTGGTTGCACAGCCTATGGCAGCAATGACAGCCTCCAAACGTTTCTTATATTCATCTATAACCTTCTTGCACCTCTCGGGTGGCATTTTCTCCTACTCCTTTTGCAATCTGCTCAAGCTCTTGTACATTTGCAGGGTTCCTTTCTCCAATGGCAGATTTCAACTCTACCCAAAGATTTTTTATTGGATTGAGATCAGGACTCATTGCTGGCCATTTCAAAGCAGTCAATTTTTTTCCCTTTCAACCATGCCTGCTGCTTTTGCAGGTGTGCTTTGGGTCATTATCTTGCTGGAAGACCCAGGATCTTCAAACCAAATTTTTCTTACACTGGGCAAGACAGGGGCGTGCACACATAGACACTAGGTGGTGCTAAAGCACTAGGAAGTTTGCCCTCTATCAAAGAAAATGCCCTTTTGAAACCTTTTTTTTTTTTATTTTTTTTATTATTAATATTATTAAGATTTTACTGAGGTCGGTTTTGAAATGATCTTTTGAAAACCTGAGCCATTAAAAACGACTGAAACAATGCCCCGAAATGACCGACCTACTTGCGCACACCCGACCAGCCTCTCTCTCTTCCTTTGTCACGTGAACTCGCTCGGTCGCCCGCAGGGCATGCCAGATGCGCAGCATCATAGCAGTTTTCAGATAGCAGGAACGGTCGCTGACAGGCTGCTTCTCCCGTGCCCCATTAGCCAGGTAATATACAGATCAAGCAGAATCATTTTGTTATGCATTAAAATGTCTCATTCAGCAGCACCAAACACACATTTTGCCGACTGGTCACCAGATAAACTAGTTGTCTCCTTGTAAGATGCTATTTTACTTTTTATATTTTGTATCCATATTTTTTGTCTTACCGGTAAGTGTATACATTAGTCTATTTTATTGCATGACGTATACCCACAGTTTTTAGATATTTTTATAATTTTATTTACCTATTCCATATTATATGTTTCATGTTGCACGATTGTACCACAAAAAAATTCCTAGTTTGTGAACTCCTTCACTAACAATGGCAATAAACCTGATTCTGATTATGAAAGTTTTATACTGTAGCAATGACCGATAACGTCGACCACATAGGCTACAAATAATTTTGGTAGAGTTTGCAATTGCAAATCTAAGGAAGAGGATTAGGTCCACTGAAAAAAAAAAAAATAAGTTAACTGATTTTTAAATTTTATTTCAGTTTAGTATGGGAAAAAAGTCAGAATGCTGACTTTAATCTCATAATTCTAACTTTTTTCTCATAATTCTGACTTTTTGCTGAGAATTCTGACTTTTTGCTCAGTATTCTGACTTTAATCTCAGAATTCTGACAATAAAAAAGTCAGAATTCTGACTTTTTTCCCATGTTAAACTGAAATAAAATTTAAAAATCAGTTAACTTTTTTTTTTTTCAGTGGCCCTAATCCTCTTCTGTACAAATCTATGTGTTAAGACAAACGTTTTCTGTTGTATAGGTTTTGTTAGGCAACATAAATTAACACATTTTGGTCTCTTTATTGTCTTAATTGTATATTGATTTAGTAATTGCAGCACAATGCCAAGAAAGGAGGGTTAATCATATTGAAAAATTTTAAAAGCTGTTCACATTTTATTTTTAAGTGGTTTGTGCAGCAGGTATTAAAATAGCTATTATTTTGTAGGCTACCATAAGTCATATCCACGTGACAAGACTTCCAGTCATGTTGCCTTAATAGCCCATTATTTAAACTAATGTGGCATATTTGTTAAAGCTATTATTATTATTATTATTATCATTATTATTATTATTATTATTGTCATGATGGTTATTATTAATATATTGTAGCCAGTCACAGCAGGGAAGCTCTATACCATCAACATATAACAGGACAGGAGATGAGGAAGAGTTCAGGGAAGACACAGAGACAGAAAAAGACCAGGATGAGGGAGAACAGATGGGTGAGGGAAAACAGGGAGATGAGCCAGATGAAAGAAGTATGCTTTAGTCTGTTCTGTTGGTGATGTGACTTTTTTCCATTGAAAACTCACGTTTAGAGAATGTTACAAATAAAAGTCAAATTTCATTCAACATGCGTTTTTTTTTTTTTATAATTAAGTGTTACACGTGCGCTAAAAAGTGCCCTCCCCCCCCCCTCCTGAGCACCTGCCCCCCAAAATGTCTGTGCACGCCTCTGGGGCAAGACATTTCGCTCTAGAATTTCTTGATAATCTGATTTCATGATGCCTGTGATACGGTCAAGGCCGGCAGTACCAGATGCCCCAAAGCAGCCCCACAGCATTATGGATCCTCCACCATGCTTGATTGTTGGTATGGTGTTCTTTTCTTTAAAGGCTTCATTGAGCTGTCTGTAAACACTGTTGGTGTGAATTACCGACAGGCTCCACATTTTATTCATCTGTCCATAAAATGTTGTCCCAGAAGGCTTGGGGTTTATCCAGGTTCTCTTTTGCCAAGACCAGTCGTTGTTTTTTATGTCTTTTCTATAGCAATGGGGTCTTCCTTGGCCTCCGCCCATAAAGCCCCCCTTTGTATAGTGTGCAGCGTATGGTATTTGCTGGAACAATCACACCAGACTGCTCCAGGTTGCTCTTTAGGTCTTTAGATGTTTGACGTGGTGTTTTTTTTTCACCATTCGCACCAACCGTCGAAGAAATCTGTCATCAAATTTACCCCCCGCGTCCAGGGAGGTTCTTTACAATTCCATGCCTGGAAAACTTCTTAATAACATGACGTACCGTTGAAACAGGGATACTAAGGTCTTTGGAGATGGCTTTATACCCTTTGGAGTTTGGCTTTCTGGAGTCCTCAGACAGCTCCTTTGATTTACCATTGTCACATGTGAAGATGGACTAACAGGTGCCTTTTAAAGCACCAACATGATCATTTATCGGTTAATTCATGTCACATGTGTTGAGGCAGTTCCTCACAAGTGATCTTCATTTGTGATTTGCAACAAGTGAGCCAAATTGGGTTTTGATACTGATTTGCAGCAAAGAACATAGACACAAACATTAGGTTTGTCTTTGTTTTCCTCATAATGATTGTCTTTTTTAATGTTTTTATCATTTGCTGTTTTACATCAAGCACAAGCTATCAGCAGTAAAATGTTTTTTCACTTGAGGAAGTTCCTTCAGGAAATATTCCATTATATGTACTTAGATTTCAGCAGTGCCAACAATGGTGAGCAGGACTGTATGAGAGTATCTCTAGAGTTTAAGTAAGTTTTATCTATTATTAGATTAGAGACCTGTTTTCTGCTTTGGATATTTAGGTTTTTGGCTTGCCGTTCTCTGCTCTGTCTGTTTTGTGTTTTTGTATTGTTTTTTCCTGGATTCTTGCTGGTTACCGATCCTGGACTATTTCACTGATCTCAGCTTAGGTTCCCCTCATGGACACTAATGCTCCCTCAGCTTCAGCTGGCTTTCAGCTCATCACCACTCGGGGTTCTGGAAGCGGCTCCTCACTCTCCTCTGAGATCTAACTGAACTTTGAACCAGGTCAATGACTTTAGCTCCTAGAATAGCCTGATAAACCAGACTAAATGTGAGATTAAATGTGTAATTAAGTCTAGCCCCAATGAATGAGACATCTGAAGATTGTTGATTAGAACAACCCGTTCTCTTTCAAACCATGTCTGTGCCTATTAGCCAACGCTCTGACCAATAAACGCAACTGACTGTGGTGTAGTAAGCACAACAAAAAGCTGGTGGGGGAGTGTAAACAAACAGCCTGTCGGTAAAACGGCGAATACATCCTTCTTAAAAATTAATGAGCGTAGAGCCACTTCCTGCTCACGTGTCAACGAAAACCCCAGGTCTAATCCTTCCAATACTGATTCCAAAACTGAGTCAAACGAGAACTGTTCAATCGTTTTTGCCATCTTCCTTGTTGGGCTTTCTCCAGCATCGCGCAGCTTTGTCGTCATCCCTCAAAGCCCCGTCCGCTTTGCTTCCAGAAATTGAAAACACATCTCTGCGTTGTGATTGGCCCGCCAGTTCTAGGGCCTGGGGCATTTTCTGAGGTTATTACAATATTTGCTGTAATAAGTGAGTAAAGCGTATTTTTAACATTGTTTTAAGTGAGAAAGTCAAATTAAAAACTTAATCTGTGCAGTCAGTTTATCAAGATTACCAGAAGAACAAAGGAAAGTATGGACTCGGGAGCACACAGCATAAATATGGGTCAATCGGAAGAGAAGCGTGATCGTCTGGATAGTCTGTGGATCTTGACGTCACTACATGCTCGGCTCTTCTGGAACTGCATTTCAACATCCGGGGGACTGCTGTTCTTG
Organism: Cyprinodon tularosa; assembly: GCF_016077235.1. Lineage (NCBI taxonomy): Eukaryota > Metazoa > Chordata > Actinopteri > Cyprinodontiformes > Cyprinodontidae > Cyprinodon > Cyprinodon tularosa. Next base: position 2,029,065 of record NW_024039059.1, on the reverse strand, counting down.
TGATTTGAAACAGTACTAGGGCTGAGGCTAATGACGTTTCAGGATAACAGAGCACATGAGAACAGATATTGAGAAACTGCCAATGTGTAACCACATAACCACTTTTTTTATTTGTTTTTCACTAAACAGTACAAGTTTAAAATATTGTATAACAGTTAACTATAACAGTTAACTGGCCTTTAGTTAAAGAAAAGTCAAACAAATGTAATTAGTAACTTTTTAACTTAAAACATAATATAAGATGATTATAAAAAAAATAAAAGAATCCCATCCGTTTTAGGTAGAAAACTCAAAATCCAAAGTGGTCTACTTTCTAGCTAAGGATAAACATTGTTAACCACTGCAACGACATTCAGTCCAGACAGTCACCTTGTAATATGCTTTCACTTTTCATTGGAGCTTCCAATGAACTGTAAATACTTGCACAAGCACTAAATACAGCCTCTTATGAATTTAAATGCCTTTGTAATCTTAAGATAAGGGTAATCCTTTCTAGGTAAGTGTAAATTAAAAATAATATGAGCAAACATAAATGAGCAAAGTGATTAATAGTCTCAACATAGCCCACATGGAGATTTTTCCTATGTAATTTATGGCACCTGGAGCTTTTAAAATTAAAAGCTTTCTTTCAACCTCTGTTTAAAACAGGCTTCTAGTGATCAAAGGTGCTGCAGTTGTATCTCATGTGGTTTGTGTGGTCATTACAGCCTTGAATCAACAGATGCTAATTCTTATGAGACAGAAGTGAAGGGGACGCTTTCACAGGTAAACTCTCCTTAGTCATAAACCCAGAACTGTCTGCTATTAATGTTTATACAGTTGTTTTGGGGTTTTCTTGGTCAAGGAAAAAAAAAAAAAAAAAGCCTTTCATTACCGATTAGTTTTACCAAGCAAAATCGGACATATTTGGAAAAAAGAGATGAACTTGCATGTTGATCTTTTTTATGAGGTTCTATGATGTGGCTCTTTACTAAGGATTGATTCTGTTTTACAATTCTGCAAATATCCAAAAAAACTTGGCATGGTCAAAGGAAATGCTATTCCAATAACGCGGTTGTGTTTTGATCTTCTACTGTAGGTTCAAAACAGTAAACTGGAAAAACCCAGCACTTCAACTATAAAACAACATCAGATTATGTGTCAGAACACAATCTTTATCTTGTCTTTTTTTTTATTAAGCGCTTTAGCTTGATTATCACTTGCCATTCAGTTAAGGAAATCAGTCTTCTCAAATGATAAATGGGACATTTGCAATCATTTACATCCCAGAATTTAGAAAAGTAAACACATTTAACTGATTTAAGAATAAGTAAAAATAAATTAAATATGTTATTTGCCCTTAATTTTTTTAATCTGCCAGTGAATTTGTTTTACACTAAGATAATGGTTGCTTTTTATTTTTTAAACATAAATGACCTTACTTCACTGGAAAATTACATTCTCAGATTGTGAGAAAATCCACTTCTTAGAAGGAAAAAATTACTTCTTCATAACATATTTTTATTGAAAACCTGATTGCAATACAATAAATAAATAATTATTCTAAATTAATTGATTAATGAAATAATTATTTACATGTGTCATTAATTTATTAAAAATGGAAATAATATATGATTAATTGTATGGGTCTGATTTATATATAGATTTTATTTAATAAATGTGCCTGTGCTGAGGCACTTTTATTTTATTTTATTTAAACTGTCACACATCCATCAAAGAGAAGGAGGCAGGACTAGATCCACTCTCATAGAAACCTTGGTGTCTGATCTGCTGCTTCTAACTGACCAAGATAAGAAAACTTCTACCTAGTGACAATTAAAATGCATTCTTAGTTTGCTTCAGTGCAGGAACAAGAATTAATTTATTATACTATCATTAATTATATTTACATCATAAAATGAAATCACTATATTTAATTGGTCTCCATGTAATTATTTATATTTTTATTAAATAAATTCTGTATTTATTTTCAGTTTAAATATATTAATAAGACATAGAAAATTATTTCATAAGGTATTCATTTATTGTGCTGTGGCATTCATCAACCTCCATACATTTCAGGCTATTTGTTTCCTATTCTATGATCTATTTTATTCTTTTCTAGTGTTTAGTATAAAAAATCTAAACATTGTAAAAAACAGAAACTTGTCATCCATCCATTATCCTTCCTTCATTATATATCCATCAATCCTTCATCCATCCATTTATCCATCCATCCATCCATCCATCCATCCATCCATCCATCCATCCATCCATCCATCCATCCATCCATCCATCCATCCATCCATCCATCCAAATGTCTTCTTTGCAACATTAAACATGTTCTAATGTAATGTCATTTTATTGTTTGCAATTTTACAATAAGCTTATTTGTAGAATCAATGTATGCAACTTAATTCATTATCCTAATAGCTCTTTTCTGCAGTTTACTGAATGGATCTAAGTTTGTCTTATATACCTTTCCCCCAATTTCAGCACAGTAGGTAATATAAGGAATCACTAATGAAAAGTAAAGCACTTGCATAAAACTTTACTCTGCAGGTATAATTTCTGTCAGTGTAACAGACATGCCAGTTTGATGGTTTGGTTGGGGGAGGCTTTCATGAAGTTCTTATGGAGGCAAGTTTTCTGACTGAGGTGGAACTTTTTTTTTCCTGAAAGTTTTCTTTCTGGGTTTTCTGGTGTTCTTTGTCCATCTCCTGCTGTAGATCTTCCAGTTTTTCTGTTAGACTCTCTGTGATTGTTTTGCTTCCCTCCATCATGTGTTCCAGTGCCTGCGTGGGCTTGTTTCTGACCAATTTCTGTTTCCCTATCAGCAGACTGGCTTTCTCTTGGTCCAGATCAGTCTTTGGTTCTCCACTTCTTGCTGCAGTTTGACCTAAGCAGACTTCATTTGACAGGTACTTCCTTGGACAAGCACTCCTCAGCCTCTTTTTATTTTGTTTCTCTCTTTAGTCAGGTTTTCTTTCAGCTGTGCAGCCCCTTTGATGGCAGTTTGACGTGCCCTGTTGCTCTTGATCATCTTATTGTATCAGGCAACCACTTGCTCTTCCACTGCTTTCTTTGTCCCTTTCAAATGTCTCTCAATTTTCTCCAGGGCAGTTTGTTATTTCGAAGTTTCCTCCACCCGATTGGCTAAACCGATATCTGTCTCTTATATGTTGTTCTTCATGAGCATAAACACTTTCATCTGATGGACTTTTCTGTTGGCATCTCAACTGCCTTTGTCTGTTTTTATCCTCTCTTTACGCAGAGCGACAAGCCTATAGATACATGATCACTCTGCTGCTTCTTTATAATCAGTGTCAGTTACAGAACTTCTCCTGGTCATCCTGGTCTTGCAGCATAAACCAGCGCAGTTATTTCAATGGGATTGCTTACATAAGCAATTGCTTTAATAAAGCTCAACCTCAACAGTTGTTGTGATAAAGTGGCATTTTTTTTCTTGAAGTGCTGAGATCCTATTGTCTTTTGAGGCTCAGATGATACTAAACTCCAATTAAACTCCAATTCATGGCATCGTGAGAAAACCCCCGGTGCTTTTTCCTCACCAGCTCTACACCAACTCTGCATCTTCAGACTTTGAGATATATGCCGTCATCTTAACCTGGCTGGGGTTGGCTTGGGTCACCATCAGAGATGGGAAGTAACGGAGTACAAATACTACGTTACTGTACTCAAGTAGATTTTTCTGATATTTTTACTTTACTTTACTACTTATTTTTATGGCGACTTTTTACTTCTACTTCTTACATTTTTACACAAATATCTGTACTTTCTACTCCTTACATTTTAAAAAATTGGCTCGTTACTTTAGTTTTGAATCATTTCAGTGGAGTTACCGTTATTATTTTTCACGTCATCAATACCAAATTCAATCTAATTGGATGGGAATCTACGTAGCGTTTGACGCACCACTACAAGATGAATCGTCAGATTCGGCGGTATTCATTGGCGGCAAATCATTGCAGCTTGGTGGCGGTGGCGTTAGCATAGTAGCATGGACGACGAGATGATTGAAAATGAACACAACGGAGATCTAGTCCTATTGGTAGACATCCATTTAAAATGTAGGCAACGGCATGAAAAAAGTGGTTTCTACTTTTACTTTTATACTTTAAGTACATTTACAAGCCTGTACTTTGTTACTTTTACTTGAGTAAAGAAGTTTAATCAGTACTTCCACTTTTACCAGAGTATTTTTTAACACAAGTATCTGTACTTTTACTCAAGTACGGAAAGTGAGTACTTTTGCCATCTCTGGTCACCATTGTCTTTTTCAATGTTTCTTGCTGAATCTCCACAGGGTCCACTTAAATCACCACACTATCAAAGGATTTGAAGGATAAATGTGCTGCAGTGTCCGAAAGCTTGGTCTCAGTCATAAGTCATGGGTGTTCAACAGGATAATGAATGATAAAAACACAAAGCTAGAAACAGCCAAGAAAGGCTAAGAAGAATATGAGCCCTGACCTAAATCCTATTGACCATCTTCGGAAGGAGCTGAAATGTGTTTCCTGGAAAAGGCTCCCTTCACACCTGAGACAACAGTTTGCTGATGAGGAATGGAATCAAAAAACCTGCTGATAGGAGCAGAAGTCTTATTGACAGTTGCAGGAATTGCTTGATTGCAGGGATTGACTCAATAGGTTGTGCAACAAAATTTTAGTTAAGTAAACCATGATTTTAATCCAGACCTAATTCAAAAAAGATTATCTATGTGACCACCGAGGGGTTTTCTTTCGCTCAAAAGGGGGAACCAACAATTTTGTTCACGTGTTTAACTATTGATTTACTGCACTCTTTGTAGCATATTGTGTTGTCATTGTTTTTTTGTTTTGTTGTTTTTAGTTGGTAATCCTAAAACTTTGTTGAACATATGGGTTCTGCTATATTTTTATTATCAATATCGAATAGATTTGTTCTAAAAAATACTTCTTCTGGACTCGTTTATGTTGTAGCCTAATTCACTTATCCTTTATGCAGTTGAGCAATTTCAGTTTATTCCAGAGACAGCTGCGATGAAATGCGATTAAATTTAGTCAGAAAGACACCGGCAGAGCTAGAAGGGGGACAACTGGTCGCCACGGCCACCCTTAGCCAATCAGTGGCCACTTTAAATATTGTGCACACATTAATTGAAAATGTAAGATTTCTTAAGGGCCGTTTTAGGTGACAGCTCCTTATACTGTATATTGTTACAACTCTCAAGTGCAAGCCTACAATATATCACACTCTGGTTGCGTATCCAATAAAGTCAACATTCAGTTACATGAACTAATGAGGCATCATGCATTTTCACACCAAGTTTGATGTTTTTTATTAAATCACATTTGCGTGAAAAGTAGCCTATGAAAGTTTAAAGGAATAGTACACCCAAAACATGATTAGCCTTCATTTTCTACTCACCCCCATGCTGAACAACACCCTGGAGTACTTTTTTGATATCTCAAATGCATCTGGAGATCTGGGAGGCTTCTTGCTGTCTGCTGACATTCAAATAATGGAGGTCTATGGTGCCCGAGACAGAAAGGTCCATAAAAGTCCACAGAAAAACGTGTCAATATTCCTCCATACTGCTCGTCCAATGTATTCCAAGTGTCTTGAGTGGGTAGCATCCAGAATTTACTAGAAACGAAGTCATTAAGAATGTTTTTAGAGCATAAACAGTAGTGTATAGGATTTCCTGAAAGCGCGCACCAGCGCGATCACGACGCTACGGAAGCCGGCAGACCAAACCAGATGAAAGTGCGCATTCAGCGTCTGCTCTGCCAATAATGCAAGCGTAGAAGAAGAAATGTGCCGTTTACCTGTGCAAAGAAAGAAACAACGAAAGAAAAATGTCTGAGGACTTCAGTGTTGAGGAAGAGCATGAGTTCTTTGCCGAGCTGAATGCGCTGGTTTGGTCTGCCGGCTAATAATGATAATTATTTATCATATAATAACAGTAATAGCAAAAAATATTCATAGTGCACCTCGTATCCTCGTATAGCAAAGTTACAATATATACAAACAAAACAAAAGAACGCCAAAATAACTTTTAGCTTTATCCAGAGAGTGCTTCTTAGACCAGGTTTTTAGAAATATGCTAAAATATTTAGGTTTTATTTTTTTTTGTTTGTTTGTTTTAAGAAGTTTGGTCGTTATTCACATTAGTACACTTTTGTTATTTTTGTCGGTCCAATATGTTTAGATGAGCATAGAATCTCTTTTCATTCTCTGGCATTGTACCAATGCCTCCTTTGAGGCAACGATGGCTTTTTAAATGTCAGTTTGCTCCTCACTTTCAGAAGTAATTAAAAAAAAGGCAATAACATTATATCTATATTTTCATATCCATCCATGGATTTTCAGTTTAGTCATTGAAAAATGATGAAGGCAAACACGAAATCAAGGTATGTGTTGGGATCTGGAGATCTGCCACCTGTCTCCAGCAGAGAGCACTGTGGGGCTCCTAAGCTGGAGCCTTCTACACACCTGAGGATCATCAGCTCATCAGGAGTCCTCCCTACTTAAGCAGCGACCAGACCTGTCTTCAGCGCCGGAGTGTTGACCAGTTTTGGTTAGCGGAACCATAGCCTCAATCTGAACTAAGAATCTCTGTCTGCTCTAGAGAGTAACCTGATCCTAATCAGTCTCTGTCCTCTCTGCTCACAGGAAACCTGACTGAACTCAGTAGCTCTGGAGGAGCTCATGTTTGGAAACCTGCCTGCCTGCCCGTAGAAGCCAAACCTGAAGATCCTCAGCCAGAATCTTCCAACTAGTTCTTAGGGGAGAACTAGAAGAACGACTCAAGGTCTGAATCTCGCTAGCCTGAAGCTAAGCTCGGTCGCTGCTGAACTCTCTGCTGGAATCACAGTCTCTGGACCCAACCGGTTCCCTCTCTCTACTGAACAGCCTGAACCTCATCAGGTACAAACCAAGATCCAAACTCTGCCAAGCTATCTCTGCTGCCTGGCTAACCAAACTATCCCTCTCTACAGATACTCTGTGAAACCAAGTCCCGGACCAGTATCAGAACCAGTGCTTTTTTTTTTTGCATCTCTTTGATAAACTGTTAAACTTTTACCCTGCTTCGTGTGGTGTTCTGCATGTGAGTTTAATCACAGACACCCATCATGACAGTATGTACCTGCTGTTTGCTGAATTGCAAATACAAACCCCTTTTCTATGAAGATTCACCTGTTTTAAAGCTACAGTGTGTAATTTTCAGCGACATCTAACGTCCAGACTGCAGACCGCAGCAACATGAACATTTCCCCCCCCACCGCTTCTCCCCCCCAACAGTACGGCGAGCGTTACGGGACAAAATGTCTTCTACGACGTCCGCATCACCTACCTTCTCAAGTGATGAGGTTTGTTTACATAGATAATTTTACAGATAGTATTTCATTAGTCTGTGTAGGGTATAGATTTCATGTAGACTTAAGATAATAAATATACCCGTTATTTTTTCGACATCGTTGTGACGTTTTGGTGAGCTGCTTTGCATGGTGATATAAACAGACGAAGTAATTGTAGTCATTAGTTTAACAGCGAGATTGTGTTCGCTGGAAGAATATATATTCCCTGTTTACAGAGTCCAAGTCTTGTTTGTGGCACGGGGGTTACAAGGCGAGGAAGAGGGAGAGGAAGAGGGCAGAGAGGCCGGGGTGGGCGTGCAGCCAGGGCCAGGCGAGGGAGAGGTGCCAGCGGGGTGACTAGAGCAGAGGAGGAAAGGCTTGAAGATCTCCAAAGGACAAGGAGACAAGTAACCGAGGTATATATCCAGAAAATTATTTTACAGAAAAATACTGAATCATTACCTGTGAAACGTCAGGGACGTTGCTGAATAAGTATACTGGAGAGTAACAGCATCATCACGCAGCATGTTATTGTAATGGGCGATCTCGCAATCGCTAGTTTGTTGGCTCTGCGCTGCCGTAGCGCAAAGATGTCTGCCTCCATGGCTGCGAGACCCGCTCCTATGTAATTATAAATAACGAATTCTAAGGCAACGCAAATATTAAGGTTAAGAGACTGAGCTCGTAGATGATGATAAATAACATAGTTATGTATAATATATTACATTTCTGACTGTATATCCCTGTAATTATTACACACTGTAGCTTTAAGACACACAAACCTTCTGAAGATCAGACCCTATTTTGTGCAAACACAAGCTTTTTAAATGAAACAAAAATAGTATTTTTTTTTAACCTGAAGCTATCTTATCAAAATTTGGAAGAAAATGTATATAAGCACGGATCCAATTGTTCAGGTTCGTGCTTTGGTGTAAGGGTGAATATTTTATGACACACTTTGTTTCAACCACAGCCTACAATTATATTATTTTTTTGATCAGCCCCATTACTTTAGAGCAGTGGTCTCCAACCCTGGTCCTCAAGATCTACTGTCCTACAGATTTTAGATGCATCTCTGCTTCAACACAGCTGAATCAAATGATTGATGACCTTTTTAAGCCATTCATTTGATCAGCTGTGTTGAAGCAGGGATGCATCTAAAATCTGTAGGACAGTAGATCTTGAGGACCAGGGTTGGAGACCACTGCTTTAGAGTATGACCAGGATAACACAATCTGTCACAAAGCTCGTCTCAAAGGGGGATTCTTTAACATGACAATGACTTTGATGTCCTCCATTGGCCTCCATGATCACCAGACCTCAATTCAACAAAGCACCATGGTAAAGTGGAAAACAGGGCGTTTGTGGATGTACAGATGAGAGATGTAGATAATAATAGTAATAATAATAATAATAATTATAATAATAATAAATGTTATTCATAAAGCACTTAACATTTAAGAAAAATCTCACAGTGCTACAAGTAAAATCACAATTAGCAAAAAAAAATTATTGTAAAATACATATGAACAAATAAGTCATTGGCATAGTTATAAAAGGTTAAAAGTCATAAGTTCTGCTAAAAAGAAATGTTTTAATCTTTTTTTTTAAATTATGGATAGTCTTCGGTTCCCTCAGAAGAAGAGGGTCCAGGTCCGAGGGGCGGCAGAGCAGAAGGAACGGTCGCTCATGGTGCTTAGCTTAGTCTTAGGGAGGAAGAGGTGGTTTTAGTGTTTTGAGCAGGGGGATTGTGTTGTAGTGGGATTTCCATAGATGTACTAATGGGTAAGAATTGAGACCTTGTATTCAATCCTTGCAGACACAGGAAGCCAGTGAAGTGAGTAGAACAACTAGTGGGTTCATAATATAGTTTAAAATCTTTAGGGAATGCAGCTAACCCCTTTTTAAAATTTTTAATTATAAAAAGATAAAGTGGTAAACATACAAAGCTTTTGAAAAAGGCTGAAAAAATACAAAAATGGCTGATTGTCCTGGTCCATACAAAGCTAAGGTCTAAACATTTTACTGGCCATTTAATTACTTGTAGAGAGCCTTTTTTTTATTCCAGTACTTTCAGCTTTAGTTCATCCTAAAAGCAAGAGTGGCTTGAAATTATTTCAAAAGAACAGTTACAGTAGTTTCCATGTAAAGCAAATTAAGCAAAGTTTACTGTGGAAATCGAACACAACACAAGCAGAAATGTCAGTCCTCTCTGAATGGAGCACAAAGAGAAATGTGAATTGTTGAGTTATTAGAAAGATTTATTATGGGTCAAATGAAGGGAAGACTGGCAACAATAACATTCTTTACCATCTCATGGTCACACACAGTTCGCCTCATCAAGGCTGCAGCCCTGTCTTTGAGTCAAACAATCCAGCTGCTTTTTATGCTGGCATTTTTCCCTTAATGTATAATATTTAATTAGCAGGACTAATGCGCTTAAAAAGACCCAAGGACTTTGCCTCAAAAAAGAAAAAAAATGGCCTTTGTCCATTCTCTATTTTGCAGATAGAGTGCTGTAGATTTTTTCCCTTTCATCTCTAATTGATTTATATAAAAAAGTGCATGGCTATATGAAGCAGCTCAAAGACAAGGAAACCCAGGAAGTGTCAAATAAATTTCCTTTTTATTCTTTTAAACAAAATCTTTCTCTATTTTGTTCATTTTGATACATGTTTTGATATTGTTGAATAACTCCAAAGAATGCTGACTCCTTGGATGGTGAATAAATCCTGGTGCCATTCTGTCATTGTCATAATTCACCAACATTTAATCAAGTACAGTGTTTTGCTGTGAGAAATGCCAGTACAAAGTCAAAACAGAATCTCTCATTATTATAACAACATTCTAGAAAATTACAGAAAAACTAACCTTCTGTAGTAGTGTGGCTAGACTAGAGACTGACTGTTAAATCTGATCAGTTTTCATTGTTCTACATTTGTTACATCTCAGAGTGAAATGCCCCAATTCATCAGGATCCCGTTTGGGCCGGTGAATATCTGGGGTCCACCAGGTTGCCAGTCTGTTGCAGGGCAGCACAGAGACACACAAACCCCTACATACTCGTTCTTTCACCGTAGTGAAGACCATGTGTTGACTCCCATTGACTTCAATTGATTTTCAGTCATTTTGAACCCTTAATATGCCCTAACCCTGAAACTAACCCTAAACCTAACCATTACCAATGCATACCTCACCCTAACCCTAACTATAACCCAATTGACACCTTAGCCTTAAACCTAACCATTTGAAAAATAGCATGTGAGGACCAGCAAAATGTCCTCACTTTGCAACAACTGGTCCTCAATGTGATGGTGAAATTGAGAAAATGGTACTCACTCTGAAGGTTAGACAGGTACATACACACACACACACACACCTAAGGACAGTTTAGAGAAGCCAATTAACCAAACAGTCATGTTTCTAGACTGTGGAAGGCAGCTGGAGTACCCGGAGAGAACCCATGCAAACTCCATGGAGAAAGATTCTGGGCTGGGAATGGTACTCAGAACCTTTGCAGTTGGTAGTACTAGTGATGGATGGGTGTATTTGTAGTCCATCAAGAAGCATAAAACTTTTCAAAAAGTCATTCTTAAAAGTCCTAAATTATTTCATCCTAAAGTCCCAGAAGGTCAATATATCTTTAATGAGATGTCAGGAAAATTAGAGTCCTGAAGTTTTATCTTGACATGCAACAGGATTAGGGTTAGGTTTAGATGAATTAGAGTTTTTACAGGGTATCTACTCTATTTAAACCTCTTTAGCAACATAGAAAACAAAAAAAAAAACAAAAAGTCGGAACCAATATGGCGGACAAAACAGAACTTAACTTTTACTTTTTGAGATTAAAGCTTTCAACCCTGGAATAATTATTCATTTTTCCTCTATGCCTACCACTTCTGTTCTCTTCTTCTCTGGATGACACAGAGTACTCTAATAGCCCCTGAATCTATAGAAAAGTCACTAAGGGGCACTAAATCTGGTAGAGAAGTGGTTGGCTGGCAGGGAGCAACAGGAGACCGGGAAGCTGACTGAGGTGGCATAAAATGAAACAGATCCTTTCTTTCCCCATAGAAAAGGTGCCATAAGTGACATAAGGAGCCTTGCTGCTGGACCAGTTCCCAAGGCCACAGGTCCTGGGAACTGGGTTTAAAGTTCTCATTCGTAAGGCTAGCTGATGGTCATGAAGGTGACTGCAGAGGAGCACAGGAGAATCTGACCTGACTTACTGGAGAGGTGATGGTGACGTCTGGATCCTTGTTACAGGGAGGCTGATCAGAAGAGCTCTGAAACCTTTGGTGCTGATCCACTAAGAGGCTAAGTTTGTTGTTAAAATAGATCATGAAGTGTCTTTGTCGTGCATTGTGTTTTTAAAAGCCTTACTGTAAGAAAGCCAGTTGCTCCTCCTGTAAGTTGATCTGTCTCTCCTGGGATCCCAAGGCATTTAAAACTGAGTCTAAGTCTGCTGTGTTCATTTTTGGCTGAATTCTACTGTCATGTTGCAGAAAATCCAAACGCAGAAATGGGAACTGAGGTGTTTTCTTTCTGATTTAATAATGACATTGGTGGCAACAGAAGCATAAAGCCAGAAATAACTTAACAAAGAACACAGGAACCAGAACAAAGGGGAACGCAGCACTTAAGGAAGGAATAAAGAGAATCCAGCCAGGAGTAACTACAGAGGAGAAGTATCAAGACCAAACAGAACAAGGAATTGAGAACCCATAGTCAAAACATGAACAAAACCAAAAGTTCACCTCACCAGATCAAGACAAAACAGAGGTTGGAAAAGAATGCATTCCTAGTTTACAATGAAATCTACACAGAGAAACCTCAAATATATAATTTACTGTAAAACTAAAAGATATAAGAGAATTCTTCTCTGAGATTATTAACATAGACACAGTCGACAAGGTTGACAAACCCTCCTATCTTTGTGGCCAATGAGCGGCAATCTAAAAAGGCCAGCAATGCCTTTGCAAGGTTTTTTTAACAGAGAAAATGCAAAGTACTATAAAACCTGTCTGTACATCAGTGTCAATTCCAGTACCAATACTGTGTCCAGTTAGAATAAAGGCAGTTACTAAGTCAGTCTTTTTTCACCTGAAGAACATCTCCAGGATAAATAACCAATGTCCAAACAGGATCTATTTAAAAAAAAAAACATGTATGCATTTATCTTTAGTAAAGTTGATTACTGCAACAGTGTCCTCATAGAAGCTGATCCAAATCACCACTGCCTGTGTTTTCACTTGAACTGAGTAAGTAGAACACATCAGCCCAGTTCTGAAGTCCTTCCACTGGCTCCCTGTAGCTCAGAGAATATACTTTAAAATACTTCTGTTAGTCTAGAAATCACTCAATAGATTAGGACTTCAATCATAACAGATCTGTTGTCAGTGAATCAACCTCCCAGACCACTCAGGTCTTCTAGCTCCAGCCTACTCTGTCCACCCAGAGCTGGAACCAAAGCAGCATCTAGTTCCTTTGCTCCAATTATCGGGAACAAACCTCCAGAGAGTTCTTTTAAGTGTAAGTTAAAGCAAATTTATCTAGAGCTGCCTTGAAGTTAAACTTTTAACTGAAGTATTATTAGTTTAAGTTTGTCGACCAACTGTTTTATCTATTTTACTACCTGCTTGTTTCTGTTTGGGAGCTGGAGAAGTTCCATCTCTCTCCAGCAGAGTCCACCATGGATCCTCCTGAGTTGAGCCTTCGACACACCTGAGGCGCATCTCATCATCAGAGGATCCACAGTATAAAAGCTGTCTTCAGACCTTGCCTCAACGCCGCAGTGTTAAATCCAGTTGGTTAGCACCTAAGCCTAGAATCTTCTGAGAACCTTTGTTGTCATTGAATCCAGACTGGATTCTAACCCTTTGTCTCTGCTTTCAGGAAACCTGTCTTTCTCCTGTGAAGCTCTGGAAGAGCTTAACCTGCCGAGCCTGCCCTCTGAGCCAAACCTGAAGACTCTTCTCTGGATTCCCATGCAGCTCAGGACTAAGAGCTGGAAACTCAGAACCAAGGTCTGCCTTCAAGCTAGAAGTGAGACGCTGAAGCAGTTATCGGACTCTGCTGAACGAAACAATCTCTGGATCCCAACAGTTCCTCCCTCAAGGCTTTATCAGGACTCCTCAAGGTACAAACCAGAAAACCTTAAAGGAGAATTCCGGTTTTTAACACTTTTAGCCCATTTTCTGTAGTGTCCAGGATGAAATCGAATGATCGACACCAAAATTTTGACAATTGGTCCTGTCTCTGCTTTTTGGCTCTTGCAGAATCACCCCCTGGCTGCTTCAGAATGGCTTTCATAGTGCATGTCCGATAATGTCCTTAAAACAACCTTAAACGTTCTTTTTTTAAAATATGCTACTCACCGGGTCGTCAGCGCTGTTCAATGACGTTCCAAAAAAAGTTTCGTAAAGAAAAAACGTTCCTGTAGTGCTTTATTTAGCATTTTGTAAATCCCATTGAGTTCTGTTGGAATAGTCAATATTCCCCTGCCACCGGAAACGGGGCCTGTTTACACAGTTGTAGTCTTTTCGCTTCACTCTGTGTACTCCGACGTCGAGAATCAAGAATCCACCTTTCGTATTCCATTTTCAGAGTTTTTTAAAGTGTTTAACAGAGACGTTAGCCCCTCGACGTCGGAGTACACAGAGTGAAGCGAAAAGACTACAACTGTGTAAACAGGCCCCATTTCCGTTTCCGGTGGCAGGGGAATATTGACTATTCCTACAGAACTCAATGGGATTTACAAAATGCTAAATAAAACACTACAGGAACGTTTTTTCTTCACGAAACTTTTTTTGGAACGTCATTGAACAGCGCTGACGACCCGGTGAGTAGCATATTTAAAAAAAAGAACGTTTAAGGTTGTTTTAAGGACATTATCGGACATGCACTATGAAAGCCATTCTGAAGCAGCCGGGGGGTGATTCTGCATGAGCCAAAAAGCTGAGACAGGACCAATTGTCAAAATTTTGGTGTCGATCATTCGATTTCATCCTGGACACTACAGAAAATGGGCTAATAGTGTTAAAAACCGAAATTCTCCTTTAAAGACTCAAACTCGACAGAGCCAACGCTAACTAAACTGTCTCCCTCACAGACTCCAGTGAACCAGCCCCCCAGGCCTGAACCAGTACCAGTGTTATTTCCGTGTGCTTTGTGAAACAATAAACCTGTTAAACTTTTATTCTGTCTCCGTGGTGTTCTGCATCTTGGGCCTCTCAGTAACCCATCATGACAGTTTCTTGATTTGATTTTATTCTGTCTTCATTTTTGTTCTACCTTACTTTTTAATTTATATAAAGTTCTTTGAATTATCCAGGTACCAAATTGTGCTATACAAATATGGTTTCCTTTCCTTCAAACATTTTTATAACTAACTGTAATTTGAAATATATTGTCTTTGATATTTACTTGTATCACAATGTTTTTTATCACTGCTGCTTACCTTAAGGCTGCACTTTAGAAATGAAATTGTATAGAGAGCTGTTCTCAACGAAATTTATTTTTGCTTACATTTGGGTGTACAAACTGACAAAATTAATCTAAGTCAAAGTCTAATCAGGACTTTGACTAACTACATTCCCTGTCATTTATGAGGTTTTACATGGTTGTATATAAATAGTTCACATAGGTGGAGAGCTGGTGTTCAAACTCTCTGATCTATCAGTCAAAAAAACAAGGAAGATTTATATTCCAGTCTTAACTAAACCACTAGGATGGGTAACACAATCTTTCCCCTATAATTCATATAGATTTAGGTATGAAGCTAAGTACTGACACTTGGTATCTAAGGAATAGACAAGTTTTTAAACTCAAGTGTTTCTTCTCAATAATTTGATAATTTTGTTGTTTGCTAATGTTCGAGCAAAGCTTAGAAATGGAAACAAAACATATTTGTTCAACTTTTTAATTTCAATTTAAATCTAAAGGAGCTATTCATGAAAAGTCCCTTTTCCAGATAGTCCTCTGGGCTGCTAGCCCTTTTATGCAAGTAGAAAACATGATTGGAAATTAAAAGGTTTATAATAGATCAACAACACATTTCTATGAACCACCATTGCATATTGCTAATTAAAGTGTTGGCAATTCAGCAAAAATATTGAGAAATAATATATTTTTTTAATTATAAATCACTGTTTGCTATTTGATTTGAAATTTTGTTTTTTAAAGCCTTTGCTGTTTCATTATGTTTCAAATTCAGCTACGAAAATTACCTCACTTTATTATCATGGCAATTATTCTGTGTTTCATACAGTAGGGTGTGAAGGTATTTAATTTTGATGAACTATTTATTGATATTTATTCATTCTTACTAAGTAATTATACATTTTTGAATAGTGAAAATAAATGCAAATATTTTACAATTTTACTTTAACTATACACATAACTGTGTATTTTTATATTGGTTGTAATGTATTAAAATAACTGCTGGTTTGGTATGCTCTATGGTTGTTTTACAGGAGAATCTACTTTTGGTAAAGGCTAATGGCGATCCTAAAACAAATAAAGTTTCATGGTGGAGCAGTTTGCAGCAAGAGAAGCCTGTGTTTGATTCTTTCTGCTTGGAGTTTACATGTTCTCCCTTAGCACTTCTGGGTTGAAATATGCCGGTTTGGTTAATTGGCTTCTCTAAATTGGCATTAGCTGTGAGAGGCAGAGGATGGATACTGTAGATTTCTAAGTCATGAAGCCATAAGCTTGCCGCTCTTCTCCCCTCTGTAATCCACTTGATGGTAGAAAAAAAAAAAAAAAATGGGGTCCTCTCCGTTAGGTTCAACCATTTACTTAAAAAATAAAAAAACAGCACAGGTATTACATTTCCATAAAGAAATGAAATAATAAAAGAAGATTAGCAGAAATAGAAATGAGGTTAAAAAACGGTGTTGCTCCACTCCTGTTACCTGAATAACACGGACGCAGAGGCCACTCCCCTAAACATCCAAAAAGTAACTGTGCACATTTGCAAAAGAACCTCAGTACAATTAGAAATAATATCCTTACATATGAGAACCTTTAACTTTCTGATATATACTGTAACTTACTTAAGATTAGTCTTGTAGTTTAGTGTTGGAGGAGCTGGTTATTTGCAGCTCTAAATAATTTTTTACCTATCTGACAAAGTGTGAGGCCAATTAAACATCTCTTGACTATTTTTATGTTTTAATCATTTTCTCCAAGTGATCAGTGTAATGACAGTTCGGATGGGGGGTGGGGGTTGTGACGCCTTCCTGAGGATGACATTTGATCATGTCTGAAGGTTGTGGTGATGTTGGGGAGAAATCTTCCTCTATGTGTTTACATTTTCCAGTTCTCTTGATCTAAATGCCAGACTGCTATGGAGAAGTAGAGGAAGAAGGAAAAGAAAGGGTTCTGGTTCTTTCTTCCTCTTCAATATGGATTTTAAATATCAAAAAGTGAGTTTTGCCTCTAGGCTGCATCCAGCGTGGCTTTCATGAACAAAGACTGTCATTATACCTCATCATATGTGCACAGGCCAAACCCATGTCTGAGGAAGATAAATTCAAAGTGTGTATAATCACTGAGCTGAAAGAAACAGTTACTGTAACAGCATGGCTGGTTATCATAGTAATTATTGTAATTATTTATATTTGCCTTTTTATGTCAACGTTCCTCAAAATGACTGAGGAATATTTACTAAAATTCAACCAATTTACTATAATAAAGCCAGAAGGTTTGCTGATACACTGCTACCTCAGTGCTCAGACTGCAAGGGTTACGTTTATTTTATTTTACTAATCTAACATGCTTACATGCATTTAGATTTTTCAATCTGTTCAACTGACTTCTCCACGCATTTAGGTCAGACAGTGATGTTGAAGACTTTCAAAGCTGTGAAGTAATGGCATAAAACCAGACTTGGTTCATTATCATAATGGCTGCTTGGGGGTTTAAGGATACAGAATTGGCTTTTAAAGGTAATTTTAAATTCTTTCCGTATTTTACCTTAAAGCAGGTTAAATATAACAGGGGAAAGTTTGCCTGGACTTGCACTGTTCAGGTTGGGGCTGGCGCTACCAGTGGGCTGCAGCAACATGCTAACATATACAGGTGTCATGCAAGTTTGAGTGTGTTGCAATGAAGCGTCCTTTAGAAATAACAGAATCCAAGGGACTGTTTTTTTTTTTTACTAAAACCAACAAGGTTCTATTTCCCAAACCAACCTAAGAATCTATTAAAAACTATAAAACATATTACTTAAAAGCAAAAAAAGCTGTCTTGTTTTCAGAACCTGTGAGATTGTGGGATTTTTTTATTTTTCTCTCTGGCCTGTCAGGTACACATGAAAGGCATACAGAGGTTTTTAAAACCGGTAAAATGTACCATCATACCTCTTCATTTAACTAAATAATAGACAATGTGCTCTATTTATCAGAACTATCCCCGTGCAGACAGAGAATACAGCAGTGCCCCTCCCCAACTGTTGCTGTACTGCTGGTTTGCTTGTTGAATGTAAGTTTCTATCTACACTCTATTTGTTCTCACTGAAAAGAACAAACAGTTTGGTTCTATTATATTATAACTAGTTGCAAGTGGTATGACTGGCATCATCAACTTATGTAAATATGAGCAGGTGCCTGTCGCTGATTGGTTCCTAGATGACGAGGAAGATCCCCTCCTGGAGGTGATGGATATAAAAACTGCTGAAGCGGACTTCCTCCATTCGTCGTCAACTCATCTCAACTGGCCACACTGTTTAACACCATGTAAAGTTCAGCAGCTTCTAGGAGTGAGCTTCTGTTTCTGTTTCCTTAGTACACTTATGTTTTTCTTACATAGGGAAGTAAGTTTTTGTCATTGGTTTAGTTTAAATGCGGTAAGTTGGTTAATATTCAGATAGTTTCCCTTTGTTTTTTGTTTTCAGCATTAGCTTTCTCTGAAGTCATATGCTCCACTTGTAACATTTTCCCCAAAATACCTCTTTTTAAAATAAATAACATTAAAACATTTTCAACTTCGTGTGTGTTGGCTGCTTGGGATCTGAGGAGGATGGATTTTTCATGTTAAGATCTGGCCACCCCGAGACACGTAGGAATATTAATGATGTGAGAACTGAACGAGAAACCTGAAGTAAGACACTAAACTATGTAAAAATCTCTTCTTATGCTCTTTTTAAAAAATCTGTTAGGTCATGTTTAGCATTTTTATTTATTTTTGCATTGATGTTGTGAAAATGACCTATTTCTATTAAGGTTTTTCAGGTTAAAGATGCTACCAGGACATTGACTACTATAATTGACCACATATTAGTGTGAATGAAGATAGAATGCTATGAGGCTTGAGCCCTTTCAGACATCCACAGTTTAATTCTAGATCATTCTCTACTGAAATGCACTCTAGGTGACGTTTTCTACATAGCTGGTTTTATTTCTACTCATCTCTGGGTTACTACTTACCTGCTGCTTTAGTTAGAGAAAAAAAAATATTTTTCAACATCAACAACTAAAATGTCTATTGGTCTACACTAGATCAAGTTAAAATAACACTTTGAAAAGTGTTAAAATGGCAAAACAAAAATATTAATAAACTAATATTAGTTTAAATTCAGCACTTAACAGGTTGAATTTATCTAACTCGAGTGTATAGTGTCAAATGTTAACTCTGCACACTAGTGTTGACATTTATCAGGATGTATGGACAAAATTGAGCATCATCAGCATAGCAGCGGTAATTAATCCCATGCTGTTTTACATTGATGATATTATGTAGCCACAGCTGCCCTGGGGCACGCTGCCATAAACAGGTGCTGATGAACACCAGCAACACTGCATTCCAAGTCAGGTGTATTGCCTGAGGACACAAGAACTGAGCTGGGATTCAAACCAGCGACTGTCCAGCTACAGAACAAACTTCTGCATCCTACTCAACAACTCCAAATTCACCTGATGTCTTATTGAAGTGTTTTAAGAGATGACAAGTCATAGACTGATTGGCATTATGGGAGACATTCTGCTAATTGTTTACTTTAAAATCAACACTTAAGTCATGATTGTGTTAAACTAAGCTATTTAAGGATGACTTCACTTTACACAAACCAGATGCTTTGCTAACATTAGTAGCCACAACTAGGAACAAAACAGTACTGTTTCAAGAGGAAGCGTTTCCTGAAAAGTAGCCAATTACAGGCATTTTATTTTCCCTGGATGGTTCCTCTCTCAAAGTGACAGAAGTTGTCATAAGTGCACAGAAACAGGTTCATGCACTCAGTGGAGAGAATCTATGGGCGCATAAAAAATCCCAGCCACAAGCACAGAGGAAACTTGGTTGTGACATATTGGTGGGCCTCATGGTGTTTAATCTGCACATATAAGACATAAAAATTGCACATGAAGAGTAGTTTATGTGCGTGTGTTTTAAATAACACCGCTCTGATCAATATTTATTTGACATGTGAACCTTTGGCAGCTTTCTTACTAAACAAACTTAACGCCTAAAGTTTTCACAATCACTGTTGGTAACAGAAACCCTGCACTGGTCACCTACATGTGGGAACAGAAGAAAAAATCTGACAGTGACTTTCTCTATTAGTTTTTTTATTCAGAAAACAGGTATCTTCAGTTAAAGAAACGTGCAACTTTTTAGTCAAAACTATCTTCAAAACAGCCTTTTTAATTGATACTTTAGAACTAAAGAAATTTTTGATTAGCACACTGACACCTCAGTAATTCAACATCAATGTATCTATAATCCTGTAGCCTATTTTCCTAAATTTACTTTGGGTCGGAAGTTACCAAGCTGTTCTGCGGATATGATGTGAAGCAAGTCCAGGTTTAATAGGTCCGACCTAGTAAACTATCTTTGCGTTATATTCAAGATGGATTTTGTGGATACTAAGAAGTGACTGGCGTTCAGTTCAACTCAGACACTAATGATAACTGCAGGTAAGGTGAAAAAAGTAAAAAAAAAATGTGTTAAGAACGAGTCCGAGCTACAAAAATAAACAGAATTGTTTTTTAGTTCTGTTATTGGCTGTAGGTAGCAGTATTATTATAAAATAAATAAAAGGTTAAAATAAAAGGTTAAAAATAGACAAAAAGGGGCTGCTCAGTGGGGCAGTGGGTAGCACTGCTGCCTTGAAGCAAGGGAGTTCTGGGTTCAATTCCCAGGAGCATCTTTCTCCATGGAGTTTGCATGTTCTCCCAGAGCATGCGTGGGTTTTATTCGGGTACTCCGGCTTTCTCCCACAGTCCAAAAACATGAATGTTAGGTTAATTGGCCTCTCTTAAAGGAATAGTACACCCAAAACATGATTAGCCTTCATTTTCTACTCACCCCCATGCTGAACAACACTCTGGAGTACTTTTTTGATATCTCAAATGCATCTGGAGATCTGGGAGGCTTCTTGCTGTCTGCTGACATTCAAATAATGGAGGTCTATGGCGCCCGAGACAGAAAGGTCCACAAAAGTCCACAAAAACGTGTCAATATTCCTCCATACTGCTCGTCCAATGTAATCCAAGTGTCCTGAGTGGGTAGCATCCAGAATTTACTCGAAACGAAGTCATTTAGAACGTTTTAGAGCCTAAACAGTAGTGTATAGGATTTCCTAATAGCGCCCCCATGCGCGCTCACGATTCTACGGAAGCCGGCAGACCAAACCGGAAGGAAGTGCGCATTCAGCGTCTGCTCTGCCGATAATGCAAGCGTAGAAAAAGAAATGTGCTGTTTACCTGTGCAAAGAAAGAAACAACGAAAGAAAAATGTCTGAGGACTTCAGTGTTGAGGAAGAGCATGAGTTCTTTGCCGAGCTGAATGCGCTGGTTTGGTCTGCCGGCTTCCGTAGCGTCGTGAGCGCGCATGGGGGCGCTATTAGGAAATCCTATACACTACTGTTTATGCTCTAAAAACATTCTAAATGACTTCGTTTCGAGTAAATTATGGATGCTACCCACTCAGGACACTTGGATTACATTGGACGAGCAGTATGGAGGAATATTGACACGTTTTATGGACTTTTATGGACCTTTCTGTCTCGGGCGCCATAGACCTCCATTATTTGAATGTCAGCAGACAGCAAGAAGCCTCCCAGATCTCCAGATGCATTTGAGATATCAAAAAAGTACTCCAGAGTGTTGTTCAGCATGGGGGTGAGTAGAAAATGAAGGCTAATCATGTTTTGGGTGTACTATTCCTTTAATTCTCCTTAGGTGTGAATGTTTTGTGTTGCCCTGTGATGGACTGGTGACCTGTCCAGGGTGTTCCCCGCCTCTCGCCAATAGACAGCTGGAGATAGGCACCAGCACCCCTCGGACCCCGCTTGGTATAAGCATGACGGAAAATGGATGGATGGTTGAAACAAAACTGTTTGATCACCAAAGTGTCATTAAACAAACACAGGAATATATTTATAAATCATTTTAAATTGGTAGATAAGTAACATTCTGCACTAATTTATCTGCTTTTTTATTGCAACTGTTAACTATTAATTAAAAGTTGAAGGCTGATATCTTTTTTTTATGAAATGAGCCATAAGAATATTTTTTTCTACTTACAAAAAAGTAACTAACCTTTACCTAAAGTAAAAGTTTGCTTTGGCGATTTTTACTTATATTTGAGACTTTTATTTTTTATTTTGAAGTCTTTCAACCTTTCCATAACACCGAATACTGTACAGGAGTCATCTGGTGCTGCGACCTGTCAATCAATATGGTCCTGAAAAGGCCAATCCGATTAAGGAGGTGGTCCAGTGTCCCTCTTGTCCCCCTCTAGTTCCACCCCTGGCCAGGAGGATTTCATTGAATAGTTTAATGCAATTTTACAATTATTAAGCATGAACTTCATCCACATTCATTCATTCATTCATTCATTCATTCATTCATTCATTCATTCATTCATTCATTCATTCATTCTTCTTGATCTCCTTTCCTTATTCAGTTATTTTCCAACAGGTTGATCTAAAGTTAACTTTTACTAGATCATATATAAATATACATACCAGCTTCTTTTCTGTACCCTTCCGGTTTATAAAGATGGCAAACAAGAACAGGTTTAGGTCTAAAAACCTCCTTTGCTTTAATTCATTTTCTAGGTTTTTAACTTATTTTATTTACCCTGATAAATGCATAAAACCTATTCTGTTAACTTGCAAAAACTTTCATATTCTTCGAGAAAAGGAAATGTAAACTATGATGACTTATTTAATGAGATTAGCATGGCAACAGTACCAGAATGATTAAAAAATAAAAAAAAATAAAGAAACCCCTCCCATCTTAAAGTAATGGCACACACACACAGGCAGGGATACACACAACCTTACAAAGGAGTGCGACAAACTTGTCGGCGCCCCTCGAAGAGTGACGCTACAGTCGATTTGGGAATTACAATTAGATTTATTATGTGGTTTCATATGGCTGAGTTCTCTGTTTCTGTTGCTGGATTGGCTGCAGCGAGCGCCGGCGCCGTGGCGTATTCACCACAGCACAGTCAGAATGTGAAGCCTTACCTCACTCACACACACAGTGGAACAATAGGCCACATTTACTGAAATGGGCCACCATAATATAAAGACCAAGTGGAATAGCTGGGCTTTGGAAACAGAAAGCCTTGTGTTGGAAATTATTAGATCCTTGGAAAGAAACGAGCTCCATTTAGAGCAACGGAAAATAAAATTCATAAAGCACTACCTGTCCAGGCCTCTTTCACACACACACAAAAACAGAGCAAATAACACCTAAACAATCGCTTCTCTTTTAAAAATAAACCATTGTACTGCTGTAAATGGATTGTCAAACAAAACAGCGACGACAAAAGAACATATCAATGACAAAAGTCTCAAGTCTTTCCTTTTTTTTATTCATAGATATATTTTTTTCAGATTGTCTCTCTCACCAAGATGTACTGACACTTTTTAGAGCCAAAACAGGCTAATAAATACAATGAAATGTTAAAACGCACAATTGAATTTCAAATACAATACTCATCACAAAAAAGGAAAAAAAAAATGTGTGTGACCATGAAACGTGTGCTCTGCCTCTGCAGGTCACGTCTACCAAAGAGCATGAGGTTACTTTCTATGTTGTTGTTTTGAAAAAGATCAGAGGCGACGTGACCTGTTCAGGCGCCTCCAGAGCTGCAGAAACAAAAGTTTGTTTAAATAAATGAAAAAATAAAATGCTTTGAAAACAATTTGCAGTTAACTGGTGCCTGGCATCAGCGAGGCCCCCCTCCGCCTCCAAAAAGAAGTCTGGCTTTATTGACTAATTTGTAACGTTATAAATCAAACAATAACTTCACATTAGTCAACTCTAGATAGAAAAAAAACAGGAAAAATACAACAGAATTAATATCCAGTGCTTAATATGTTTATGAAACTAACAGAAGTGGAAAAGGAGCAAAATCTGATGTTCAGTCCTTATAAAAACGAATAGAAAAATTTGTGACTTGAAAATTTGTCATGAAGCTTTAAAAAGTAAAAAAAATAATAATAAAAGCACCCAGAGAATCAGCTGTTTGAAATTAAAAAAAGCTTCTGCTTTGCAGGGATTTTGCTAATCTGAAACCAAGTTAAACATGTGATCAAAAGGAAGCGACATGCTATGTCTGAACGAACATACTGCTCCCATCATGTTGAGTATGAATCACAGGAATTCAGAAACATCTTACACCAGAGGAGAATGTTTTCTCACCTTTTACTTGATTCCGAGTAATTTTTTTTTTTAATGTATACAACTGTAACTCAGTCTGGTTGCATTCAGCATTTTTTATAACAAATTACTGCATCCTGCTAGCTGAGTATTTGTGTTTTTTTCGTCTTTTAAGGTTATTTTTTGCTCATTTTGTTAGTAAATATAGTATTTTTGTGTATATTTACCATGGAAACATCATGAGACAGGGAATACGAGATTTCGTGACTGCTTTAATGGCCACCTTCTACTTACTGGTAGTTCAGCAATACTAGCGGGTGGCGCTACTGTACATCTGTTAATGTCAGCTCATCACGTCCGATTCTGAGTTTCTATTTAGGCGCAAAAAAGACCATCAAAACACCATTATTTTATTGTAATCAACTAGATTTGATGTTTTTTTTGTTTTTGGTCTAGGCATATGTACCTTTAAATGCACAGTTAAGGACTTCTGAAGTAAAGGTTACAAAAAGTTGAATGTCTTACATTTAGCAGATAGCGCCAATGTCTGAAGCTATTGCTTAGTCTGAGAGGAGGAAAGTGAAAGTCCAGTTAAAAACTTCAAGAAAAAGAAACAAAATGTTTCTTTTTTGTGTGTTCAGCTGTAATTATGTTTCCACTAGACCCTAATAAACAGAAAAGTCGGTAATTGTTTACAGGGGATATGAAAGTAGGAGACGAAAGTAGTCTTCTTGTGTGGAACATATACTAATAAAGAAAGAGTAAAGCAATCAGGAAAGTAAGTTGGTGTTAAAGATGACTGTTAACAAAACTGAAACTCCAATAAAATTTGCAACTTCTACCTGAAAAAACTTTACTTGTTTCTAACCTTTTGTATGTGTTTCGTATTGGAAGATTATCAGTAGCGCAACTCTACCGTGTAAATATTCTTCACCTTCTTTTAAAATAATCAGCTGATTGAACTTGATGGTCATTCATCTGCAATTATCAGGCCAAATAATGAAAAATACGGATTTTTCTCCCTTCTATTTATAACATGCATCAAAACCGTTCCATCAAATCTTAAAACATTTCAGATCTTTAAACAAATCAACAAAAAGCTTTTCCTTTGATGCATTTTGTGTTTAAGAAAGTGAAATTATGAAAGTTATATGTTATCAATGCATCAAAGGAGATAATACTCTAATTCATTAGGGGAGATGTCTGCATTGCAAAATACATTTTGCCTAATTGCTTTTTGACATAACAATTGATTTAACTCATTGATGCCTTAGTTTTTATATGAAGTGCCACATTGATTTTGTATTTAACATGAAATTATAAAATGTAATGCACAATGATAACAAACAGCGTCAGGGACCAGTCGTACCAGAACAAAGTGCTCGCTAAAGGGTCCTAGGTGTGCGCTGGATGTGTATTAGCTGTTTCTGGTGGGAATGCACACAAAAGAATAATACAAAAAAGAATCATATATTAAAAGTGAGCCAAAAAACTGAATTTGCAGACCCCCGATCTAATGGATGAAAACTGTGATTCTGTCTTAGTACAGCTGGAGCTCCATGCTGACTGTCATTTATAAATAATTGTTCAAAGTTAATTTTAAAGGTGAAATATTAAATTGGTCCAGGGGCCTCTTCTGTCAGGGCATATTGTCATAAAAAACTATTTAGTATTACACTGTAAAAACTAATCTAGAAATGTGTTAAAATCTGTGTATTTGTCCTTAATTTGAGCAGATGTTTTATCAAAGGACCATGAAAACTAGATAATTAGATACTATGTTGTTACTAGTGTTGCACCGATACCAGTATCGGACAGAGTCCCGATCCAGCACTAAAATGGTGATATTGGTATCGGCGAGTACCAGCAAATAGGGCACTGTTACCATTTTGAGAGCCAAAAATTATTCAACTATTGTCACCCATTCCTAGTAGGCAATAAAAAGTTCTACTGGATTCACTTTGTATTAGTCTTTTTCCTGCTTCACAAAGGTAGGCAGTAGCTTGATAAAGCCATGATGGCAATTATTTTACCTCCAAGTAGTATGCAGTTCTTCATATACACACACACACATCAATTTTAAACAGATGGTATCGGTATCGGCCAATACTACACAGCCAGGTATCAGGTATCGTATTGGGGCCAAAAAATGGCATTGGTGCAACACTAGTTGTTATCTTGTTGTTTTCTTCTTATTTCAAGCATAAATCATATTATTCCATCTGCAAATTAACTTACCTACCTGCTCAAATCAAGGTAAACACACACACACACAAAAAAAAAATATATTTAAAATATTGCATTGTTTTCAGTACAGGGGCCGTGGCAAGGATTTGGGATCAATCTAAAGGGGCATTGGCCCCTCTTGCCCCCCATCTAGAACTGCCTATAATTGCAAGTTCCATGTTTTGAGTTTTTTTCTCTTCATAATATATTCTGATCCGGAATAAAAATCTTTAACTTTAGTTCGAAAATTTTTGCTAGAAAAAAATTTACTTTTTTTTCTTCACACAACAGTCAGAAGTGCTTTCAAGAAACAGTTTTTAACTGCCTAGTTTTTTTTTTACTGAGAAGACCACGAAACACGCACTGTACTAGCTGATTCACACGGTTTAATCTTTTTGTTGCGTATTTGCGACAACAGGCATCAAGGGGTTAACCTTTTTTGTCTGTTAACAAGGCATTAACCCTTTCTTCCGACTCCTGCTATCATAGATGCATATCAATGGAGAGTCGCTTTCTTCAGGTAAGAATTCAACTGCCTATAACCTTTAAACAAATCATGACTTCAAAAATGATAGATTATGCCTTAAAAATAATACTGGAGCCAAAATGTACCTTTGTTATTAGCCCGATTTAAAGGGATGGACATAAATGCGGATACAGCAGATACTGTGCTTACAGCAAACTGATTTGGAAAGAGAGAGAACAGGGTTTATGAAAACACCAGCTGGAAATATGAGCTGCAGTTCTTCTATGCGTCTGAACGGCTAACTGGACCAACATGACATGTAAAGATTTCCTCCCTGAGCGCTGGCTATGATTGGATCAGGCGGGGAACCAGCTATCTATTTAAAACAATCATGTTAGATAGAAAAGTTGATTGTATAAGACTTCTTATTTTTTGCATTAATTAAGACTAGAACATCCTGGGGGGGGAAAAAATGAATGTTTGGCACATTAGAAAAAAAAAATCCTGTACAATGTCCCGGTAATTCCTTCCTTAATATAATAATAATCATCATCATCATAATAAGCGATTTCACTCCCTCTATTTCACTGACAGTCTGAAAAGTCTTAGCTATGGAACATCTTAAAGTCCTACTTAGATGGAAACAAAAAAAGACATTCACAAGCTGGCACATCTTACCTGAGCAGGGATATTTCTTAAAAAAAAAATCTAACAGTAACGTAATCTAAGCAGTTTGTCAGAGGGAGAAAAACAGAGTTTAGCACTGTGTTGAAATGAAAGCAAAGTAAGACTATAAGAAAACACAACGTTTGAATTTATATTAAAAAATTTCCAAATGTCAAGTTCCAACAGTCCAGAGTTTGTTCAGGCAGCGAAGCCTGTCAGGGAGATTGATGGAACGCTGAAACAAAACGGGGTCACAAAAAGTAAAATACATCCTAATAGTAAAACTAACACACTCTTTAAACATTTAAGACCAAATAGCTGTCAAAGAGCATTTGTTGATGCTTAAAAAAAAAAAAAAACAACAAAAAAAAAACAATGCATGCTCTCCACGGCGTGTGTGATGTGTTTGTTGCACATTTGTTCCTTGTCTCGCTCTTCTTGCTCCTTTAACGATTGTCAGAGTGTAGGAAACTGCAGCTCCTTGTCATGTCAAAGTCTGAATGATTATTGAGGTTGTGTTCGTGGGACCCTTTCTGCCCAGTCGGCCCCCCGCTGGTCTTCAACAGGAGCGCCTGTCATGAGACTGTTCCACCGCTCACTGAGCAAATGGGCGTGCCTTGTAAATGCATGAACATGTCCTGATAGTTTACCTGGAGGTCTCTAATAAAGTTTGTCTCTAGGTGTAAAAGGATTCCCCCTTTCTTTTTAATTTTTACACGCTCCCATCGTGGTCAGTTGGCGCTAACCACCTCCCTCGTCTCGTGCTCGCTGCTATAGTCCGATTTGGGCTCGTCTTCAAAGTCCTCGTACATGTCCATGTCATCGTCTCCGTTTGCGGGGTCTCCGGGTAGATCCATAGCGCCGACCCCTGCTCCGTTGCTGCCCCCGCCGGGCTCCGACTTCACCCCGTATGTGCTCTGGATGACCGGGATGTTGGGTTCAGGGCTGCCCGAGGTGCTCGAGCAGTCTGAGGTCAGATGTGGTGAGGGTGTTGCTGTTGTTGCCATGGTTATTGCGCCTGGGTAAACTCCTACACCTCCTGCACTGTTGCCGAGAGAAATCTGGGGTTGAGGCCTGAAAATGGCAATGAAAGGAGAGGGATAAAATAAAACGCACAATTAAGAAATGTAAAAACAAACTAAGGTTTAAAAAAAAAAAAAAAAGGCTCCAGAATGTACCAGATTAAGTACATAAAAACACAAAGTTGTGGGTGGTTTCATAAAAATTGTGATGTTTTCCAATAAATCCCTCAGTTGTTGACCTGCTGATATTAGATGCAGTGCAAGTTTTGGGGCTGATGTGTCCTAACATGAAGCTCTACCAGCAAGCTCTTTTCACATCAGCAAATTAGCCTGATAAAATACAATTAGAATGAGAGTAAAAACAATTAAACACTGGGGAAAAAAACAAAATCTAGATAAGTAATTTCACATTTGTTCTTGGATAGAGGAGGTAAAAGAGACATCTTGCCAATGGAACAAGACAATTTACACTTAAAATAAGAAAACACAGTTGCATTGTCTTATTTCAAGTGCATGTTATCTAATTATCATATTTTAAGAGTAAAAATACTCATTCCATTGACAAACTATCTCATTTACCTACTCAAATTGAGAGTAAATACACTTAATTTAAGACATTTTTTATTTTTTCTAGATCGTTTTTCCAGTGAGGAGTATGGACACTGCAAAAACAATCTAGAAATTAGTAAAAACTCCTAAAATTAAGTGTATTTACCCTTAATTTGAGGAGGTTCATAAGATGATCTGGCAATGGAATGAGAATTTTTACCTTTAAATTAAAATAATTGGATAATTTGCACTTGAAATTAAACAATGCAATTGTGATTTTCTTATTTTAAGTGTAAATTGTCTCATTCCATTGGCAAAGTGTCTCACCTACCTCCTCAATCCAAGAAAAAATGCACTTATTTTAAAAAGGAATTGCTTAGTTAGATTTCATGTTTTTTGCTGTGAACCTCCCTAAACGAACCACATAGGGCAGGAAAAACTTGTGTTTTCTCAACCAACGGTTCTCACTTATTTGTCTCCTTTAGCTGCTGCTACCATATTCTTCATCACCCTTGTCGTCACATTAGGGGGTCGCCGGTTTAGCTCTGTCGACTGGGCCATAAAGCAGCTCTAACTGAAAGTCCAGGCATAGAGAGCCTGAGCGTTTTTTCATTTTTACTTGACCACACACACACAGAAAATGTGGCATTCAGCCGGTGACGTCTGCAGCGCTCTCGTTTCCCCTCTCAAACATCTGCTTACATTTCATATTCCACTCTGTCTGTCTGTCTCTGGTTTCACTGCCCACAAGCACCCGCCATTGTCCTGATTTAATAAATGACAAGCTATTAAAAATCGTTCCCATTCAAGCCGCGGCCTCTGGTAAATCCATCTCCAACACAGAACGCTGTGATGGCTTTAAACACGTCCTCGACTGGTTTCCATTAAAGACAATGCCACTGTTTCCCCTTCTCTGCGCCGAATATACTCTTAAATAAAATGTTCTTAAATGAAAGCTTGAAGGATTTTGCAGATGGAGCCACAGGAGGTTTCCGACCTTCCATAAAGTGCAGCACAGATGAGAGGATAAATCCTCAAATAAAGTTATCAGTTGTCATCGAATTATTTTGTTTTTTTACAAAACTTTTTTTCTGTAAGAATAAAAAATTGTTTTATACTTTTCTCTATATGTCGAAATTCTCTTGTCTGTGTGTAGATTTTAAAGTGGATTTTAAAACCTCCAAACCCCGAAATTTGAACAGCAGCAGAAAAACATAATCAAAACAATAAAATGTAAAAGAAAAAAAAAGTATAAATTAGAACATTAACACAACATTAACAAACATTGACATATGTTTGGCCGAATTTAGATGTACAGGCTGACGTATAACTAACTGGCCTGCATAAGATAACGAAAACAACAACACAGATTTTAAGACAGGATTTTTTTTTTTATAGAAATTTTCTACATTTTGGGACAATATTGTCTGATAAAGAGTACATTTATATCCATGTTTAAGCCAGAATGATTTGACATTTAAACATAATTTCACTACGACTTTAGGAAAGGCTAATTTTTCGAGTTGTATCAAGTGTAAAATTCAATTCAGTTGAAATGTCTTTATATCACACATTAAAAGCAACCTGAGTTGACCAAAGAGCTTCACAATGGTTACTGATTCTCACATAAAAATATGTAGAAAATACGACGAACAATAAAAAAAAAACACAATACTGCTCCTCATTCATGTTTTCTGCTGATGTTGCATTTCTTAGAGGATGGGGATCTGAGAACCAATAGAATTTGAGCGATTTCCCTCAATACAGTAATTCCGCTATGCGTTATGCTATGCACTGTTAGCATGGTAGCAACAACCGTTATGTTAAGCAGCAGACTGCAGGCTAGATACTGAAGCACACAGCCTTAACCTCAACATAGATTCTTAAAGTTTTAGTTAAAACTATATTAATATCAGTGGCGGCCGGCCCATAGGGGGCGCTGGGGCACCGCCCTCCCTGATAAGAAGAGAGAAACGTAAAATATATTTTTAGAAATTAACTCATAAATGTCAGTTTTACTCTCTAGACTGTGTACCTATAAGCAGCGGCGTAGGAAGCGGGGGGGACGGGGGGGACATGTCCCCCCCAAAATAAAAGCCAGGTGGATATGTCCCCCCCAAAAAATTGTACCGCAAAATATTAGATTTTGACATTTTTTTACTAGCGTGCTTTTATTTTGAAGGCGCAGCATAGCGTTACGTCACTGTACTCCCCCTCCCCTCTCTGAACTGCTGAGTGAGAGTGAAGGGAGGGAGACAGCGATACAGAAGTCAGAAACTTGTGAAAGAGGTAAAATGGTCTGTCGGGATGCTGCCTATTTAAAACGTCTTTGTTGTCAGTTCACTTTCATATATACAGGTGCTGGTCATAAAATTAGAATATCATGAAAAAGTAGATTGATTTCAGTAATTCCATTTAAAAAGTGAAACTTTGTATATTATATTCATACATTACATACAAACTCATATATTTCAGATGTTTATTTTGTTTAATTTTGATGATTACAAATGACAACAAATGAAAATCTCAAATTCATCATATCAGAAAATTAGAATATTACTGAAGACCAATAAAAACAAAGGATTTATAGAAATGTTGGCCAACTGAAAAGTATGAACATGAAAAGTATGAGCATGTACAGCACTCAGTATTTAGTTGGGCCTCCTTTGGCCTGTATTACTGCAGCAATGCGGCGTGGCATGGAGTCGATCAGTCTGTGGCACTGCTCAGGTGTTATGATAGCCCAGGTTGCTCTAATAGTGGCTTTTAGCTCTTCTGAATTGTTGGGTCTGGTGTATTGCATCTTCTTCTTCACAATACCCCATAGATTTTCTATGGGGTTAAGGTCAGGAGAGTTTGCTGGCCAATTAAGAACAGGGATACCATGGTCCTTCAACCAGGTACTGGTAGCTTTGGCACTGTGTGCAGGTGCCAAGTCCTGTTGGAAAATGAAATCTGCATCTCCAAAAAGTTGGTCAGCTGCAGGAAGCATGAAGTGCTCTAAAACTTCCTGGTATGTGGCTGCGTTGACCCTGGACCTCAGAAAACACAATGGACCAACACCAGCAGATGACATGGCACCCCAAACCATCACTGACTGTGGAAACTTTACACTGGACTTCAAGCAACGTGGATGAAGTGCCTCTCTTCTTTTCCTCCAGACTCTGGGACCTTGATTTCCAAAGGAAATGCAAAATTTACTTTCATCAGAGAACATGACTTTGGACCACTCACCAGCAGTCCAGTCCTGTTTCTCTTTAGCCCAGGCAAGACGCTTCTGACGCTGTCTGTGGTTCAAGAGTGGCTTGACACAAGGAATGCGACAGCAGAAACCCATGTCTTTCATACGTCTGTGTGTGGTGGTTCTTGAAGCACTCACTCCAGCTGCAGTCCACTCTTTGTGAATCTCCCCCACATTTTTGAAGGGGTTTTGTTTCACAATCCTCTCCAGGGTGCGGTTATCTCTCTTGCTTGTACACTTTTTTCGACCACATCTTTTCCTTCCCTTCGCCTCTCTATTAATGTGCTTGGACACTGAGCTCTGTGAACAGCCAGCCTCTTTAGCGATGACCTTTTGTGTCTTGCCCTCCTTGTGCAAGGTGTCGATGGTCGTCTTTTGGACAACTGTCAAGTCAGCAGTCTTCCCCATGATTGTGTAGCCTATAGAACTAGACTGAAAGACCATTTAAAGGCTTTTGCAGGTGGTTTGAGTTAATTAGCTGATTAGAGTGTGGCACCAGGGGCCATCAATTTTGAACCTTTTCACAATATTCTAATTTTCTGATATGATGAATTTGAGATTTTCATTTGTTGTCATTTGTAATCATCAAAATTAAACAAAATAAACATCTGAAATATATGAGTTTGTATGTAATGTATGAATATAATATACAAGTTTCACTTTTTAAATGGAATTACTGAAATCAATCTACTTTTTCATGATATTCTAATTTTATGACCAGCACCTGTAGAAACTGAATCTTTTTGGTTTAGTCATCTTAGTCTTGTACGAAAGAGGATTAGGGCCACTGGAAAAAAAAAAGTTAACTGATTTTTAAATTTTTTTTTAGTTTAACATGGGTAAAAAAGTAAGAATTCTGACTTTTCTCAGAATTCTGACTTTTTTCTTCTGACTTTTTTCTCAGAATTCTGACTTTAATCTCAGAATTCCGACTTTAATCTCAGAATTCTGACTTTTTTTCCTCAAAATTCTGACTTTAATCTCAGAATTCTGACTTTTTTCTCAGAAATCTGACAGATGATTAATATTTCTAATCAATTTACAGTGTTTTTTTTTTTTTTTTGGGGGGGGGGGGGGGGGGGGTACTATACAGATATATAAAAACAAGAAGGTCTAACTAAAAAAATAACCAGAATATATGTTTAGAGTAAAGATTTACTACTTGTACACAAGCACACAATTTCAAATCTGCTGAGCTTGCTGTGCAAGAAAATGTAAAATATACGTATAAAGAAATATAACAGGAAGTACTGCTAAAACAAACTAAATGTTAAATAATGTAGATATTGGTTTAAAAAATTCTTCAGATTTGGAAATTTGGAAGGAATACATAATTTTGAAATTAATCAACAAATCTGGTAAAAAATAAATAAATAAAAAATAAAAGTTGCACTTTTTTACTTGAGGAATTTGTTGAATAACTTCACAATTATGAGTTTAACTAGTTGGAGGTAATGCTACACTTCTCTGCTTCCTGTCCTGCTCATAAAAGGTAAACATTATAAACCCACCATTCATTTTCTACACTATTTGGAAAACACAACACAAATGTAATATAACAAAAGTATGTTTAAAAACAAACATGTTAGCATCAAGCCATAGCCATGTCTGTTTTAGAGACTAGCTCTCTTGTTTTAATGACCTTCTGCTCTTCCATTTATAAGGGGGACCCCTCGGGCACATCAAAAGTTGCCTAATTCTGTAATTTTTCACCAATATGTCACTGGCCATCTCAAACAACTCAAATCTTTATCAGTGAAGCTGAATGCTCCACATCTCTACCTTCATGGTGCCCATCTACATTAAGATCCAAAATTCTGAGATTAAAGTCAGAATTCTGAGAAAGAAGTCAGAATTATGAGATTAAAGTCAGAATTCTGTGAAAAAAAGTCAGAATTCTGAGAAAAAAGTCAGAATTCTGACTTTTTTCCTGTATTAAACTGAAATAAAATTTAAAAATCACTTAACTTTTTTCAGTGGCCCTAATCCTCTTCCGTAGTCTTGGGCTGATCACTCATCCAATATTTAACTGCTAACTTTCTCTAGATGTTTGCCACGCTAGCCAAAATGTTATTTTTTTTTTTTTTATATATCTCATTTCAGTACAATGCCACCACCAACTAAAAGGCTTAAACAGCAGTAGGACTTACTCAGATTTTTAAAAAAGAGAAACGTCAGTGTGAGTAACAGTCACCTTACACAACTTGTGTTGAAATTAGCCCGGTCTGGGATTTTTTATTTTTTGTGTGGTTTTGATTCGCCGAAATGGACAGATGTTATACCTGCCGCGCTCCTGATCGTTAGTTAAAACCACAGGGAGAATTAATTTTAATTCTTAGCAGCGAACTGCTGCACAACCACTAATTAACCAACTAATTAACTTCTGCACCTTTATTTCCTCAAATAAACTGCTGGCTCCTCTTTTTAGACTATAAACAGATTAACACAACATTGACAACTCTGTAGTTTTCTCTGTTCTGTACTGCAAATTGGAATTAAAGACGCCATTTCTACCAAAGGTCGGGACAGACTGGCGCACCAGCACCTCCTGACCCCACTAAGGGACAGGGTGTACAGAAAATGGAAGGATAGATGGATTTCTACCAAAGATTTAGAATGCGTTTTTGAACCAGATGCTTCAAAGCGCCCTGTCCATAATTCTTAGCCACACTGTCAGCTCCCTCTGTCAGTCAATCTATATAAATTCATTTTTGACCATTATTGCAAGTTTGACAAAATAAAACATATCAAACTTTGCACTTCTGTGGCCTACTGAATTGTTTTTAATCCAACTGAAATATTTGATTTTCTAGTGCGTATGCGGACACTAAATATGCCAAGGGTTGAAGACCTTGAAAGACATCTCCCTTTGCTTAATAAAAGACTCCAGTCATTTTGTTTGGTGATATGCTCACATCTTATGAACAAATGCATTATGTAAATTTTAAATGCATTATTTTTGCAAGACACATTTATAAAGGAATAAAGTAAAAGATTAAATAGCCTTTTTTTAAAGTAGCGTACTTAAGACATGTTTCTGTTGAATATTTACGAATCTCAGATTTCCGACATGTGTCCCCCCCAATTGTAAACATATTCCTACGCCCTTGCCTATAAGCAAAACAAATTATATAAACTACATTTCCCTATCTACTGTCATTAATTTGTGGATTTCCACAGACAGACTCCTACCGTCTCTGTTCTGGGGGCGCTGATCAGACAGCCCCACATTTGCAGAGAATCTGTCAATCATGTACTATTGCTAGATGAATTTAATGGCCAATCAGCGTCTCGGAACTTTATGGTCTTGGGGCGCTGAAAATACTGCGCTTTAACAGGCTTCTGAACCCAAGCGCAGGTGCAGACAATTAGAGGGAAGATGGCGAATGTAACGAACGAGATGCAGCTTCCACCAAATTCGGTGAGATCCTTATTTATCTACCCGTTTGCCAGAAGAACATCCCTGTTGTAGGATATAAACATTTCATGTCATGGTTTTTGTGACTGTGACGAATCCACCTCGTCTCTTAAAACAACCTCTCTAACTTTGCGTGCCACACACACATTCCTGTTATACTGTGTTTGTGAGGACCAATACACTCGCGCTGAGCCCAGTAGCTCCATGAACTTAAAACACACAAGATGTCCTGGTTACCTGCTGCGTATTGAGGGTGCACACTTAATATTTCATTGGGGTTAGCCGTGTGTGTGTGTGTGTGTGTGTGTGTGTGTGTGTGTGTGTGTGTGTGTGTGTGTGTGTGTGTGTGTGTGTGTGTGTGTGTGTGTGTGTGTGTGTGTGTGTGTGTGTGGGTATGTGGGTGTGTACGTGTTTATGCTATGGGGACTTGTCATCTTCAGTCTGGCTGCGTCTTTGCTGGGTTCAAACCCAGTTTGGTGTAATTGAATAAGTCAATGAATCTGTGTAAAAGAATTAAGTTGTAAAAATTATTTGTTTTTGTACATCAATTGTTTGTGGAGGTAATATATGGACAAAACTGATTAATGAGAAGAAATCAGAAATAAGAGAGCCTGAGGTGAGGGTCTTAAACTATTTAATGAGGGCTGTGGGAAGAAAAGCGGCAATTTTTGTTTTCTGTTTCTTTGTTACATTGCTGGTAACTGGAGGGAGGCTGAGGCCCAGAGTATCTTGTACATGTTTAGTTTCTTTTGCCCCCTGTTTTGAGTTTTTGAGCTCAATAAATCAACAACACCGGTAACCCGACTGAGACTGGATTCTTGGAGGCCAAAGAACCCCGTCACAGTGACCCAAATCATCACTGTTACTGTTATTATATAGTAAATGAAATCATTACTGTTAAATTGTATGTATTGTCCAATTGTTTATTTGAATTCTTATTCCGGATTAGTTGGAGACATACACTAGGCTATATCAGCCCCACCAAAAATATTTTTCACCAGCCGCCACTGATTAATATCTCTCAAAAATGTCATCATAGTCAATGTGACACTTGTTTTTTTTTTAATGGTTTAGATTTCCACTTCTGGTAGGAAAGTAGATAGCGTTATCTACTGTATGGAAGATAAAACTGATAGTCTTTTACAAAACCCTCACTTGAAATCTCTAAACTTTCCTTTTAAGGAGCTAATTTAACTTGTTGGATTTGTGTTATTAATGTATATTACCCTGCAAGACAATAGTTTTCTCCATATTTTTGTCACAGAGCTAAGAACTTAGATATTATAGATAACATAATCTAAACAGCTAATAATATTAGGGTGTTATTATGTTGCAGCAGTATGGATAAATGATGGTCTTTTAAAAAGATTAAATTATGTTAAGTTTTATAATTCTACCCACTGTTATCACATTCTCAATCTAATGACAGAGCAAGAGCAGCGAATTAAATAGCATTTTTATTTCTATTCTATTTTCAAGTAGGGAATGAAATGATTTGTTCATCAACCAATCCTCAGTCACCTCAAGTTTCAGAATGAAAAGCTCTGCTCACCCCACGAAAAACTGCCTCATCTCCTGACGCCGTGAGCGCATCAGCTGCTTGTACTCCCCGATGCGCAGCTTCTTGCCGTCGATGATGCAGGTCCTCTTGGGCCGTGGCTTGTACTTGTAGTTGGGATATTTCTCCAAGTGGATTTTGCTCAGGCGGGCCTGCTCTTCATAGTACGGCTGCTTCTCCTGGTTGGTCATTGCTTTCCAGCGAGAACCTGAAACACATTTATTATTATTATTCTTTTCCCCATTACAAAGTTAACTCTACACATAAGATATCTGTAGAAAAACACTTTATAAAGTTTAAGGTAAAGGAGAGCTAACTGAAGGCATGTCCTGGTGTGTTTTTTTGGAATGTGATGACCCACTGTTAGGCATTAGAGGCTGTTTAAAACCAGAAGTGGATTCCTGTCTGCTCGCCCTTAGCCCAAGAAGAATGATACATTTTGTGCCTCTACTGTTTCCTAGTAAAGAGGACCTCAGTAACAAGTGGACGAGGCCCTTACTGCGGGAACACAGCACATCTGTGAAGCGCTTTGATTACACACACTCAGCCTCGCTTGTCTGTTTATCGAGGTTTATCACAAACTTTTCTTGTACTTTTGTGACACAGGAAACAGAGGGGAGTTTGTTTCAAGCTTGCCACCCACCTTCTCCCCAAAAAGCCAGCTGTGTTTTTTTTAATGTTGGGAGGACATGGACTGTATATGTATGGTCATATACACGTACACAATTCCTCCTTTTTTTCCCCCTCTGAGTCTCATTACACAAGAATAATAACGACCCAGAAGGCTTATTCACAGAGCTTTCGTCACATAAAGGATGATGTCTGTTAGTCAAAACTGAGTCAACACCATAGAACCTGTCAGGAAAGAGCATTTTGTTGACGGCTCAGGAGCAGCATTTACGTTCCGCTGGCTCTGACTCTGTGTAGAACATCGGAGGCCTTAGGAATGAAGCATGAACAAGCGTTACGCTCAGCGCAGGGTGAATGGATATCTGTGTGGAGGAGGTCAGAATCCCCAAGGATTTGAACTGAATGCATCCATCACACAAGTCAAGGTGACAGAGGAGCTCTGTGTACTGGTTGAAGAGCACTTTAGCCCCTCGCATAATCTGCAGTTTGTTGGTAGGAAACCCTGTGAACTGTGGAATACAGTGCGGGGGGATGATTTTAGCAAACTGCCATTTTTGGATAATGCGGCTGATGTTCGAATTCCAGATTTTTCTAAAGCTTTGACATGCTACCACCAGTTTTGGGAAGCTATTATACCACAGACAAAAGGAATTTAATAATACTTGGATTTAGCACTGGATAAAATACTGAAAGAGGCAGTTCTACTAATTTTTTGGGGATGTATTTTGAGGAGTTCCTTAACTTTAAAAAGACATATCGATCATCGTAGAACTAAACTATCTAAATATGCTGCATTGTTGTTTAAGTCAAGACATTATCTTCTACTTTCTGAACTTTTCATTCTCATTTAACCTTCTTTGCCATAATGTAATATCATATGGTGTATGACATTCCCAACCCATCTCTTAAAGCTTGTGATAATCCAAAAAGAATTCATACACTCCTTAACGTGGTCTAACTAAACGATTTTCCACTTTTTCAGTCTCCTGAGGCTTAGCGAGCATAACTACTCTCACAATGCCTCTGTAATGTACCTGACTGTTCACAAACTACACCATAAACTATGTGGCCTCATTCCAACCAGTACTCCTGGGTACATCTATAGCACTAAGAATAAAAATCGAATTATTAAAGGGAAAAAGTGATTAAAATGCAAGTTTTTGCATTAGGTCCAGAGAAAAAGAGATTGATGAAAAAGGAAAAATGTCATATTCCCTCTCCATCTTCCTGTGCGAGCTAAAGACTAAGCTCACAGCAATGTGTGTTTAATCTCATTTTTTAATAGGGGCAAAGAACAACACAAAAAAATCAAGCAAGGGGGCATTTTTTAGTTTATTGAGTGAGTCAGTGAGTACACAGAGCCAATCTTTAACAAGATATTAATTTATTTTAAGTAACAAATAGGTGAATAGTCTTTTCTGTGAACACATATCATACAGTAATATGAAACTTATTTAAAGGTATAGTTGAGGATGTTCTTTTTCAGGGTGGATCATCTAAATAAGTGGTCCCTTTAAATTGTCAGTCATTCTGGTGATATGTTTACATAAGGATGTCCTACGTGCTGGTCGCCATTTTCACTTACCAGTGGTGAGTCTGACATTGCAAAAAATTGCAAATCTTGTTTTGGAAAGTAAGCTTGTGTGAGCGATGCAAACATCAACTTTAAAACACAGCGTGCACGAGGAGAAATGGGCTTGTGCATGCTCTTGCACGTGTTTAATAGGCGTTCCCTCTTGGGAGCGGGTACAGGGATGTGCACTGTTTATTTTAAAGTGGATAGGGCGGGCAAAAATCCTCCACTATACCTTTAATATTACACTGCAAAATCTGACCTAAAATAGGTAAAAGTTTCTTAAATTTTTTTCTATTTTTCTATTTGAGCACAGAAATAAGATGATCTACCAAAGGAAGGAGGAGTTTGGCCCTTAAAACAAAATAATTTGAAAATATCCACTTGATATAGTGATACTATAAAATTGTTATTTTTCTTTTTTATTCCAGCTACAATTTCTTTTTACATATCTGCTTTAATCAAAGCTATTCATACCTATTTAAAGAAATAAATGACTTAAAATTTAAATTTTACAGTTTAAGTTTTCAGTGCAGGGGCTGTGACCAGTTCTATAGGGGCACCGGGCCCTGTTGGCCCCTCGTCTAGCGCCGCCCATGTTTTATGTATTGATTAATTACTGGATATTGCTCTCTATAGTAAATACAGTGTAATCATTACACTGAGATATTCTATGGTGTATCTACTATTAACCCGTATGTTGTCCATTTCATAAGTACATCTGGCCAATATCCAGTACTCGAGAAAAATTTAGGCCCCCTTTTTAAAATCTTTGACACTTTCACTCATCAACTTGGAAATAGCTGGTGTACTTACACAGCATGTATTGTGTTGTATTTCCAGTATGATGATAAATAAACTGCATGATTAAATAAAAAAATATATTAGCAATTAGCGCATTTACAAACGCTAGCATTACAAAAACATTAAGCAGATCACCTGAAAGTCCTACTCTCATTTTCAGTGTAAATGAATCACAAACATGTCTGTACCGTTCAGATAAACTCTCCCTCTCATTTGCTATACTTTTGAAAATTAATCTTCCCTCAGTTACAGCAGGGCTTCCAAAATATTTCAGCCTGTGATCCACAAAATACCAATATAATTAGGTAATTATATCCATGTTCAATGATCTATTTGTGAATTTTATGAGTAAATTATATATTTGAATCATATATTAGATGTAAATAAATAAATGTTACACTTACTTATCTCATGGGCCATTCCCATTTATTTCCATACATTATACCTCAGGAATCATCCCAGTGCATGTGAGAACTATCTTGCGACGCTCCACTTGGTGTCTAGTGACCTCCTAAGTGGGTTCTGACCCCCTACTTTGGGAACCTAACATCCATACTGAAGGCTGTTGTGAAAAACACAACCCTGCAGCCTCTTGGATTTCCAAATTGTCCAACCAGATCAAGACATAGCAAAAAAAACGCCATATTTCACTCAATAGATGGTTTCTCCGTGCATATCTAGTATTAACTGGTTCTTTAAAGGAGTTAATAGTCCTGTTTGAAAGGAAAATGAGTCAAGGAATTATTGTTTGAGAAAAGGGAGGGGAGGAGAATCTCACCCAGGATCTTGCTGATGTTGGAGTTGTGCATGTCAGGGAAGGTCTGCAGAATCTTCCTCCTCTCGTCTTTGGCCCAAACCATGAAGGCGTTCATGGGCCTCTTGATGTGGGGCTCGCTGCTGTTCCTGCCGCGTGCCTCTCTGAACACTCGCGCCTCTGTGATAGTATTCCCTAAGGGGTGACAAAATAAGCACATATGCTTTCCCATCTTTTCATCATAAAAAACAATATAAAACAAAGAATTTAACCCTGAATTGTTTTTTTTTTCTTTTTTAGTTTGCTGTGAAAACAAAAGCCAACAACACCATTCTAGTGAGGTCTTTCTCAAATGCCTTGCAGATCTTGACACAAATATCGCGCACTGTAGTCAGTTTGCTCCCTACTGATACTATCTCAGTCCCCAGGCTCCTGTGTTTATCCTCTGCCTCTAAACTAAATCACGATGAGCACTCCTCAGCTTCTCATCTCTTGTAAACAGTGGTGCTTTATGAGAAACAGGTGGGCTGAGGTTGGAGTGTTCTAAGGCGACGTTTAGTGAGAATATTTTATGTTCTGTGGAACGTTTAGGACAAACCGTATGAGATACCGTGTACTTAAAATGTCATTTCTGATCATTTTTTAGACAAATTAAAATGGACTGAAGCTCTGTCTGACTTTGGCTTTAATCCTGAAAATAAATGGGAGACTTAAGAAGATAATATAATCTAGTGTTTTAAAAAAAAAATTGGCTTTCAATTTAAACTGCAGGGAGCATAGTTTCAGCAAAGTTGACGGCAACTGAATTACAAAGAAATTATCAATAAAAACGACTGTTTTCCTTTTATATTTGGTTAAATTGGATTTTTAATAGATCTGTATGTATTTTTGAGTAACAAGGGTGGAACAAAAGCTCATCTGAAAACAAGAGAAACTGATCAACGGTTGTAAAAGACCCTAGGGTGGGCAAAGAAAGTAAAGTAAAGAGTGGAATGGAGGTTAAAAAAAAAAAAAAAAAAACACCCACCATCCAGATCCTCTGGTCTAGTCAGGTCAATGACTCGATGGACCATCTTCCCTGCATCCTCTCCCAGCTTCCCCAGGTGCTGGCTCAGAGTCTCATAATGCAGCCTCTCCTGCAATGACATGAAACCTGCTTAGAGGCTTTTGATACAAGCAAAAACTCAACATTTTAGAAATATGAAAAATTTAATGTTATAAAAGCCTGTTTTCTTCAAGTTTTTATATTTCATGCCTGAAATTAGCAATGTAAAAAGATAATGTCATTCAGCTGAGATATGATGATTTAACAAGAAGCTGTGGTGGATACAGGTTATCTGATAGCCACAGATCGGCTTAGTTTCACGCACACAGCCTGCAGGAGCAAGAGATTTTCCAGTACAGATATTGGATCTATGTTCTCCCAGACCTGCTGACTGAGTGAACACATTGTTTTCTGAGCTGCAGCCCACTGACATTCTTGCAGAGTTTACTTGCAGTTTGACAAAAAGGTGTAGAGATGCAATGATCACAACATCTGGTACAAAGGAAAAAAATGTACATTTTTTAAAATACATCTTTGATAAAGAATTTAAAAGTGATCAAATGCATTTAGGAGTATATAAAAAAATCCTATGAAACAAGAGCCTTAGGATGCTTTCCCAACATTATTTAGGCTACCAGCTAATTGAATCCAGTAATCCAGTACGACTGCCTTTGGTCATGCTGCTCATAACCCCTTGCTCACACTGGCTCCGGTGCGGTTACCGAGCCGACGGAGACCGCAACTCCCGCACACCCCCTCTCACACCGCCCTTTTGACTACGTTGCGGTGCGGCTCTGCGGCTCCGGCAACAGGTCCGGAGATTTAACAGAAGTTCACTTGAGTTCACGTAACTTCACGCGATAACACGGCCCAAACAAGGATATTTGCGAGAGCTTGTTGCGGAGGGCTCTGGCACGCCGCAAGGATAGCTTTCTTGCGGAATTTTTTGCAGCGCCGGAGTGTCTCTGTAACCGCAGCCGGACAGCTCAGCAGCTGGTGAGAGAGGTTTACGTCTTTTTAATGACTTGGAATCACTGCGGCGCCGCACCCACCGCACCGCAACGGTAAGACCGGAGTCGGTGTTTTTGCTCCTACAAAATTGTTGGATTGCGTGTCTTTCCACAGCCGACATTTTTCACAATTCGTCTAAGGTAGCTGTCATTCCAACAAGGCCAGCACCCAGTCTGATCTCTCAGAACAGTGATGTAGGATTGCCATGGTTCCAAAATGGCATCTCAATCATTCAATAAACAAGGTTAACTGGGACTGGAACACAAATACCAACAATGTTCCATATTATTGGTTTTAATGTCATAAGCAAACATAAAAGCACCGTGTACATGACAGCCATCAAGTTTTCCTGTTGATAGAGAAATTAACGCACTTGGAAACAAGATGTTATCCAATATCCTAAAGAAGAACAGAGTAACGGAAAATGAGAAACAACTAGTTTTCCCTACACATTACCCGCCTATATAGGAAGCAGTACGTAAAACACAAAGAGACGTTTTGCATTAAACTGTTGCATGAAATAAACTTCATTGCAGAAACGATGACATTGCACGGGTTTGCTGGAAAACAGTCCTTATGGAGCTACAGTGAGATCAGCATGTAAGGTGTAAGTCATGGACAGTGAATCCAAAATTAAAAATCTAACTTTGCCTTCGTTTTCTGATTCTAAGTCTTCATCTTTAAATATACTGTCGTAATAGAGCTAACAGTTTTTGTTTTCTTATTTAGAAAATCAAAAAGCTAAAAAGGTTTTCTCTTTTCTAAAGTGTGTGTTACCCACTTTTCTGTATTTCTATACTAAAAGGAAACTCATTTGGCCGCCATGCACACAGACTGTACATTTGTTTTGTTTTTTGTTTTTTTGCTTCTCCATCTTCCCATAATTCTGTGCTTGCTCTAATTCTGCCAATCTGCCTGCCACTCCACTTTGGAGAGACCTTCTCAGAGCAGCTTGTCATCTGGGGGCCTCTTGGCTAAAATTATCCCCAAGTGTGGCCCGAAAACATCAAATCCTTCACACAGCCACCGCACATCCACGCTCTTTTCTCCTTCCCCACCCCTCTCTTTCTTTTTCGCCCTTTCTCCTCCTCCTCCTCCCTCTGAGCTACCGTTCTTTTTCTGGTGACAGAGGCATTTTGTTTGACGCAAAGAATGGTTGCCGGGTGAAGTCATGCCGCGGTAGCTGCTGGCAGAGTTGGTGGAACTTAGGGCCCACTGAAAGACTGCGTATGTGTGTGTTTAAAGATGAGGAGCTGGTGCAGGCCAATGTCAGCACTACAGCAGGGCTGTAATCAGGCCTACCACAGAACATGTGCCCGGGCAGTGCCACGCTCACC
This sequence comes from Cyprinodon tularosa, assembly GCF_016077235.1. Classification (NCBI taxonomy): domain Eukaryota; kingdom Metazoa; phylum Chordata; class Actinopteri; order Cyprinodontiformes; family Cyprinodontidae; genus Cyprinodon; species Cyprinodon tularosa. The sequence goes on along the minus strand of NW_024039059.1, from coordinate 1,984,806 downwards.
GCAGGAAGCAACCTCCTAACAAAGCACAAAAGAAAAGAGAAAAAAAAGAAGAGGGCGGGAATGGCGGAGTGAGATGAAGTAAGGAATGGAAAACTAATTTCAAGAAGAATAGGCACTCAAGTCCACAGAGGACCTCTTGTTAGACTCAAGCTTTGCCAAGAGGCTGATTGTGGAAGGCCGCCCTCAGATGATGCTTTTACTGAAGATGTGGTGAGAAGAAGTTTGGCAACCTCCCTCTAAAAGCTGAATGTCAGATGTTCTATAGTGCATAATTTTTAAACAGGTTAAGCAGCTGGAGCCGTATGTTCTTCTGTGGTAAATAGGAGGAGACCAATGGAAAAGTTAAAAAAATAAAGGGTTGGGGTTTTAGTAAATTAACCAAGACGGCATCAATGGAGTTTGGAAGATCCAAGTGGCAGATTAACAGCAGATCTTTGTCAACATTTCAAGTTATTCCTCGTGGTTGGTCTCCTTTTTTGCTTTTCTTAAAAGTCCTTGTGGCAAATGCAATAAGGAGCTGTCCCTCCTTTGTTTTAGTTGAGATTGAAATAGGTTTGGCCTGCGTGTTCACTGGTTTTTAACTGGACCACTGCCTTTTGGAGCACAGTAATAGACATTTTCTCTCTCGTTATGGAGCTTATGCACCAAAAAACGAGAGGGGAGGAAAAAAAGGAGAACAGTCTAAAAGAAGTGCAACACTCACTCTGAAAACGTTAATCTGGTAAAAATAAAAAAAGGAAAAAAAAAACCTCAGAGCAGCCGTTTCAACTCATCACTGGTTCCACTGGCCTGACAATACGCTGCTGTCAAATGTATATTTCTAAATTTAAGAGTCACTCGACTCTTTTTGTTCTGCTTGGTTTCTCCTGTTCTTGGCGTTTGCCTCCTACTGCTGTTGCTACGGCAACGCCTCAAACTTTTCCCTGTGTGTTGGACTGTTTCCTTTTTTTGTCTACTTCTTTTAATTCATACTGTATTGAGCTTATTACCACAGCTACAGCTCAGCGTGCTGCCAGCACAGCGTCGCTTCAGCTGACCCAGAGCAGTTTACTGTTTCCTCCTGGACCAGTCAAGTTTGGCGACCTCCTCAGTCCCCCTTACCTTTCTTTCTTCCTAAGTTTTCCTTCTTCTTAATTGTCTCTAAACCTTTGCTGTTATTTTTTTTCATCTCTCCAAATCAAAACTAAGTGTTCTCGCCTACACATCCCTCGAGGCTGATAGTATTTTACTAGTCTATTTACAGGTGTTACCTTGAGTTACGTTGCATACATCTATTATATCCACATATATTATTGAGTCATCACATGGAGAAATATCTTAACCTTTAATCAGACCTCTTATCCATCTGAGCCCACATTTTCTTCCTCCAGCAGAAAGGGTACAGGCCACTTGCTCTTCTTGCTTTGACTCTTTTCTGCTTTACCTTTAAGCACGCGGCCCAATTTTAGACAAAAGACTTTCTGTAGAGTAGGCGCCATATTAAATGTAAGAGCCCAAAATTTATGCTTCCTGTAGGTTGTGAATCTTTAGAAATAAATGAAAACCATTATGTAAAAATTTAAGGGGTAAGGGGAATTTGAGCGTAAGAGCAGACCTAGTATATATTTGATTTAAAACTGTTCAGAGTCTTAAATGAAGCTTTGCTGGTGAAACCAGATCTATGCTCTGATGGCTGAGAAATTTCTCCAAAGATGGAAAGTATGGAGCTAAATTGTAGCCATAAAATGTGTCCAAAAAGGATGTTTTTGAAGCTGAAAATTATTTGGAACGTTTTAAAAATTGAAAAGAAATGTTTGAAACTGCTTTTGAGATTAAATATTTCATTTAATTGTTTGTTTGTTTTTTTTTTCAAATTGATGTCTGTGTCACTGCGTGGGCAGGTCTTAAATAGGTTATGCGATTATGACTTGCAGTTTAAGCGCTTGAAGGAAATATTGGAAAGCTGTTGCATTTAGGAACCATGGGAACTACAAAATGGCTTTTAAAAAAATCAGTATTTACAGTGGGGCAAAAAAGTATTTAGTCAGCCACCAATAGTGCAAGTTCTCCCACTTAAAAAGACGAGAGAGGTCGGTAATTTTCATCATAGATATACCTCAACTATGAGAGACAAAATGAGAAAAAAAATCCAGAAAATCACATTGTCTGATTTTTAAAGAATTTATTTGCAAAATATGGTGGAAAATAAGTATTTGGTCAGTTACAAACAAGCAAGATTTCTGGCTCTCACAGACCTGTAACTTCTTCTGTAAGAGGCTCCTCTGTCCTCCACTCGTTACCTTCATTAATGGCACCTGTTTGAACCCGTTATCAGTATAAAAGACACCTGTCCACAACCTCAAACAGTCATACTCTAAACTCTACCATGGCCAAAACTAGAGAGCTGTCAAAGGACACCCGAAACAAAATTATAGACCTGCACCAGGCTGGGAAGTCTGAATCTGCAATAGGTAAACAGCTTGGTGTGAAGAAATCAACTGTGGGATCAATTATTAGAAAATGGAAAACATACAAGACCACTGATAATTTTCCTTGCTCTGGGGCTCCACGCAAGATCTAACCCCGTGGGGTAAAAATGATCACAAGAACGGTGAGTAAAAATCCCAGAACCACACGGGGGGGCCTAGTGAATGATCTGCAGAGAGCTGGGACCAAAGTAACAAAGGCTACCATCAGTAACACACTATGCCGCCAGGGACTCAAATCCTGCAGTGCCAGACGTGTCCCCCTGCTTAAGCCAGTACATGTCAAGGCCCGTCTCAAGTTTGCTAGAGAGCATTTGGATGATCCAGACGATGACTGGGAGAATATCATATGGTCAGATGAAACCAAAATAGAACTTTTTGGTAAAAACTCTACTCGTCGTGTTTGGAGGAGAGAGAATGCTGAGTTGCATCCAAAGAACACCATACCTACAGTGAAGCATTGGGGTGGAAACATCATGCTTTGGGGCTGTTTTTCTGCAAAGGGACCAGGACGACTGATCAGTGTGAAGGAAAGAATGAATGGGGCCATATATCGTCAAATTTTGAGTGAAAACCTCCTTCCATCAGCAAGGGCATTGAAGATGAAACGTGGCTGGGTCTTTCAGCATGACAATGATCCCAAACACACCGCCCGGGTAACAAAGGAGTGGCTTCGTAAGAAGCATTTCAAGGTCCTGGAGTGGCCTAGCCAGTCTCCAGATCTCAACCCCATAGAAAATCTTTGGAGGGAGTTGAAAGTCCGTGTTGCCCAGCGACAGCCCCAGAACATCACTGCTCTAGAGGAGATCTGCATGGAGGAATGGGCCAAAATACCAGCAACAGTGTGTGAAAACCTTGTGAAGACTTACAGAAAACATTTGATCTCTGTCATTGCCAACAAAGGGTATATAACAAAGTATTGAGATGAACTTTTGTTATTGACCAAATACTTATTTTCCACCATATTTTGCAAATAAATTCTTTAAAAATCAGACAATGTGATTTTCTGGATTTTTTTTTTCTCATTTTGTCTCTCATAGTTGAGGTATATCTATGATGAAAATTACCGGCCTCTCATCTTTTTAAGTGGGAGAACTTGCACTATTGGTGGCTGACTAAATACTTTTTTGCCCCACTGTAATGTTAAAAATAATACGTTTAAAATTCCTAAATGCAACACCTATAGTAGGAATATTTTATTCAGGTCTCTAAGCTGTCACTCAATAATAAACACCCAATGTCACCTTAAGGCTGATTTATACTTCGATTTTAGCTCGTCTGCGTGTGTGTCGCAGTGAATGTAGAGACGTCCCTGCTCCCTCCACAGATCCTCTGCTGTACAGGAGACCTCTGATTGGTCAGATCTACATCCGCTATACCATATGTGTTTTCTGTTTGGTACCTTACTGGCTTGTTTTGTCTGTATGACTGAAATTGCGGAAAACGACTTGTGAACATGGAACAGCTAGAAGAGTGAGGTGCGCGAGAACGCTGGGACCCTTTTTCCACCTGGATCCCCGCCCCTTTTCGCTTCAATATTGGGCATAAATCAAAAATATCTGCGTCATACCTGCGACAAGCTCACTACTACAAAATGCTGCGGGAGTATAACCAACCCTTAAGACCCACTTCCACTAGGAGTGACAACTGCTGTGCGGTCTTAGACATTGCACTGCAGCTCAGTGTCAGAGTGTTTGAAATTTCTTAAAACCTTATGCCGTCTTTATATTGAGTAGCAGTTCCCACGACGCTGAATTTCCAAGAAATTTTCAGCCTTTGGGAATTCTTCAGTAGGTGAATATGAATCTCATAGCAACATTTGCTAAGACTAAGATTCACAAATAAGATTTTAGGTATAAAAGGGAGAAAATATAAAGACTTTGACAAAAAAGGGGTTAAAAAATGTAAAGGAAGACGAGATGGAAGAAGAACAGGAAGTAAGTACAAAAGGGGAAGAAATGGAAGGAATGAGAAAAAAGAACTGGAAAAAGGAGAAAAGTTAAAACAAATAAAGCATATGTGTTCTGCTCAGATGTCTGTATCTGTATACCTCAACTAATTTTTGTTTTCTCTTCATTTCATAGGGCTCTGCGTCTTCGCCTCAGGACCCAAATCTATTATACCTGCCACTGATTGCTACATTTGCTTATTTTGAGTAAACCTTATAGGTTGGTTTTTACAGTGTACATCGGTGTCCATGTTAACCATCTTATGAACACCAATTATTTATGACCTGCACTAATTTACCTAAATGGCTCTTTGTTCTTATATTGTCACACAACAAATGACTGATTCCAGGTTGTCATCACATAATAAGTCTTTCAAATGCCTTACAGGCCCAGTTTGGACCTTCTGAATGCTTTGTGACTGCTAAGATAAAAAACAACCGTGTACAAAGTTTTTTTATTTTGTATATATATGTGCACACCCACACAGTACAACACAGACTATTTCTGTGAGCTCTGGCAGCCGCGGGCCAGCTGGAAGCAACGTAAGCGTAAGGTGATACTCAACAATGCCACTAATTGGCCAGGCCTGTAGTCTGTAACTATAATGACCTTAACATGGCCAAGGCCAGCACAGAGCCAGGACATGAAGGATGAAATCCCTTTAACTTCTCAGAGAAGTGTCTTTATAGTCAATGCTGTGTGACGAAAAGACGGATGAGATAAATATACTCACTCATGTAGCCGTCCAGTTACTCCATTTGAGCTACATTGGCGGGAGCAATAAATAGCTCAACACTTAACACTGAGATATCAATTACAGCTTTTGCCCTGTTTCTCAATAAAAGACAAATGTGCTGTCAGTGCAGTGTCATAAAACAAAAGGGCTTGGGCTGAACATTCAAGGGGAAGAAACTGAGTTGGAAACTTATTTGGCGAACAGAAAATAAAGGGCAGTCCAACGTAAAGAAAAAGTGCCGCTTTTCTTGCCTCCTGAGGTGGAAGTGGTGAGTCACACTTTTGGGTCTTTGGCAAGTTCCATCCATGAATTGTTTAAAACACAGCGAAAGCCTTTGGTGAGTTCAGGGGGAAAGGAGAACAAAATAATAAAATAAGAACTGAACAGAACCGTTGGTCCAGATTTAGATACTGATGCGTTCACATCTGAGAGAAAAATAAAAGTGTGTTAGCGCCTGTTGTTAGGTGGTGAACAACAACATGACAACATATCCCCACATCTTTAAACAGGAAACAATCACTTTGAAACTTTCCCTATGAGATTTTTATTTGTAGGCTTGCAGCTTTAAACTAAATAACTGCATTGCTTTGGTTTGGTTCCTATAAAATGTTTCCGAAAATGCAGAGTTCCAGCAACACATCACTTTTCTTTGTATAAGCCACCCACCTTAAAAAAAAAAATCGCTTTGAAGCAAAAACTCATCTCTGGTCCTGCAGTAGACAACTCACATTAAACTTTTATTAGGAATTCATCTGCAGCTGTTATATAATTTATATTTATGAGTATTTTTTTCTAGTGTTTACTGGTATAATGACTTATAAGGAGCAAATAACTATATATATATATATATATATATATATATATATATATATATATATATATATATATATATATATATATATATATATATTATTTTTTTTTTTTTCAGATTTCAAATGTTTTCCTCCTAAAGAGGCAAAGCAAACAAGTCTAAAAGACTCCAAATAAACCAGCCTTAGAGCGCACCAATCATGACCTACTTGGAGTGTTCAAAGTCTCCACCCCTAAAATATTTATAAGTTCCCTCCTCCCCTTTTATCTGCTTGGTTTTAAGCAACATGGGATCAATTGCACAGGAGAGTCACCATAATCGTTAGAGTCCATGATGGGCTGCTCAGACTGATTAAAGATGTTTGGGATGTAACTTTCTCCCGTGGATATGGGATCTTGGTATGAAGGCTCCATTAATAAGCCCAAGAGACAGACAACAGAAGAGATAACAGTTCCAGATGGGCAGAGAATGTTGTTTGTGGCAAATCTGTATCTTGATCAAGTCTGAATGGTGGACTGAACCATGAGAAACTCAAAAATCCCATCATTTCTCTTTAGAAAACACATCATATAAAAGTATTTTTCCAAAGAACACTTTTCTGTGTGAACGTTGTTACTACTTGTACTAATCTCAACGTACATTTAAAGCGTTCTATGCGTGCAGATTTAACACCGCACGACCCTCAATCCATGCTCCTTCTCTACATTTTCTTCCTAGTTGCTTGTAATGTTAGTGAAGCATCTTGAGGCTAATAGCTGTTCTTTTAAAGGGTAAAAGTTGGTTAAGTAAAGTCATTGATAGTCATGAATGTGTTCTAACACTAGTAGCAATATTGTCTAAAATGATTCATGTGGAATTATTAACTTCGTATGAGCTAAGCTAACATTAGCTTCACTGTTAATTGCAAAAAAGTGAGGCTTTGAGTTCATTTTTATAAATTTTTTGACTTCAAGTTGATGAAGACGTCTTTGATGACGGAGATGGATGCATATGAAGTCAAAATTCTACACTAGAAGAGAACAGCTATTAGCCGAAAGATGCCTTGCTGACATTACTAGCCGTAACTAGAAAGAAAACGGCACTGAGGTGGGATTTCTTGAAATGTAACCAATCACAGGCAGTTTACTTTTTGAAGTTGCTCCACCCTTAAAGTGACAAAAGTTTGGAATTTCTTGCTCATTTATTTATCTCAAAAGCAAACTAGCTAGACTTGCATATAATGCTGAAAAATATTTTTTTGCTTTCTGAAACTATACATAAAACCTATTTTAATGGCTGTAGAAAATATATTTACTTTCAAAGCTGGTTTTATAGCTTCAAAGTTCTTGAATAGACATTAAAATTGGCAAAAAAAATCCCATCAACAGGACAAGCTCTGCAAACTGTGGAGAATGGAAACTGGATACAAAATTCTAGACAAGGAGGCTTTTTCTCTCAAAAGAAAAAAAAAAAAAAACACCTTTTAATTGACCTCCTGCAGGCCAAAAACACACACAAGGACACAGGCTAATGTTAACAAGATCTATCAAAAAAAAGGCAAACCCATATAGTCAAGGCAAGCTCACAAACATACACACGCTAACACGCCAAAACCATCACTTGTCATTGGCCCAGCTGCTCCCTCTTCAAAGTTCTTGGCTTCTGGGTGGCCATAGAGATGAGAGGAGAAAAAAGAGACGTTCTTAAGAGCAGCAGCAGCCTGAGCCAAATGACACCAAATATCATCCATGAATATTCCTCAGACCAAGGCTCTGTTTGAGGAGAAGTCCTGGACACTCAGCCAAGGTAATACAAAAGAAAAATGAGCCACAGGAATGAAGGGGCCTTAGAACGGCAGAGTTGTGTGTCGCCGTCTCTGGAAGAATGTTTAAGAACAAGGCAGAAAGATACTAAAGCTCCAGGAGGGAACCAAATAATCCCCAACGCAGGTTGGAGGTGGTACATTAGTATTAAGTGTTAGGTCGTTAAAACTGGCCAAAAATCTAGTACTTATACTTGGTAACATCTGGTTTTTAGCACACAGATTTGGGGCTGGTTTAGGGTGTTTTATTTGCTTCTGAGTCAAATCATTTGCAATTGTTTGTGGTATTTAGTTGTTCCAGCCCCAATCAGTGGTGACGGGAACTCATCATCTAGCTGCACTTGCCAGCAACAGGGCCGCATTGATGAAACAAGCTTGATTTTGGCCGACTCTTTTGGAAGTGTATGGTGTTTACCTATTGCCATTCACCAGATTAAAATGATTGGGCTCATCAACAGGGTCCTGCATCACTTGAAGGTATATTGATGAGGTAATTTCAAAAGATATGCTGTGGCAAGAAAACCTATACATGGCAGTCAGTTGGACATCAGGCCTAGGGCTAGTTACCAGCTATGCAAAGGAAATCTGCTCAAAAAACTAACTGGATCACTTAAAAGAAAAAAAAGTTTTTAATGCTTATTTGGGCATCAGGTAAATAACAATTTGTGGAGATTAAACACCAGAAGCAAAAATTTGGGTAAAAGCACAAGGCGGGGCCATATCCAAAAATATGCAGTGAGCAGCTGTGCGGACAAAAAAAAGTCCTGTTGATATTAAACGGTTAAAAGAAAAATGTGCAGATAAGTAAAGGACAATGGAAGTACAACAAATTGCTACAACCACAAAGAAAACCTTGAAGCAGGGGTCTAAGAGTAAGTCCCATTTACACTACTCTTTTGAAACCATGCTGAGATCGGTCCAAGCATCCAAGCACTGTAACATAGATAACTGTTGAGTGTAAATGGCAGGCACAACTGAACCGGACTGTGCCAGACACAACCAAACAGTGGCGGCCGGCCCATAGGGGGCGCTGGGGCACCGCCCTCCCTGATAAGAAGAGAGAAACGTTAAAAATATATTTTTAGAAATTAGCTCATAAATGTCAGTTTTACTCTCTAGAGTGTTTACATATAAGCAAAACATATTATATAAACTACATTTCCCTATCTACTGTCATTAATTTGTGGATTTCCACAGACAGACTCCTACCGTCTCTGTTCTGGGGGCGCTGATCAGACAGACCCACATTTCCAGAGAGTCTGTCAATCATGTACTATTGCTAGGTGAATTTAATGGCCAATCAGCGTCTCAGAACTTTATGGTCTTGGGGCGCTGAAAATACTGCACTTTAACAGGCTTCTGAACCCAAGCGCAGGTGCAGACAATTAAAGGGAAGATGGCGAACGTAACGAACTTCCACCAAATTCGGTGAGATCCTTATTTATCTACCCGTTTGCCAGAAGAACATCCCTGTTGTAGGATATGAAAATTTCATGTCATGGTTATTGTGACTGTGACGAATCCACATCCTCTAACTTTGCGCGCCACACACACATTCCTGTTATACTGTGTTTGTGAGGACCAATCCGCTCGCGCTGAGCCAAGTAGCTCCATGAACTTAAAACACACAAGCTGTCCTGGTTACCTGCTGGCATATTGAGGGTGCACACTTAATATTTCAGTGGAGTTAGCCGTGTGTGTGTGTGTGTGGGGGGGGGGGGGGGGGGGGTACGTGTTTATGCTATGGGGACTTGTCATCTTCAGTCTGGCTGCGTCTTTGCTGGGTTCAAACCCAGTTTGGTGTAATTGAACAAGTCAATCAATCTGTGTAAAATAATTAAGTTGTAAAAATTATTTGTTTTTGTACATCAATTGTTTGTGGAGGTAATATATGGACAAACCTGATTAATGAGAAGAAATCAGAAATAAGAGAGCCTGAGGGTAGGGGCTTAAACTATTTAATGAGGGCTGTGGGAAGAAAAGCGGCAGCTTTTGTTTTCTGTTTCTTTGTTACATTGCTGGTAACTGGAGGGAGGCTGAGGCCCAGAGTATCTTGTACATGTTTAGTTTCTTTTGCACCCTGTTTGAGTTTTTGAGCACAATAAATCACCAACACCGGTAACCCGACTGAGCCTGGATTCTTGGAGGCCAAAGAACCCCGTCACAGTGACCCAAATCATCACTGTTACTGTTATTATATAGTAAATTAAATCATTACTGTTAAATTGTATGTATTGTCCAATTGTTTATTTGAATTCTTATTCCGGATTAGTTGGAGACATACACTAGCCCCACCAAAAATATTTTTCACCAGCCGCCACTGCAACCAAACTGCGCTTAAACCAGTACTAGTTCATCAGTAGGGCTTGGAGCGGTTCAGTTCTGGCTCGGCTCTCAGATAGCAACGAGCCCATGAGCAGACCATGAAATTTCAGACATTCACAAAAATACTAGCTTTCCTACCATCCCACACAATTTCCAGTGATGATTTTGCTTAGCAGTGTAAAGCCGGGCATACACTGTGCGATTTTCGGTGAGATTTTCTAGTCGTGCAAGAATCTTTCGATTGGGCCGACTTTCAGCCTGATCGTGTGTCGTGAGTCGTGTAGTGTACGAGGGGCGATCAGCCTCTCACAACCACCTCCCGATCAGGAATCGTGAGGTCGGGAGAAAATCAAACATGTTTTTAATCTTCTCCCGACCGTCGTGGGCAAATTGCTCAGGGCGCATGCGCATAGAAGGATTCTTCAATGAGTGAAATGGAGTTCTGTCTGTAAAATTTATAGACCGTAGTAGTCACGTTTGCTCAGCCATGTCTTTTTTCCAAATATGTCATTGCCTTTTCATTGTAGGATTTTCAGCACAAAATTGCACAAATTGCCAAGGCAGAGCAGTTCACTCTAGTGAGCTTAATATCCCCCCTCTATTTGTTTGGCTTCAAGATAGAGAGCTACAGAGCAGCTCCATCTTACTGTGGAGCTGAGTGCGACGTGGTTTTTAGTTGCACAGTGTGAGCAGGCAGATGGCATGAGAGTGTCTGGTCGAAAATAAATCGTGAGCTGTGAGCTCACACTGTACGACTAAACCGCAGGGTTTAGTCTTACAGTGGGTCGTACAGTGCGAGCAGTAGCTTTGTGCAACGATTGAAAAAAATCGCACAGTGTATGCCCGGCTTGATGAACCTGAACGTCCGTAATTGTTTCCAGCGTTTTTAAGCACTGATTAGCCTATTGTTTGTCATATCCAATTCCCAAAAGCAGACTCTGTCAAGTAAATTCATCAAAGACTGCCTTTTTCGCCTGACTCTCCGCAAACAGCAAAATATCACAATGATGACAAAACATAACTTCCTGAATGTTAGGGGTGCCGCCATGTTGGTTTGCGTGTATACCTCTAGAGAAGTATCGTAGATCATCACTAGGAGGCGAGGAACCGTGCTTGTGTGGTGCGTAAATGGTCGTAAGGAACCAAGCTCAGCAGGGTTAACTGATCAAAGCTCGGCCCGAACTTAGCGCGGTTCAGTTTTCAGAGGGTGGCGTAAATGGGGTAGTAGTAGACGATAACGTAGGGCTCTCACTGCTGTCCAGTGAGAGGAGAATCCTGGGACAACAATGTGCTCAATGAAACCAAACAACAACAAATTACAAAACTAATCCTGGGCTGATGGCTCTCGTATCCAAAGTTGCTTTTTTTTTTTATAGGTGGTGCTGGTATATAGGTTTGTTAAAAATGTTTCTTGGTACATTTTTTTGTCCTTAGTCACAAATTTAAATGCCACAGCCTAACTAAGTAATGACGCTATTGGATCACATGACCATTTTCTGATGGCTTGCAAAGCTTAGATCATCTCCATCAAGCTCCCTGAAGATGACAATGAGTTCTCTCTCCTTCAGTAGAGGAGCTTTGTGATGTATTTGGAATACACCAATAAGAACTCAGCAATATAGATGGTGAGATCAGATGTATGTACAACCAGTTTAAAGGGAAGGAATTTGGTATTACATAAGAGATAACAACTTCCTGACTCATTAGTGACAAGATTGGGTGCATCTTACATTCATCAGCGCATCCCCCTCACCTTGTTGCTGTTGTTTAGGTTCATGCTGCTGAGTGCGGACAGTTTGGCCTCCAGACTCTGGTGGCCCGGCTGCTGCTGCTGATGGTGGAGCTGTTCCCTCTGGATCTGCTCCCTCATGCTCCTGGCCTCCTGGATGGCTTTCATCACCGCGTCTTGGTCCCCAAACAATGCTGTGGAGTTAAGGCTGGACAGGATGTCTGCACAAGACGAAGCAGAAAAAAAATAGGGTTTAGAGTGAGAATTGCAGCCTACTTTTGTTCTTGTTTTACAAAAGAAGAGCTTGGATGTAAGATGACTGATTGAAAGTAAGTTTTCCTGCAATTCTCCCATAATTTGTAATCTGTGACCGGCAAAACAATTTAATTTTGGTTTTAATTAAGATTTACCAGGGAGTCTGATACGATCTGATTTTGGCTCTTCTATCATCTCCATATGTTTGTTTTTTGTTGCTCAAAACATAAAGAGACCCTCCCCTCCCTCCTTGTTGTTTGTGTGCCACACTTTTGAAGCTGATGTGCACTTGAGGAATTGAAAGAAATAAAAAGGATGCAAAGTTTCCGTTGCCCTCCCCGTTTAATTAGCAGACTTGTAGGAAGCGCTGTACGCTTGGGTGGCCGTTAAAAAACGGGCAGAAAATAACTGCAGAGAACACAAGTGTCGCGTCCTCAAAGCCACTATAGAGAAGCTGGTGAAATTGTTTTGTGAGGGGTGGGGGGGTGGGGGTTATAATGAGAGGCTTTAGATTGGTCTTAATAACAGATAGCAGAGGTAGGGGTATAAAAGGTCTAGCGCGGGCAGACAATAATGCGAGGAAGCTCTTAAAAAGCAAATAACGTGTGCTGGGTTTCACTGTTTCCGCTGCCAGGGTTTTCATTGGGGCTAAATACAGGGCTTTGGACTCCTGTAAAACACAAACAGTCAGTCACATTTCACACACACACAAACACGTACACACAGAGGTCTCCCAGTGGGGTTGAGGTGTCTGCAGTCGTTCAGGCGCATGCAACGTAGCACAGCGTGTCTGTGGGTGGCAGGGAAGAGTCAAGTGTCTAGCTGTGTGATGTGTTTTTTCTGTTGTTGTTTTTCCGGTTAAAGGGACGACAACATTTTTACACAGAGTGAGGATGTGCATGTTGGAAGGGGGCGGATGTAAAGTATAGATGTGAGGAAGTGTGTTTACACACTGTTGTTCTTTTCTTGGCTCAGGGAAGCGTAATTTAGAGAACCAACATGCAAGGGATGCCGGTGGAAGTTAAACAGGTTCATCCGACATGGAGTCAAGGAAGACATTGGTGTAATGTTTTTGCCACATACCCAGGGAGGTGTTTCTGCCCATGCTTGGGATGGGGATGGGGCTGGGGATGCGACCCTTGCCCATGTTGCTCGGGCTGCTCTTGTTTCCAGGTAGCAGGCTCTGTGTTGGTGATGATGGAGAGCGATAAGGCTCGGCTGTCTTAGGTCTGGCTGAGAGGTTGAGTGGCTGTGTGGATCCCTCTTCCTGTTGACGAAACGCATGCAGCTATTGTCTGTATCTGTTCGGTCAGAGTTCAATCCACTACAACAATGCTGCAAAAAGGTAGAAATTGTGACAGCTTCTTCAAGGGAACATAATCAATAAACCAGTGCAACTCAAGAACTTCTTGTCTTACAAGACCCATCATTTCCAGTTTGATATGATAGAGGTTTAAAACCAATAAGAAACCTCTATAGATCAGGAGCATTTAATAGCATTGCAAATTTATCTTCCAGATATAGTTTAGCTGGTACTCATCTATTTTGTTATTTACAAGTTGGAATTTTCATCTCTAAATGTTTCCCAAATTTTCCTTCTATACCACTTGAACAGCCCTGGGGAAAAAAATTATTGCGTATAATCTAATTCAGAAAGCTACGATTTCAATGATTTATAGTTTTATTTTAAATTCAAGGATTTATTCTAATGTCAAACTTAGAAATGCATGGGATAAAGAGTAGGGAATCCAGTTGACACAAGATATTTGGGATGATGCCATTAACAGAATTCAATCTTCCTAATCCTGTGCTCGTCTTAGTTTGATCCAGTTTAAAGTTGTCCATAGGATTCATTTGTCTAATTTAGGCTTTCTCAGCTTTACCCAGATGTTGTTGATATATGTGACAGATGCAAAGTCTTTTTTTTTGTCCCATTTTCTTTCTTTTTGGGATTTTTTTAAAAAGGGCTGAAACTGCTGGATTGTATTTTTTCATTTGTGAATTTTTACTTTGGAGCGATGCTTTGTCAGTATTGTACTGACTGTATAGATTTGTGTGTGATCAGAGCAAGATGCGCATCGTTTATGTACACTGCTATATGAATATATTTTTTTATATGTAGGCTTGCATGTACAGTATATATATATATATATATATATATATATATATATATATATATATATATATATATATATATATATATATATATATATCTTTTTTTTTTTATTCCCTCTTTCAGCTCCAATAAAATTAATAAAAAAAAGAAAAGCTACTTCAAACTTAGAAGATGTAAAACTTTAACCTAGTAACCAGCACCAAAATGGCCTGAAGAAGCATACATTAAATAGGCTGCTGTTCTTAAACCCTTGGGAAGGTCTAGTCTGCCATTTACATCGATTGTAACAATGGACAGTAGCCTTGTTTTGGCATTAGTAGGCTGCAAATATGGAAGCCCCACATACTTTGTAACATTTTACTTAAGATAAAGTTCACTTTGAACTTTATCTTAAAGTTTCTTTAACTTTCCAAATATGGTGATATTTTGAAATGAACGCCTGTAAAAGACATGCAATTTACTAAAGATGGCCGTATTAACAAAGAGCGCATCAGACTATCCATTGCCATGGTCAGGTCAACTGGCAAGAGGCAAGGTACAGCCTAAATGGCAATTCCGTAAAAGTTTAAAAACAATCCACTGGACTTGGTTTCCAAGGTTTGATGACGTTTCGCTTCCCCTCCAGGAAGCTTTCTCAATTCAAATGAGAAATGTCTGGATCAGCAGTGAGTTTGAGGCTTTATACAGGCAAGGCCTTGTATTGCTTGGAAACATGCTGTTAAGGACTGGTGGAATAGGGCTTCATGATTTTTAGCCTGTCAGCATTTGGTGCCTTGAAACTCGGCCCAAGAGGCTAAACCCCACTTAATGTGTTAAATACACATTTATAATAGGTGGAATATATGGCCAATGGTTGCCACACTTCAAACAGGCATAAATATAGCCCCCTGATGTTAGTTATCACGATGTACGTTTTGAATATATCATGCACCCCCAGCATGGTTCACACATTTGTTGTGAATTTTCAACACTTTTAGTCAGATTATCATACATTGTGAAGTGCACCTAAAGAAAATGATGTTGTTTGAGCTAGGGCTGTAAATAATAATCGTTTTGTATCGATGCATCGATCCAACAGCCGACGATCCGATGCATCAATACGTCCGCAAGAGTATCGATTCATGTTTTTTTTTTTTCCTCCGGTCTATATTCAGCCATTTGCTCCTGGACGTAATTCTCCTCCCGTGCTGCCAAACTTCACGAGTTGTTTTCCGCAATTTCGGTCATACAAAACAAAACAAGCCGGCCTCCTGTCTGCGGCAATGTCTGCCGTCAGCTACAATTTGGGAGAGGTGCAGCGGAGTGTCTGTGAAGGGGGCGGGGACGTCTGGAGCCGAGGTATTTCATTGCACTCATTGCACTGATTTTGTGCAGTATTTTTTGATGCAAGGCCTTGCAGAATCTATAACGCAGGGGTATTATTATTTTTCAGTGAATGAGGTTTTAATAGGAATAGGTGGAGTGCAACTTTTCTACTTCTGTTATTTTCTGTAGTTTCTCAAAAAAAAAGCTTAACAATATTATAGCTTTCATTGATTTATTTCAAATTTGAAACATTGTCTAGCCTGTAAGGTGTTAAAAAAAAAGAAAAAAAAAAGAAAAGAACCAATTAATCGAATCGAATCGAATCGAATCGAATCGTGGTGTATTCTTGAGTATTGAAAATAATCGAATCGTTGGGTCAGGAAATTGATACTGAATCGAATCGCCATGATAGATGTGATTTACACCCCTAGTTTGAGCAAAACTGACATTAATCTCAGTAACTGAGCATTTTGAGAAAATTGAAAAATAGTAAGAACCTAAATGTAATGCATAGAGGATCTGTTATACTTTTCTTCACAGCTTGTTGGAACTTGTCAGATCGTTGTTCAGAATTCCTCTCACGCATCAACTGATCATTCACAAATAGGACAAGGATGTTAGTGTGTGCATATATGTTCAATTTCATGGTCTAACCTTCTGCTTTTAGATCCTTCCTTTTCTTTTTGTTCACATCTCTGTTTAAGATGAAATATAACGTGGCGTTATGACTGTTAAGTTTTCAAACGGTGCTTTATTTAATGAGGGATAAACTGTCAACCTATGGGAAGGTGAGAAAGTAAGTGCCCCATAAATAACTGGTTCTGCCACACTTGGCTGTAATACCTGTCATCAGCTGTTTGTGAAAACTGGCACTGTATAAATTCAGCAGAGTTGTTGGACCTACTGGTGAGCTCTCCATCATTTCCTCCCACATTATAAACTGAAGAATGCAGATCTTTTCTTAGCTATTTACTTGGAAAGATGTCTCTCCGTTGTTTTCTCATTCCACTAAAATTTTTGTAAAGCGGTCAGTGGATTATTTAGATATCCCTAATTAAATGTGAGATGGACTTTTGTTTGCTTTGGTCAGCAGTTGTTCTCCTCTTTGATCCGCCACATTAAAAAAGAGACATTAGAAAAGAGACAAAAGATTATCTCTTTTTAAACAATTAATCTTGAACAATTTAGTAAATAAGGCCAGTGCTTTTTATGTTGGTCTCTTTGTGACCTCCTGGAAGAGTCATAGATGCACTTTTAGAGTAATTTTGCTGGTCTGCCACTTCTGGGAAGGTAATTTATTGTTCTGTGATATCCCCATTTGTGAATGATGGCTCCCACTGTGGTCTGTTAGGGCCCCAAAACTTTAGACATGGCAGAGAATTAGGACCCTTCCCACAATGACAGATGTCAATAACTTTATTTCTCTTCTGTTAATGAAATTCTTAAGGTAAGTGCATAATTTTTTGCTTGTTGATATCTTTCAGGCTAATGTTATCATTTCAGATGGATTCTAATTAAATAATTTCTTAATTCCACATGTCAGATAGACATCAGAATTGGATGTGACAGAGCAGCTGAACCAAGAAACTAAAAACAGTTACTTCAAGATTCTAAAAATACTCTGTTTAATCTTAGGAACATGAATTCAATTATTTAAATATTTGCAAACAGCAAAAAACAGAAGAAATGTGACAGATACTTATTTAAGAAACTTCTATGGAAGTATGATTAAAATATTGAGGTTAATTCTTTTATGAAGTCAGAATTACACTCTAAAGAGAACAGCCTGAAATTGCTTTGCTAATGTTACTAGCGGCAACCGGGAGAAAAAATAGCGCTGTCACAAGAGGTGGGATTTCCTTAAAAGTAACCAATCGCAACCAGTTTGCTTTCTCTGGTTGGTTCCACCTGCAAAGTGACAAAAAAGCCATAGATACATGTCCACAGGCTAGTAGGAGAGAATCTACAGGAGCATGAAAGAAGCATGGACAGAATGCCTGTATTTTGGATATAGTTTTAAATGAAACTACTATTTTTTGTATCAACCATCTGCACTTTTTTAGTAACAGCTTTCATTGAAAACAAAAACAACAACAATCATGCACTGGATTAGAGTCTGGTTGTAGATTTTTGTTTTGGCTACAAATAAATCATGATTTAGATGTGAGTCAAGGCGAAGAGTTTCAGATAAGACTTGTTATGAAGAAAATGCCAAAATGACGCACCAAGGAGTACGCGCAGAGTAAAGGTTAGTAGAGGGTGGGGCACTGCTGCTTTAGTACGCCGAACTCTGACGCCGGCCTATTGTGACGCCGGCTGCAGCTGTGCCCCACGCACACATATGGTTTCCATTACTGCCTGGTTGTTGAGTAAAGATGAGGCGCACGCTCTCTCCAGTGAAGAGGTCTGGGCTTCTGCCAAACAGCAGCCAGCGCCAATCTCAGTGTGTGTGTGTGTGTGTGTGTTGGGGGGGGGGGGGTGCGTGTGTGTGTGAGTGTGCGACTTTTAAATAAGCTGCTACTAATTGACGGTGAAGAGCACTGAGCCGTGCACAGATCATCGTTTTAATATCTTCCAAATTTCCAGCCCCTCACTTTAACTTTGCACTAATCATCCGTATTAAGTGTTTTCCCATAACACAGATTCTGAACTCACTCTTTCCTTTGTGTTATTATGTTGTCTGTTGCACACATAAAGACGCCGTTTTACTTCACACTTATTAATTACAGGGAACCAGCATGAACTACTGACTCAGTAAGCTTATTTTTTTAACCCTCTCCTAATAATCAGATATGATTCTGCTGAGCCCTGGTTTATACGCGTAGGTCCCTAAATGTTAACGCTTTCAGATTTTCACGTACCTTAATCTGAGTGACGGGGCTGGATACTTGTTTCTCACTCTTGAGGTTGGGTGGTGAAAGAGGACCGGAGGAGTTAGGAGCTTGTTGGAGGGGAGCCATCTTGGCTCCTGGTGAGATCTGCATGCTTGCCAGCTGTGCGGCATACAGCTGCTGCAAAAGAGGAAAAACCAGAAAAACCAACAGCCTATTAACATTGTTCCCCAGCAGCTCGTCAGTGGCTTTTTTCTTTTATCTTTTCTTCTTCCACACACATACACACCCTTACTTATTTTATTTGAAGCATCAATTTTGTTCTCCCTGGAGTTTCCTTGGACACACGTGAACAGCTTACCTTTCAAATGCCTTGAAAAGCACTTATATCTAGTGACCACAATCGTCTATCAAACCTATTGTTTGTATTTTTTGATACCTCAAGTAGTTCATACTTGAATATATAAAGGTATATTTCTTCACTTCTGCTTTCATTTAGATTGGAGAAGTAGTATTTAGCAAAAAAAAAAAAAAAACAGGGCAAACTGAATAATAGAAAAAGAAAAATGCTTAGAACACATGAGCCTTTGGTTTGGATAAAAACACCAAACTAATTACAAAAAAAGACGGAGAAGAAAGAAAGAAAAACAGAGCTAACTTTCCATCCAAAGTACTTAGTAAAAATCAAAGAGCCAAATACTCGGCCCACCGTCCAGGGTCTTCTAAATCAAAGCTTGCTGGCCAGACAAACCGCTGCCCGAAACCACTGTCAACTCCTGTCTGAACGTATTGGAGTGCGAGTGCTGGAGAATCAAAGAGCCTCTCCTCAGGAAAACCACCCAGACATGGCTGGCCTTCAGTAGATTCTCTCACTTCTTTCTCTTCTGCTTTTCTCTCCCTCTACATTACTCTCACCTCATCTATACTCTCCCCTTCCCTCAAAAGTTCTGTTATAAATTCACCCCTGCTTTCTTTTGATCTCCCTTTTCCTCTCTCCACTTGTGTTCTGACACTCGGTTTGGTTCCAGAAATCATTTTTCATATCGTTTTCCCTAGATCTCCATCACCGTTTTATTTTCTGTGTTTTCACTGTCTGCCCCTCTAACCCCAACTGGCCCCCAGTGTTGTGAGATCTGATTTCCCTGCAGTCCAAACTGCGAGGCCTCCCGGGAGCGCAGATCCAAGAGCAAAGAAATACTCATGAACAAAGAGGGAGAGCAAGGCTGGAGGTTTTTTTTTTTTTTACAAAGGAGACACACAAGACCACCGTCACTTTGCCGCCAAAGCGCCAAGCTCAGCAGTCAGAGCAATAGAAGCTGGCTGGCTGCCTTTCCACTTTTCTCTGAGCGATATTAAACACAAACAGAAGGGGCCTCACTGCTGAAACAAAGCCCTGATGTCACGCTGCTTATTTTCTTTGGAAGCTACCAGGAGCACGTGGGCCAGCGGCTGGCAATGTGAGATCAATTTTAAAATGTGCCTCGAATGGCTGGTTGTAAGGCCTCACGTGTCAATCAAGCCAACCGCAGAGTTACTTACGGCGGTGCCTGGTATTCTTTCTGTAGAGGGAGCGGAGGCTCAGTGCAGACACCTGAATCTTTCTCAAATCCACAAGCTCGGCGTATTTTGTGCAAGTCAAACCTATGCCGTTGTGCTTGCAGCAATGATTCTGTCAACAATAAAAGGACACAAGTCTTGAACAAACAACAGCCTCACCATAAAAGCTTTTCTTGCTTTTTTTTTCCTTCAAAACATTCAGCAATTGATTGTTGAGTGGCTAATTTGCAGCATAAACAACCCAAACTAAAGCTATTGCTGCACAATCAACCCCCAAGGGAAAACAATGAAGCCATTTCCTAAATTACAAATTGACAAAGAAGGCCTTAAACTGCAATTTGCACTACCTGACAAGAAGTGCTTATTTCACTAAAATGTCTCATTGTTGATCATCTTGGATTATCTGTTCTTGTTCTGCTTACCTTGATGCAAAGGCATACAGTAGTATTAGTCCTCCAGCAGCTTTCTCTGCCCTGTTAGAACTGAAGGGATGATCCCTTTAACTGGCCTCTCTTTAATGTCAAGCCGCCATCGATCTCCAGAGTACAAAAAACAAATGAGTTTTGGCGTTTTTAGCAGGTTTGTAGAAAGGAAATCAGGAGGGTGTAACAAATAAATTGTAAGAGGAGAAAGGTTAAATATCGCAGTGCGAAGGCTGACTGTAACCACCAATAATACAGCTGGATCGACGGCCATGCCAGTTCACATGACAACCTAAAACAACGTCAACGCTGAAGGATAAGACAAGACTTTCAGACCAGATCAGTGTGTGAGATCAGAAAGCAGTGAGGACTCCAGGGGGGATAAAAATGTCTTCCCCACCTTTTCTGCTGGAACAGAAAATTGACTGGAAACAGAGACAGAGGGAGATGTCATATGATTTCAACAAGTATGTCTGCTAAGCAACTGTATTTCCCTCGCATTAGGCTTGCACAAAGAGGGCCTTTCTTCGGCAGAAATCCACTGTTTGTGAAGGGGTCTGCTTTGAGGCTCTAGAAACAATTGGCCAGAACAAGTTCCCACGGCAGCAGCACACGATTTAGTCGTTCAGAGTTGTTGTTTTTAGGTCGTGGCGGGTCAACCTTTGCATCTGCAGCGATCCTATTATTTAAGCTGATAAATCCAAAGATCATACATTGTATATAAAACCTCTTTATTCTTACCAGAATAAAGAAAAGAAAAACTGTCTCTAGACTGGTTCATGTTTAATTCCTTGACGTGGCGTTACATAAACAGTCACTGTTGCAGTCTGGGCAGAATGAGTCAGTATATTCTCATTTCTTTAATGTGCTGTACTAACAACTCTGTGTTAATGATCAACTGGAATCCATTTACTTCCTGTTTAATTACCATTTAAATACTGTTTAACTATTTGGGAGTTCATACATTTTGCTGTGTAACATACATGGTTCTGTTTAAGAGTCAGTTTACCACTAAACTAGCTGCACAATTACGCAGAAAGGACACCTTTCCACTGAAACCAGGGTATCTTACACATTAACTATCTTACCTGTACCTCACACTTATATGAGAGATATTAATTTATTGATTTAAGTGACCGGTGGAGGGGCTGTGATAAAAATGTCCTATATTTATTTATTTAAATCATTTTAATTCGGTTATATCATTGTTGGAAATTCAAGAGTTTATATTTTATTATCGTGTAATAGATTTTAATCAATTAGATCCATTTATGGTGAAAGGGGAAATGATATTTTGGACCTGCTGTGAATCACTTCCCAAATGCTCCTTTTCTTCATAACTCATAGTCTTAGCTAGTTTGATTTGCAAATTTGAAGTTTAATTAAAGGTAAATTTCAATATAATTTCAGAATGTGCATCAGTGTAAAATGATCACGTCTTTATGGCTAAAATATCAGCTATGGCAGTAAAGATTGTCTTGTATTTCATTACCCAAGAACCTATTATTTAGCAGCTCTGCACCAGCCACAGTAAGTAACGAGATCTTGTGAGGTTTTCCAGAGCTCTAATCTTCTAAACATCGCAATATATGACCTTTGGTTATGTTTTTGGGGGGATATAATTGGACAAATCGTGTTGTAACACATGTATCGTGACACAAAATGAAGAATTCTTGCCAATTCATATCCATAATTGTTAGTTATTAGCACCACAGGGGTTAGCTTTTCAACTTGTCACTAGAACATTATGTTTGGTGTGATTTAATTTCAATATTCTTCTGAAACAATGTAAATAAAACACATAATTGGGTGGGAAAATGCAACATGTGAAAGAACAGAGAGAAATGATAAGTTGTTTTTTTTAATACTAAGGTTTGTACCCAGCTTAACCTAATGACTTGAGTAAGATCTTAGTATCCTGAGTGTGTGTGTCATGTTAACAAACAACATCACATTTAAGTCCCAAAGATCTGCCTTACTTCAGGGTTGTACAAAAGCTGTTCTTTTGATATCAAATAAGACGGATTCCATTAAAGTATGCAAATGTGCATATTACACCATATGTTTTCCTTCTCCTACAATGCAGATTCTGTGTTTTAGAACATTTCTGATGCATATTTAATAATTGCACCAGTGCATTTGGCCGCACAGCATGTGGAGGAGTGAGCAGCATGATAAAAGAGCATTGGGAAAATCATCTGTTCCTAATGTGCCTCTGTATAAAAATAAAGTTTACCCCTACCCTTAAATCTACGGTTTTGCTTTGTTTCACAAAATAAAAATGCTTGATTAAAGGAAGTTTAAAATAAAACCTTTGGGAACTTCTTACTTTTGGTCATGTCTACCCTGGACACACAAACATATCCCCTTTGAAGTAATCCCATATGATATATTGATCTCTTTGATCCTTACAATATATAGTAAGCATTTTTTGTGCACATTCAGTAGTTACAAAAACCTACATGCAAATTGAGGATTAAAAGCTCATAAAACCCGTGATTTGTCAGTGAAGAACAATTCTAAACAGATTTTAAGTCTTGCAAACAGATGATGACAGAAAAATAGAATGAATACAAAAATAAGTTAAAACTGTAGGAAAATAAACATTTAGAATTTGAATTTGTGTCCAGAAACAAAATAATAGTGGAGAAAGATTGCAGGGATGGGCAATACTGCCTCAAATGTTAAACACGGTACGTTGAGATATTTTCTACAACAGTGAAAAGGTGATACATAAAAATCCACTGCAGTGTTTTTTGTCTACATTTTGATTTAAAAAAATAAATAAAATAATGGATATAAAAAAAAATATTTATGGGACGGTATTAAGATGAATCTATAACAAATTTTAAAATGTTAATCTCTAAAAAGCTGTTTTATTCCATTTAAAATGCTTAAATACAAGCAAAGCTTTGAAGAAGTGCAATCCCCCCAAAAAACTACTATCAAATAAATAAAAGTATAAACTATAGTTGGCTTAATGTCTGACTCACTCATCTCTATTTCATAAAGGAACTGACTGCTGAGCAAAATGCTTCACTGATCTATCAAACTCAGCAACACGTACAATCATTTCTAATGGAAATTAAGGCATCAGTACTCAATAAAATCATAAATGAGAGCACAGCAGGCAAAACTCTTCTATACACATATGTATATAAAGACTACAAGGTGTTTTTAGTGTTACCTCTGCCAAGGAAGTTATGTTTTGGGGAGAGTGCATTTGACTGTCTGTTTACACAATAACTTGTAAAGTTATGAATGGATTTAAATTTTACCAAAGGTGAACATCAGTCCAAGGATCAATCCATTAAATTTTGGGGATGACCCACATCATTAACCGGATGCAGGAATTTTATAAAGGTTTCTATATTATTTTGCAGAAAAAGCAGTCTGTACTCTGTGAGTGCTTTTCTAGTTTATATCTTCTTTTACTGGCTGAGTATTGGCTGTAAAGTTGGTAAAAGTCAACATATAGAGTTTTCTTCTTTTTTTTCATATGAAGAACAACATATTGTAGAAGTTATAAACGTTATAAACAATGTTCAAACATGTGCTGGAAGCTACTACCTCCCTTCCTCTATCTCTATCACTCCTACACACACAAATAAAAAATTCCCCAACAATTGCAGTTTACCCCGTCCTTAAACACTTCCCCGTGCTCTCTGTCTCCTGCCTTTCTTCCATTTTCCGGGTTTGTGCCGACGACCTGATTAGAAACTTCCTTTCTCATTCAGGTTCCTCGCTGCCTCTTGTTCCCTTACCAGCGTCTAAGGCAGCGCTTGAATGTGAACGACGTTGGCGCCTCTGACATCATGAGCCCTCTTTACCTCTAGCTCACCGTGCAGCTCTTTTGATGATTTCAAAGCCAGGAGTGAGAGACAGGAGGGCTCAGACTCCTCGCCTCCTCCTCCCTGTGGGGAAGCAGGGCACTTTGCTAAGTCAATAGCGGCTAATGAGTTCGCCAATAAGCGAGGACCACAATACCAATTGAATAAAGTGAGATAAGTATTCTTGTGACTTCTAAGAGTCATGCTATGGTAATGAGCGACATGATGAAGCTGCATTGTTTGCATGTAAAAAAAAGGCTTTTGAGGGTTTTTGTCCTTTCTGCTGCTGGTAGGTATAGCAGGAAGGAAGGTGGGCTTACATGTTGAGATCCCAACCGCCCTCAGTGAACAGATCATTTTCACTTCTTCCGCCCTGCCTATTTTCTATTTTGCATAATGTTTTCACTTTGCAAACATGTTGTATGATAAGAATTATGAAAAAGTGCTATTTTCAAGCCACAGGTGTCAGAGAGGCATGAATGTGATGAATTGCCGGGGCCAGGTGTTGCGCTGGTGGCGTGGAATTCCTCTGTCATTTATCATAACAGCTTTTGTCTGATACAGCTAACATGTTGCAAATAAGGAGGCTAATCTGTTAACGTCGATCCACATAGCTTCACCTTCAAGTGTGTTGGGTTTTGTTATTTGAACGTAACTCCATTAAAAGCTAGAGGGTGAGCCAGCTAACGCACACGGTTTCCTCCAGCACTTGTGTGTATATTGAACTTAAGACAAATTCTTTAAAGTTTTCATGATGATATTGAGGAGAGCAAAGCATAACCTATAGAGAAGCAAAATGTTGTTGTACAAAGTCTGAAAGTGTTTAAGTGTGTCGTTGCTTTCTGGTGCTTTCTTTTGTCCAGCTATGACCTGTTAACTGTGCTGTCATTATGAATGCAAATCTACACGAATCCCCAAGGTCTTCTTTCTTATTTACATCCGCTTCTACAAGCTCTTTGTATGTAAACTCTGCGAAGCTCTTGAGTTGAACAATAGCCTTGGCCTTTTAGTGTCACGCTCCCCAGTAGATGTAATTATGTTCTTATTGAGCCTGAAAGGCAGTTGCAGACAAATTTACAGACACTCTTGGTGAAGATACAGGGGAGATGTATTGAGCAAACTCAATATATTCACCAAATCGTATTATTTAACTGTAGAAAAAAAAGAGTACATTTATATGAACATGTGTATTTAGAGCTTTAAGAAAGCCTCAACTTTAATTCAGGGATTTGATGAGATGAGTCCAAAATTAAATTTATTGTTAATGCAGGGGAACAGGGAATACAGGGGACAGCTATAGTTACGGACCTAAAGAGGATGCCACTTTACTACTGTAATGCTGTTGTTACTATGAATAATCCTTGTAAATAAATACATTAGAAAAAATTTAAATATCCTAAGTCCCACTGTTTTATGGTGGAGGATTTGTTATGATATGAGGCTATTTCACTCCAGTGTTGCAAGAGGGCATAGTATCATGAACTCTTTAAAACAACATTATGTTTGACGGGTCCAGTGGATTTTATATTAGAAGAGAGAAAATGGGTCATCATCAAGTCTTTTAGTAGACTAACAGCACATAACAAATGGACAAAAATCATAAAAATAGTTCTAAAGCCAATAAAAACAACCTTCTTCCTCAATCTGAGCCATCTCTGTAGTTATTATGGAGCCTAGGCAGAAGTTCAACTGAATAAACCGATAACTCGCCTTCATCCGCCTCAAAAACCAGCTAATCAGCTTTGAACCACACCACCATGAAACCCCAGTCAGCCTCAGTGTTCATCTTAGAAGGTCTCAAATCCACAACTCCGTCTGCTACCCAAAGCACAGGCAGTGGTTGCGTTATGTCTGCCTTCAATTCAGATGACCCTGTTTCAACCCATCTCCAGCCACTCCTCCATCGTTGTAGCTAAAGCTTTATCTGAGTTTATTTTCTCCCAGACTCTTACTGCGTTCCCTGTCTCATTTCAAGTGGTCCAGCAGAAGCTCGCCATGTTGAGCCTGGTTCTGCCAGAGGTTTCTTCCCAGTGGGGAGTTTTTCCTCTTCACTGTCGCTTCATGCTTGCTCATCATGGACAGGTTTTCTCAACCTGTGTTATCCAAGCTGAACTTCCATCCTCCAGGTCCTTGAGTGAAGCACAAGTATCAGCTCACGCAGTCCACTGGATTGTGTGAGAATCCCAGTTCCCTGTTCTTTACTCCTTTTCATGCATATCAATCAAAATGTAGTGCTATGTGTCCTGTCGAGTTCTGAGTGTAAAAGACTAAAGAAATTGTCTCAATAAAATTATTCTAATGGTCTTTTTCTTTCCGTGTTAGATTTAACTGCTATAGACTTTGGCTGCTTGAGGACATAGGGACCACTTTTCATCATTCTGCTTCATTCTATCACTGTACTCTAATTCTGCAGTATTTGTTACTTTAAACCCTATCTCTATGTTCTCTCTGCCCTTTTCTAATTATAGTAGTTGTGATTGGCTGTGGAATTATCAGCTGGACTACTGACACTAACACCTCTGATTATAGTTGGGTCTGTTTTACAGTGCTTAGTCCTTTTCTCTATCCTGGACATGACTATGGGCTCAGTGTTTACTCTGTATGTGCTCTCTTTTATCTAATTGACAGAAAAACTGGCTCAAAGCTCATCTGCTCATGTGTTTCTTTTATAGACAGATCCACCTGTGGAGTTAGCTTACGATACCCTTTCTAACGCTGAAAGTTCCTTTTGTGTGTCTGCTAATGTCTTCTCAAATCCCAATTCAGCCTCGGCAGAAGGCCATTCCCTACTTTTAAAAAACAATTTTCCCTCTCCACTGCAAGAACATATCTACTGTCGCCAAATGCTTATCCAGGAAGAATGAATCTGAAGTTAGGAGGACTGGATGTAATCACCTGTTTTTTCTTAGACAGAAACAGCACAGAAAACTTTCAATCTGACTATTATCTGATGCAACTGCCTTGAGATGACGTTTATGGTGAATTGTTGTTATTTGAATAAACTGAACTGAATTGCATCTTCAGTCTCTGTTTCCTGTGCTAAACAAAAGTTCTACAGAGGTTTTACATGTGTATATACAATATACTGTATGCTCAAATCTTGTAAAGTGATGATAGAGAAGGTCTGACATAACTAGCAAAGGGAATGTGTACAATGTAATCAAAGCAGGGGTTTTGAGATTTTTGCTAAAGTCAATTGTGGTTACAAAAAAATGGTTATTTCTCACCACTAGATTGAATTGTTTTCATATAAAAAGTTGATGTTTTGTACTTTCTGAGATGCAAGATCCTCCTGCTGTTGTAATAGCTAATTTACTGTATTTTTCACATCCTGGCTAACAAAACTGTCCCTGAAGCAATACAAAGGCTTTCAGTGATCTACAAAACACAAGGCTTTTGGTTTTATGCTCTCTTCACCTCAGGACAAGGTTAACATGAGTCTGGGTTTCATTTAGTTTCTTCTTTTCTTGTCGTTTCTATTCATGAAATTAGATTTGAAAAACTGTTCTGAGATCAGTGGTTTCAGAAAAAATTCATGAAAACATAAAAATAATTACAGAAATTGTTGCTTTGTTTTTTATAATTGCATTTCTAGATATGAAAAATAAGATACCCACACTATAGGACATTAGGCATAGGGCAACAACTATGAGTGTAACAAATAGGTTATAATATTTTTTTACAAGTTCACAAAAATCTGTATCATATAAAGGCATCATCGTTCACAAAAAGATTATGCTATATATCAATTATGATCGCTATAATACAACAATAACTTAGCCCCTCTGAACAGGAAACTTTTCAAAACAATTTACAAATGTTTGTCAAAGCTCTGCCCCAGCTTAATTTCAGTAATAAGTCTCTGATCCTATATTATCTCTCCTTCCAGATGTAGATAAAATCCAGGACGTAAAAATGCAGACTGTTTCTAAAAATATTTCTGGAAAAATGCTATGAAGACCACAGTAAAATTTAGGATGGTACAACAATAGATTGCCAAGAGTGCACAAGGTCAAATTAAACAATGTCTTGCTACTTTCTACTACAGTGGAGCATGTAGACAATACGGAGGCTTTTGAAACCAACCGCTGCAAAGCAACAACTTTGTAGCAAAACGAAGGAATCATAACTAAAATAGTGCCAAGAGCTTCATGGAATGGGGACCTTTGTAACTTAAGGGTCCAAGCCTTACAAGCAGCAGGTGCAAAGCAAAGTGTTGGATGCAGTGGTGTAAAGTAAGCCACCACTGGACTCTACAGCATTTTCTCTAGTTAAAATCATCCTTTTTTGACTGGTAATAAAAGTCTTGTGCACATATGTGTCTGCAAACATATGTGTGGAAGCATACATGGTGTCTAACTACAGTGCTTGGTGGGAAAGCACTTCACCCCAGGAACAAGTATTCAAGCAGAAATGTTTTAAATGTGACAAAGAGCTGGCAAGGCTCCTCAGGCACTGCAGTAGCCGCTCTTTTCTAGCCAATGTATCACCGTTCGTCTCCCAATGCATATTTAGAGGTGGGAGAAGAAATTGCGCAACTTATCTCAGGCATAAATTAGAGCAAAAGCTGCCAGGTCTTGTTGCCCAACATCAGTGTCAGACCTCAGAAATGTGCTTCTGCCAAAAATTTCTAGAAATCCAGTAGCAGCCATTCAAAATGGCCCTTCCCAGACAAACGCCAGCCAAATGGCAGCCAACTTCCAGCCACTGGAGGGTCCCCCTCCTTCTCCTGGGCATGCATATTTCTTTACTCTGACTCCGACCTTTCACTGAATTTAGGGTCTGACCAGTAGAAGGCACTTCTCTTTAGATTCTAATATCCACAAATCATGACAGAAAGAATATTTTAGTACAAAGATTGATGTTTACAAAAGGAATCTTAGGGGACCAGCCAAGGACCCATCAAGGAATGTGGGTAAAATTTGAATGGCCACTACTTTACACTACTAGCACTTGTAGAATGACTTCCCAGAGCGTTCTAGGCTATTATATTTGCAAAAGATGGGCCAATGTCATATAAATTAATGAAGGGGTGTTACTCCAACTCATATGAGGGTGAAAGTGATAATTTTTGGCAATGTAATTCATTAATATTCCTAAAAGCATTGCCTGGGAAAATGTTATATACTATAATATACTAAACAAATCGATCTCCAAGGAACTAAGAGCGGAGCGGATGGGAGCCACAGTGGGGGCTGTAGGCTTTGCTTTGTGCAGGCGGTCTGGGGCACAGCGGGGCTGAGCGGAGTATGTGGGATTTCAGGGTTAGCATGACATGTTGGTCATGCTGCTGTTAGCATAACCAAAACATGTTGCACAATGCTTGCACACTGTTGCAAGTCGCTCCCACGCCGCTCGCAGCCTTACTTTAAACGGCCGGTTCACACCGATGTCGAGCGGTTGAAGTTCCTTTGTCAGACCTCCCAGATAACAGCAAGCACAGCGTTTATTTGTTTCACCATGTTTTTCACATCAGCTGTGAGATGGGCACGCATGGAGTCACAGATTAACAGCGATGGTGATGCGTGGAAAAAAACACTTGGTCTCCTCACATACACCTGCCTCAGCCACGCTTTCATCATCTCCTCATCCATCCAGCCCTTTTCATTTGCCTTAATATCATATGTCATCAGAGCAATGTGTCTGTCTCGCCATTTAAGACGATCTTTGATTGTTTCTGCTCTCAGACAGGTTTGACTGAAACTTTTCCTTGAGCTAGAAAGCTTTTTGTGTTAATTCAACTGTATCTCACTCACTCACCCGCCTCCACATTCTTATCTTTTACCACTTCATTGTTAAGCTCTCTCTTTGTGGAAGTTTACTTGAAAGCCTGCTTTATCAAGATGTAAAGAAATGAATCAATCTGTATTTCAAAGCGCTTTGCATTGACCATGCAGTCAGGTTTCTGTACAATGAAATTGTCAAGGCGTCGTCCTCTTACCTGCAGTTGTAGCGGGCTGAGTCCAGATGCTGCGGCGGCTGCCATTGTTGATGGAATGAACTGCATTGGGTAATTCTCACCTGGTGAATAACCACAAACAATGCATTTTACAGAAGAGACATGGGGGGAAACTTGGGCTCAAGAACAAGCCTGCACTTTACCTTCAGTCTGTCCCTGTCTCATCCTTCTCTGCTTTTGTCTACTTCCCCTTTCCCAGCACATGTTTTTATACATAAACACGAAGGGTCAAGAACGCTTTATTCAGAGGTTATTAAGACTCACTGTCTGCACACATAAGTGCTTTAAACCAGGCTCGCTCAATGGGATGCACTCACCAACTCATAAGCGAGTGCCATGTATGACCCCTACTGTTTGTCCTTAAAAGGCTTTTCATGTCCAGGTCTTTGTAGGAAACAGATCGAAACAAAAAGAGAGTGCACAACAGCGGCTTTTTAACTCCTTTATTTGCTTTTCCATTCTGTTTGCAGCCTTGTGGGAGCATGTGCCTGACAAGTAGAACTAAACGGAGATTGTTTGGTATGAACTATGGAGGCTTGGTGCAAACCTGTGTCAGGAGATCACCTGGAGGAATGTACTGAGAGGAATGTGAAGGACTAGGAGGATGCAAAGAAAGCAGGTGGTGCATAGAATCCTGCAAAAACAAGACTGCATATCATGCGTTACTTTGGGTGAAGGTGCGGCACTGAAAAGAAGTTGCTGAGGTCCTTTGAGGAAAAATAGGAACTTCTTAACTTGCTGCTTGTGTTTCTTACATAGATTAAAGAATGTTCACAATATTATTTTAAATTCTATGTTTTTGCCATGTTCCCCTAAAAACAATGTCATTTAATAGGATTCTGTTTGCATCACAGAGACTTTAATGTGAAGCAGAAAGAAAGTTCATAACTGGCTTAATAATAACTTCAGAGTAGGAATGCCCAAAGTTGGTCCTTGGGGGAGCTGTCCTGCAGGTTTTAGAGGTTTCTCTGCCTCAGCACAGCTGATTGTGATGATTGTAGTTCAGCAAAAGCTTTTTATTTCGCTATCAATGAAAATCAGTTATGCTAGAGGAGAAAACCTCTAAAACCTGCAGGACAGCGGCCCTCAAGGACTGACTAAGGGCATGCCTGATCTAGTGCATCTCAATTTGAATCTTGCCACCGATTCTTCCTTATATAGGCCTTGTCTGTAGCTCCCTGTTAACCTCTGCACCAACATGGATGGTCAATCATCTTGCAAGATCCCAATTTAGCTCTTGGCCCAGCTTTTCTCACCCATCTCCACCCTCATTCTCAGTCCCACTCATCCTCTGGCTTATTCCACCACCAGTGTCTGGGCCCTGGGGAGAGATTACTCTAATCCTATTCTAGGTTCCTCATCCATGTGTATGTGCATTTGCAGCATCAACATCTCATTAAAGTTATTTTGTTTATGTCTTCATGTGCTTCTGTCTCTTTGAACCCCAGTCGGCCTCGGCAGATAGCCGCTCGCACTGAGCTTGGTTCTACTGGAGGTTTCTCTCTGTTTAAAGGGAGTTTTCCTCTCCACAGTCGCTACATGTGTGCTCAGTGTGAGAGATTACAGAGATTCAATGAGTCCTCGCAATCAGCTGTTTTTCCTTAGATAGAAATATTTTAAAGAATATTATTGTGATACCTGTATAAATAAATTCAATATTTTCTAATTGTAACTTTTCTGTGTGTGAGTCTCTCCAGGTTGAATTGCATGTATGCAAATAGGAAGTCAGAATTCTGCATAAAGTGCACATGCATCATAAATACTTGTACGAGCAGTTTTGTTTAAACACATGCATGTAAACAGCTTTCCAATCACATTTTAAGGTTCTATGGGTGCAGATTCAATATCACGAGGCTCCAGTATATCACCACCATCAGTCCATGCTCCGTAGATTCTCTCCTACTCTACTGTGAGCCCGTTTCTGTGGTTCATGTCAACTTTTATCACTTTGAAGGTAGAACCTACCTGAGAAAGTAAACTGCCTATGTTTGGCTACATTTCAATAAATCCTGCCTTTTAAGACTACTGTTTTCGTCCTAGTTGCAGCTCATCCTCAGGCTAATTGTTGTTCTTTTCAAGAGTAGAATTTCATATCAAACAGAATCTCTAACACATTGCTGGACATTAAAAAGAAAATTAAAAAGAAAAAAGCCTGCTGATGGGGGGGGACGAGCGGGTCAGCTGGGCCCAGCATAGAGAGGGGTGGCTAAATCAGCCCTTTCCATGTATGCCGAAGAGTTTTTTTGTTTTTTTTCCTAAACAATATTGCTTAATCCCTAAGTTACATAGAATATTACTATCACTATTATCACTGTCTTCTGATCATCCACTGCAGTATTAGGGAAGTACCTCCACCTGCCATTCCTTCTAAGGTATGGAGAGCTAAAACTACCAAATATTTAACAGACCAAAAAGTGGCAAAATGCCTATATGTAAATGTTAAAATGTCAGTGTTACTTGGGATGCATGCATTAAATATTTAAATATTTTTTTTAATCCTTAATAAATAAATAATAACATTTTGGTAATTATTTCACTGACTATTAAAAAGGTTTGAGATATATATTTTAGGCATGACCTCATTTATAGATTGATCAATCCAGACTTTACACACACACAAACACATATATATTATTTTGGTGTGTTTTAAAAGCAGGGCTCTGCTTTCTTGCTCGTTACTTCAATGGACAGAGGCTCAAACCTTAATAGGGATTTCTCATAGAGACTGGCGAGCAGCTCCCTGCTGCTCCAGAGCGCAGAGGAGATTGGGTCCCAGAGCAGGCTCAATAGCTGATTAATGCACAATATACTCATGAAATCAGGTGCCAATCAGCACATGTTTAATGCAGTTTAATGACTAAATGCATATTTTACCAATAATTTTCCGAAATTTACAGGGTAGGTTTAGCGTCCCTAGTATCACTTAAATCAGGTTTATTTTGTTATGTTCAGGAAATGTTTAGTAAGACTTCTGCATCTGATGACAAAAGAGTAAAGAAAAAATTATTTAGAAAATATTGTCAAATCTTTTTTCTCAATGCTATAACATCAAACGATTTAAAACATACAGATGTTTGTGGTTTTAACTTATCACCTGAAAAGCAGAAATCAAACTAAGCAAGACAGCATTTGTATACGCAAGTGCAAATACTGTATATAGGAATGTTAATGTGCAAAATCTTGCTTTTGCTTTTATTCTGCTTTTATTTTTGTTCTACTTTATTATCTATTTCATGTAAAGCACTTTAAATTGTGCATGTACTGAATTATGCTGTACAAATAAACTTGCCTTGCATTGATCATGAAGTGAACATGCAAGGTTTGTAAATCACTTTGCACCCAACAGAAGTCATTACTATTGATTCAAGGGAGTTCCTGTGTCTGTATGTTTCACATTGGAGATTTAGGAGGTCATTAATATATACCTGGCTTGTTGTACATGCTGGGTGGGAAGAGGAAGCCTTGCTGTGCAGCGGCGGCAGCAGCCAGAGAGCGCTGGTCGTGAGGGAACAGAGGGATCATCAGAGGAGGCATGTGACCCTGGACCTGAGGGGAAATCGGACCAAGAGAGAGAAGCAGAGATTAAACCATAAAAGGTATCTTAAAACACCTTGATGACTCTGATTCATGCAGCCAGACATATATAATAGATGCATTTGATCTAAAATTTCCAGCTCAGAATGCAAAGTTAAAATGAATTAAAGCAGGTTTTCTTTTTTTGTGCAAATTCATTTAACTCAGCACACTTTGAACAGAAATCAAGTTTATTTATTGTGTTTCTTGTTTTTTTTTTTTTTTTTTGGGGGGGGGGGGTTAATTACTAAAGAAAAAGTGTGGTAAACTATTGGTGTTTTTGTCATACAATGGTTCAAAAACACATTTCATGATTTACTCCTCTCCCTGGTAATGATAATCCATGTTTTTCCTTTCCTCTTAATTATTATACTGTAATGCGTTTTCAAATGTATAAAAAATTTCCTTTGTGCCATATAGTTTGTCTGAAATTCAGCAGCAACACGTCAGTAGAATGACTCTAATTTCTCCTTTTTTAATGGATCATTTTACAAATCCTGACTTAAAATTTCAGGATCCTTCATGCTGAAGTTCATACCGTGTCACTAAATTATTAAAACCTCATACTCCAACTCAACATTAACAAAGAAAAAGGAACTCATGGCACTAAAAGGTAGATACAAAATAAAGACTACTCTTTCTGTTGAAATAGCTTCTTTTGTTTTGACTTTGACTTGAGAGTCTGGGCTAATTAAACAGCAGCTAAAATAATTTTTATACAAACATGCTTTTCTTCAAGATCTAATGAAACAGTGTTAATAGTCTGTATTATTTAATTAGTCTGTGTTTTTACTCAGCTTTTCATGCCTTTGTTTTAATGCTCTATCTTTGTGAAGCACTTTTATGTACTATTTGCGAAAGGTTTTGTGAGAAAGAGTTTAAAAAAAAACATGTATTTTGTGCCTTACATATTATTTCAATGCTGGCTTTTGTTATAATGCCTTTATTTTTGAAAATGTTTTTAGGTTTTTTGTATTACTCTGTATGCAAACTTAACAAAAATGCCAGAAACATGAAGGTCAGAGAGTAAACGAAAGAACATAAGGGAGGAAAACTTTAAAAGAAAAATGTCAAGTGTCAGAAAAAAAGTGAAAGACAGAAGTGAAAAAGGTGAAAGGTGAAAATAAAAATGCAAAGAAATAACCAAGCCGTGTGGAAAGCAAACGTTAATTTATTTTTTTTAAATGTATGTCTAAAAAAGTAAAATTCAATTACAGGGAAATATTTAAGAACAAAAAGACATCAAGATGGGAGATTAATATAAAAAAATGCCACAAAAGCGGATGTTACTAAAGGAATAGGTACATCATGTAAAAATGCTTGAGATTAAAAAACAAAAAACCTTATAAGCGCCCACACTGTATGAAAATTTAAAAGAAAAACAAACCAAACAACTAATAAAGATGTGTATTCCTAAACCCCTTAGTGTTACCGTGTTGAACAAAATGCCTTTATAACAACAGAGGGGCTAAAATCTGCCTTCATGTCGGCTTGAAAGGCTTAAAAACAGCGTTTGACTGAGTTACGATGCTGACGACTCCAGCTGAAGGCAGCATATCAAAGATGACCCTTCAGGAATCTATTAGTGTTGGCTGTACTTTCCCTTCTCTCTCTTACCCCCGTCTCATCCTTTTTTCTTTTCATATATTTTGGTCTAAAAAAAAAAAAAAAAAAAAGCCACCCTTTAATCACCTCAAACTTTTCTTCTACTCTTGTTTTTTTTTTTTTTTTACTTTTTTTTCTATTTTACTCTTGTTCATTTTTAATCCTTTATGGTTGGGATGTTTTTGCATTAAAAAAATTAGCCAATTTCACAGATTTGCAACCCTGTTGAGAGTAAAGGTCAACAATGTTAATAAGGAGTGCAAACGATAAATAGCAACAGACTTGCCACCCTTAAAAAAATACAAATAATTGCTTGATTCTATTTGGATTTATAAATATAAAGTGAAGTAATTGCAATTGATTTTAAATTAATAGCTTTTTGAAATAATTAATTACTTTATTCCTTGTTTGAAATGTATTTTAATACGGGTAATTTTATTGGACATTTAATTGTGACCATATAATTACTGCAATTTATATTCATTACCATCCAGAATGTTTATATCCTTCCTTTATTGTATTGTTTCAACTAATCCTGCAGAATACTTACACAAGTACAATAAAATACAGCATTAAAAACCATAACATTGGTACAAAATATGAAACAAAAAAAAAGGTTTGTAGTAACTACTTACATTTACTTAGTTACATTTAGTTAAGTAAGTTTTAAAGGGAAAAAAAAAGTTTTAGGAGTAGGTGTATTTTGCTGTACTTTTCAGTTTAACTTAAGTAATATTCTTGGGAGAATATCGCTACTTTTTACTTTTACTGCATTTTTATGACTTATTTTAAATGCATCTTTAAGACACCAGAGTTTGGTGTATCTGGTTGAATCGTTTTAATAGCAGTTTTTGGCTACTCTACCCAACTCTGAAGTGCTTTAGGAACAGATCAAGGAGTAACAACGCCCCACCTACAACATTTTAGGAGGCTTAAACTTAAGATTTATGAAGTAAGAGAAAACAACCCTCTATGTATCGTTTTGATAATTCTTTGGGTTAATTAGCAGATTAAAACATGCCCAACTCTGTTCATCCTTTACTCTCCTGCTCAGCAAAAAACTGTTTTCATTAAAGATTTTACAGCTAAACATAAGCTTGGATGTAAAGAGTAAGGGTAGATGTCATCACAGAGTAAAAATGTACATACAGTGTATAATGATGTTTTTTGTTTTTTTTTACACAATATTATTACCCGTTCTCACTGAAACCAGTCACTTAACACTTTGCCATGTGTTCTTATGCTGTATGTTGTCGGTCAGATCATCACTCATTTATGAGGTCTTTGTCCGACTTTCTATCCGCTTTCTCCTACTTCTGTTTCGTTGCATTTTCTTATTTGTATAACTAAACATATTTTGCTTTTTCTGGTAAAACTACAACAAAGTCAAACTATTTTTTTTTCTTTTTTACCAGTTTATTGCCATTTAAATAGATTAATCTCCTTTAAAAGCAGTTCACTGATGACCCAGAGCCTGCTGAACCGTCGATAAAGTTCATGATAAGCGTTCAAAGCTTTGCAATCATTATGTCTCTGCTATGCTACAGTGTTATGCCGCTGAATTAGTTAATTAAGATGCCTCTCCTCTGGGATGTTAATGTGTGCAGCAGAGAGGTTTAAAGAGCATGACTAAACAGGGACTTACAGACGGATGAACAGAATCCTTTTTGACTGGTTTGTGCTTTCTGAAGCACCAGAATGATTATTATGATGTTATGATTATTATATCAACAGAAATGTAATTACCATAGCTTTGATGCTAAATAAATATTGCAAATATTTAAAAATGCAAAAAAATAATACAAAGATAACCAGTTACCCCATAATTATAGACAAAGAGCAATTTGTTGACAGTCCTGGTACAGAAAAAATGTATAATCCATCTATATAAAAAAATATAGAGCTTAATTTGCATGATTTTGTTTAATGGGGAGCATTCTTTGTGTAAAGAATAACCTCAATATGTCTATCTCCTCCTAGAGGCTTAAAGACTGAGATCCTCATGGAAGAGGTGGAAAACAACTTTTTTAATTTACAGAATGAGTACAATAGGTTTTTTTATTCAGGTATCCAGGTGTTTCAGAGTTAAACCGACACACAGCATCACTCATTCTCCACCTAAATTAATAGTGTGAATGTTCTTTCTTTACTGAACATCACAGCCTTAGGGATGAGGTTTCATGTGATCATACTCAAAGATTTAATTACTTGAATTACAACAAAGATATATATATATATATATTTTGCAATACTGCTGATGTAAAAAATTAAGAAGACACTGATAATGATTAACCAACGGGTTCCTACTCCTTTCTTTTTTATTCTAACATATATGGCCTACATGTATAAATCAATCTTACTGAAACAGAACGCATTAATAACACCAACATTATATGCAGAGAATCCAACATTTACAGCATTGATTGATTGATTGATTGATTGATTGATTGATTGATTGATTGATTGATTGATTGATTGATTGATTGATTGATTGATTGATTGATTGATTGATTGATTGATTGATTGATTGATTGATTGATTGATTGATTGATTGATTGACTTTCTTGATCTCACAGTGGAGAAATTTACTTGTTACATCAGCTCAAAAAGTCAAAGGGGAAGAAGAATGTGCCAAAGGAAGAAAAAGGTGCATGGGGTAT
Source organism: Cyprinodon tularosa (assembly GCF_016077235.1). Classification (NCBI taxonomy): domain Eukaryota; kingdom Metazoa; phylum Chordata; class Actinopteri; order Cyprinodontiformes; family Cyprinodontidae; genus Cyprinodon; species Cyprinodon tularosa. The sequence goes on along the minus strand of NW_024039059.1, from coordinate 1,946,877 downwards.
ATACTGGTATACAGTGTGTGCACATATGACACCTTTTTTCTTTTTTTTTCTTTTTTATAGTGGAATTGTTATACAGGGTTATTGCACAGGGAGTTTAAGTGGGTATTTACATAGATGAATATTTATATTTTAAGTTATTGAACTGAGTGTTAAATATAGAGAAACAGGTTATTGCACAGGTTATTGAAAAAGTAAAGCTGTGTCTTAGCGTAAAAAAGGTACCTAAGATGCAAAACATACATTAGATAGGTATATCTTATGTATGTTTTTTGCACTTATGATGGCTTTAATTAGACCTTTCAACAATACCCTTAGAAAGAAAACCATCCTTCACAAGTAAATTCCTATTCCTATATTCCACATGTGGTTCCCTAGTTCCCACATAAAAATGTGAAAATTCGTGAAGTTTCTGAAATGAGATTGTGTTTTCACTGTTATATCGACAGACTGCTGACTGCAGACAGAACCAATCACCCTTGAAAAGATCAATATCTTCTGAGACATGCAGATGTTAGCACATGCACTGCTGGGGCATTCCTCTACATACATATATTCATACATTCATACCCTCCCATAAAGATAAGAAGTCTAACGCCTTATGACGTGCGAGAGAAGGAAAACTAGTCTGTTTCTAAATGGCTAAATACACAAAAAAAAAGAGTGAGTATTGGAGTGTGTGATCGTGTGTGTGTGTGTGTGTGGGTTGGGGGGTGTTGAAGCAGGATTGGAGAAGGGGGTATGGAGTAGGACAAAATGCTCCCATTCATTGTGCTCCTCTGGGAACACTAGGACTGACTGGGGCAGCTTCTCCAGCGCAAACACACAAAGATCTCCTTTTACCAAGGGGAGGGGTGGGGGGTGCTACTGGATGAATGGACGGAGAAGGTGGGGCAGCGGTGGGCCCCCCTCTGCTTAGGCCCTAATAAAACAGGGAGTCCCCCGTACTCTAACTGCCCACCAGACATACACTGACATACACACCTTAGCAGCATGGAGCATGTGTACACACTCAGAATTAATGGCGCTGTTGTTCGAAGGGCAGCAAGGTTAGCCGGGCCAACGGGCATGTATGTGCTACGTCTTTATGTAGACATGATTAAGAAGGGGCGAGGAGAAAGAAAAATATGCCGTTGTCTGGCAGGTAGGCACACAGCTATGTGAGTGTGACACTTGACTTGGTCTATCGCTTAGAATAAGGGGTCTGCTACCTGCAAGTGGCTCTTTGGAGTTTCCACAGTGGCTCTCAATGTCTTTGGGGAAGAATAGGGAAAATAAAACAGTACTGTTTTTAGCAAAAAATAAGAAAAAAAAATAATTTCATCACTTTTCTAATTTATTTTGTTTTCAAGAAATTACAGCTTTAAATTTCCACAATAGAATGACATCGAGAGAACCAAAAGTGTAGTTTTAGACCTATTTTCTTCTCAGTAGTTTGGAAACAACAGCATGTGCCTTTTTAACGGACAGGTGATAACATCACGGTTTAACAGGTTAAACACCATCAAAATGCTACTCTTTCCCTAGCTTTGGGGTTTCTTGATATATATCAGCAATACTGCCTGAGCTATGGACAAACAGAACACCACTGTGTGTAATGTGGACATGGGTCTTCCCTAGTCAGTACAGGAATTATCTCATATAGTCATTAACTTGTATAATAGTAAGTAAAATCTCTTAGTATTAAAACATCCTAGTATTACTAAAAGCACTAAAGCACATTCAAATGAAATTACTCTTAATTAAAAACACCTATAATTTATTGAAAAATATGTAATAATTTCATATTTAAAGCTACAGTGTGTAATTTTCAGCGACATCTAACGTCCAGACTGCAGACCGCAGCAACATGAACATCTCCCCCCCACTGCTTCCCCCCCCCAACAGTACGGCGAGCGTTACGGGACATAATGTCTTCCACGACGTCCGCATCACCTACCTTCTCAAGTGATGAGGTTTGTTTACATAGATAATTTTACAGATAGTATTTCATTAGTCTGTGTGTTCAGTACCGTCTCAGTTCATCTCTCTCAACTTGCCGTAGTTACTTTCGAGCGTAATGGGCGATCTCGCAATCGCTAGTTTGTTGGCTCTGCGCTGCCGTAGCGCAAAGATGTCTGCCTCCATAGCTATAAATAACGAATTCTAAGGCAACACAAATATTAAGGTTAAGAGGCTGAGCTCGTAGATGATGATAAATAACATAGTTATGTATAATATATTACATTTCTGACTGTATATCCCTGTAATTATTACACACTGTAGCTGTAAAGTATTTCAGCAGTTTGAGTTCTGAATATGACCAGACTTTCCCTTTTAAGCTAATGCTGCTTCTTTAGTTGCTATTTATGCAAAGAGGAAAACAAAAGAAATGTATTTTGTAGGACTTAAAAGTTTTGTTCAGTGTGTTTTTTCCCTGTATTTGTTTTATTAAATAACAGCAAACAAATGTCACATATTATAATAGATAATTTTACCTAGGGTTGTTGTGATGTGGGGCTGCACAGTAAAGCAGTGAGTAGAACTGCTGCCTTGCAGCAAGAAGGTTCTAGGTTTGATTCCCAGGTCCGGGGTCTTTCTGCATGGAGTTTGCATGTTCTCCCTGTTCATGCATAGGTTCTCTCCGGTTACTCTGGCTTCCTCCCACAGTCCAAAAACATGACTGAATGGTTGTTAGTCCTGTTTGTCTCTGTCTGTTTGTCTCTGTGTTTCCCTATGATAGACTGACGACCTGTCCAAGGTTTACCCCGCTTCTTGCCCATTGACAGCTGGAGATTCAGAACCTGTTGCGACCCCAGCAGGTATAGGTGTGATGGAAAATGGACGGACGGATATTTAAAGATAAGATTAATAATACTGCATGACATATGTGGAGATAGGCACATAGGAAACTACACAATCTTGATCTCACATGAGATCAACTTGCAGCAGCTGAAAATTACCAAGTCTGCTGCTTTAAAAAGAAATGTTCATTTCAGCTTTAGCTACAGTGGAATTGTCTTTTTGTCTTTTAGCAGGAGTCCTTTGATAAAAACAGTTGTCTTTCTTTGTTGAAGAGGTGGAGTGCCACTTCACTCAGTCAGTCTGTAAATGTCTTTGAGCGGTTTTTGGTGTTTTGACTTGTTTTTGCAGATCCAAACTAACATGTTAAAACACTACAGCAGATCAAGGGAAGCCAGGAACTTGTTCTGCAAAGTAAAATTATTGTTTTTGTCAAAGGTAGCTGGTGGCATGGGGGAGGTGAAAACAACTGAAAGTGTCCTGCTGAAAAGAACAAAAAAAAGAAGTTTTTAATTTTTCTCACTTTAGAAGTGAATTATTTCTCCTGAGGGCTTCTCTGTGTTTGAATCTTTGTCAGTTGTTCTCCCTCATTCCACATCCACACCCTCAAAGTTTTCGCTTCATACCATCGTATTTTGACATATTTAGGGTATATTTATTAATCATTTTAACTTAAAAAAATTAGGTAACTAAACTCAATAAATAAATAATATATCAAAATGTATTAGTAAAGAAAAACATGAGCTAGACATTAAAACTAGACATTTAGTTTGATGAATTCCTAAATTTTAAGTGATGTGGACATGCTGGTAAAATTGAACAAGAGATAAGCTAAAAAGGTCTGAAACAAGTTTTTTTATCAAATAAACATGAGGAATACACCAAAAGCACAGCCTATTTGCCTAGTCATCCAAATAAATTTGCCCCAAAGAAATCCTAAAGTACCACCAAGGGACCGACAGAAAGGTCCTTTGCTCTACAGTAAAACACAAAAGGAAGACTGAAGTTTTCAGTCAAAATGTAGATTAATTCTTTTTGATAAGTCTAAAATCTATCACTAAATAATAAGGCCGAGCCACTAAAGTACAATTACACATTGGAGTTTTAACCATTTTGGTTCTACTGATAATTTTGCTGGACTATGACAACATAAATATGCTTAAATCTAATATCTAACTGAATGTATTTGTATATTATTTACAACAAATTTTAGAATATGCAAACATAAGGGCAGCAGATCCTTAAATAAATAAAAAAGTGGGTCTGACCTCTAACAAACCGACCGAACAATGGGTGAACCTGCTTATAGATGACACCATATTTTACAACACTGGCTAATGATATAAAAGAATAGGAAGCAACTATTCTAAAATGTATGGAAGGCAACTTCCTCAGACAAGAGGACACTGCCACGTCAAATTGAAAGATGTATAAAAGGAATAAAGCAGGTGAACTCAATCGTCAACATGGGCTTTGCAGTGCGGTCTAAAGGCTGTGTGTGCTGACTTGTAGACTGTGTATCCATCTAACAGCCTCCTAAAGGGTTCTGGTGCACGTTTGTAAGTGAGTGGATTGCTCTGCTTGTGCTTGTCTGGAGCTCTGACAGGAGAAGAGCTTTTGGCTCCAATTCAGACAGTTAAAACAGCTGAATTACAGAGGGCCAAAAACTATCAGGACTAATAAAATAGGTAATTATTTAGTCCTCATAGACTCTTATTCAAAGTACAAAGCATATCAATCAATATGATCAATCGCTTTGTAAACAGCCCAACAGGAAGGGGTAAGAATATCAAAATCATAGCGCAGGACACAACCAGCAAAATAAGAAAACAGGAGAGGAGAACGTAGAGTCAGAAAAGACGGAGGAGGGTGGGTGAAGGAGGAGACGGAGGAGTTATAAATGAAGTACAGAGAGGAGGAGGAGGAGTGCGGCTTTGCAGTCATTAATTAGCCCGTTAGCTAGGGCCCAGGCGGTGCGGTTAGGGCCTGCGTCTTTGTGGGCCTGAAGGAAATGGGCCCCATATGAGAGCCATTATAAGAACTGACTTAACAAAGACACATGCCTGTCAGCCACCAGGCTGGGCTGGGCCACTGCTTATATGGCACACAAAGGGCCCGCCACCGCCGCGAGCATGTGTGTATGTTGTTTGTGTCGGGGCAAGGCCCGAACTGTACATATGTGTCTGATTAGGCGTTAATAGCAACTGTCTCTTCTTGGTGTAGCACAAAAACAAATATCATTTTTTTCTGCTTTTGCTTTTTCTGGTCATATTTTAATAAAATATAAACATAACAAATAGTTAATAGAAAAATGTGCTTGATTTTAGAGTTAGAAACTGATGGCTGCGCTTCCTCCTTTAGGATTTTTGGTGACAGAGAGAAGACTTAGTGTTTCTATTTACAACTCTACGTGATCCTGGTGGAGAAGCAGCAAAGCAGCTTGAAGAAACACATTACAACCATAATGCCTGAATGCTTAGGATGGTTTTGTAAAAGGCTTTGTGCGCATCTTTAATCCAAAGAATATTTGTCAAAAGCCTTGAAGTCATCAAGACGTGTGCCTTTGTTGTATTCTTGGTCATCTTGGATCTCCTCAATGGATGCTACTCTGATTGTTGTTAAATCATGAACGGTATGTTGAATGAAACAACTTAGGGCTGCAGCTCTTTATGGTGCTTTCACATCGAACAAGTAAACTTAAAAAGAAAAAAAAATCACTAGTTTCATGTGCTTTTGGTCACCTGACATTTCGCCAGAAATTTGCCAGTTGAGCAACAGCAACTTGCAAGCAGGCCAAAGGCACCACTATATCATCCAATCTATATCATCTTCTCTATGGGTTGGGATGAAATGTAAATAATTCGCTCCAGGCCAGAGATGGATGGTGCGGCATTGGAGCCAAGATTAAGACTATTGTGCATCCAACAGTGCCTACCCCCTCGGATCAGGAGGCTATATCAGATGTGAGCCACTAACCTGATTAATGATAGGCTGGCTCCGGTATCTGATTGGCGGAGCTAGCAAATGAAATGCCGGGTATGGTAATTTAGAGGGTGAGTACTCACCTGCGTTAAATGCCCTGAAAGCTGGTGGCTAGCATGCCTAGACTAGGTGGTCTATCTTTCAAAGTTTCTCCAGTTTAGAAACATGGCTTTTACTTCGATTTGCTGAAGTCCCAAAGCCTAAAGGATGGCTTTTAAAGTATTTTTTATACCGATAGACCTGTTACTCTCTTTCAAATCTTTTCTTAAATTTATTTTGATGGGGCAAGATGTGTTTCTTCTTATAGGCTAAGTTGCAGAACTGGCATTGGGTTCCAGTATTAGAGTTCAGCAGGTCTGGTAGTAGACCAGCCTAGATGTGGCTAGCTAGACTAAACCAGAAAAATTAGGTCAATCAAAATGAATCAATGATTTATAAAAGGAGACAATTATTTCTCAACACTGTCATATTGGTTTTGTTTATTTGAAGGCTATGTTTAATATTAACAGATTTTATCCCATTTCATATCAAATACTATTTGATCATTTGGAACTCGCTATAACAAAGCACAACCAAAATAAATCAAATTATTTTTCAAACTACTAGATCTAACATGTTTGTAAATATATCTATCTGAACGACGCTTTCGGAAGCATTTCTTTAACCTCTGCAGATGTCCTGCTGTTTCTTCGACCCATTTAAAACCACATGACAGGAAGCCTGTGATGCTTTGATCTCAACTCCCCCTCCAAGATAGCTGAAAAACATTCACACCATCCAGGAATCGAAACAGGACAAGCGGGACACACTTAGAAAAATAAACACCCTTCAGTGGATTCTTAATACATTTTTTTATTTCCAGATATGTCAGTTCTGATCTATGAAATGTTAAAGTTTACAATAATAGGGGGAAAAAATCATGGTTAAAACTGCAGTCGGCTAAGTTTCATTATGCAGGGGAATTTTTCTGCAGAAAACTTTGTTTTGATTTGTTATTTGTACCATCTGGGCAAGATTGAGTTTTTTTCAAATTGAGATGTAAAGAACTGGCACACTGAGGCCTATTCTTTTCAACTGAAACAGTAGCATTCGGTCAGCTCCTCTGAGTATTGGCCTGAGTGAAGCTCAGGTCTGGAAATGATAAGTGGAAACAGACCGCCGCGGCGCTGCCTGTGTGTTTAAGGCCAATACACATCCGACACAGCGTAAACAGCCCGTACCCCAGTGACTAAACCCTGGAGCTTAGCCATAATAATCCTACACCTCCGTACAGTAGATCTTCCATATGCTTCTTGCTAAGTTGGGCTCTCTTGCCAAGATGTGCTATTGTTCTTGTAACAAACGACAAGAAGTTGCTGTAACCTTGCTTGGAGTAATTTATTCATTAGCTTTTAAAATGAAAACAAATGTTTCTTTTTTTATTGTTTAGCCTTTTATGCAGAGAGAATTGTGAGAGAAAAAAACATGTGAATCAAGAGGTCGGTTTTAACAGCTGATGCTCCTGAAGTTTTGTACGATAATAAGTTGCTCAGGAGAGCTATTTTTTGCACATCCCTTCATCCTCAAAACCAAACATGACACAGTATCCACTGCTTCCCAGCGTGCAGGAGGAGCCTGTTTTTATGGTCTTGCTCTCCCCTGGCGCTGAGAATCTTAATGAAGTCTGATCCAAGCTTTATTAAGATCTACAGTAAAGGTGAGGTTTCGCAATAAAAAAAAATAGAGTGTGGGGAAAACAACCCTTGATTAACCCCATCACACCTCCAGAGTACAGGAAAATTTAAACCTGGATACAAGGCAGAGCTAATCACAGCGCTAAGTGAATTCAGATTGGCGGATTTAATTTAGAAGTAGTCCAAGCACACGAGGAAAAGTAAATAAATAAAGTGATCAAATCTGGACCAAATTCCCACGTGGCTATTAGCCACAGTGTGCAAATTTGACAGCATTTGGTTCACAGCTGGCAGCAGTTTCTTGCCAAGTCGGGTTGCATACATGCAGCGGTTCTAAAAGGAGGTGTGTCAGGTGGCAAAAAAAAAACAAAAAACGCTTCTTTAAACGTGGAAGACAGTGGAAAAAAGGAAGGAAATGTAAGATAAATAACATTATTTTAAAAAGAAATAAATATCAAATAAATTAAATCAAAAGGATGGGACAGTTTTCTGCATGCTAAAATCAGTTACTAATGCTGATATATAGTCAAGTTAGAGGAGAAAAAAGAAGGCAGGAGCCTTTGTACTTCCTGGAACATCCATCTTGGAGCAATCAATGCCAAAGGTAATAATCCAATCTTGGCCAGAGCAATTAGTGGGTCACTATTGTGTTTTAGTGTGTGCATAACTGTAGATCCCCATGCTAGCAAGCTATCTAAAGCCAATGACCAGTTTTTGGTTACTTTTTTTGTTTTTTCTTTTCCAGCACACATAGCATACAGTGGGATCTAGCAGAGAGATGCTAGATTATTAAGCCAAGACCACCTGGGCAGGATTTGTTTCTTAATGGCTCTACAGACTCTTCAGAAGCAGAAAAATTATTTCTAAGCCATTTCAGACGCTCCTCATCCTTAACTCCTAGGATTCCCGTATACTGTATGCAGCGACCAAGCTCACTTTAAATTTCCAACTAATTTGATCTCAAATTCAGAAAAAAGGTTCTGCCAGTAATAAAAAAAAGGAACTCCTAAGCCACATTTGTTCTTTTTTTATCCCTAATAAGGAAACAAAAATACTTAATACTTCTATGGACAGTTTATTCCTCCTTGATTTTGAGAAAATATGCATCCGATTTGTAAGCTGCCAGAAGGTGGTAATAATATCAGCAATAAGAGCATTAAAATTAAGTCTTCAGTTCTTAGAGAAAATGCCACAACTGACATATGAGGAGTAACTGCAGTAATCTTTACACCAGACATCACCAGGGAGGTTCTAAGAAACTGTTTTTGGTAGAAAGTCCAGACCAACAAGTCTGCACAGGGTCTGCAACTACAAACTGATGATCAAAATAAAAAAAGAGCAAGAATTTGAGATTTCAGACATTTTTTCCCTTTGTTTCTTTATAACTGAACAGAGAGTTTGGTGCGTCGGTGCAGAGTCTAAAAATGTATCTGCGGACTAACCTGAATCTGTTGCTGGAGAATGTTGATCTTGTGCTGCTGCTGCAAAAGCTGCTGCTGCTGTCTGGCAATCTGCACAAATAAAATAAAATAACAGAAGGGTCAATATTTAACTTGCATAACAGCAATGCAGCTGTGAGGCACTTATCATTCAGAACTTAATTTAATCAGAAAAAATGAAAACTAAAATCTTACTTTGCCATTCACTATAGCCCACTGTATATCTGCTAAGCAAAAACTATCCGGCTGTTGTCAGCATGTAACATTGCCTGAACACTTTAGGCTGGAGGACCTGTTGTATCCGTGTATCTATTACTTAACCAGGCAAGTCAACAACACTCAGTTACAGTAACACTAAAAATAAATCCACATAACTGTTAAAGTTAAATATTTTTTAGCCCTTTGGGAAACTGGTGGACAGAAAAAGAGTGACAGCAATAGACAACATAGGAAAAAACAGTAATTTGCAAAGTTAGTACGTTGTGCTTCCATTATGTTCTAAACGGAAGAGCTTTCTGGTTCAAAGTTTTAAATACTTAAAATGATAAAAGTTTATTTATTTACACCACAGTGAACATTAAAAGCAAATTTATTAACCATCTTTAAATTGCTACAACTTACTATTGGGATCATTTTAAATGCTGCTTTGGAACTGGGACAATGTTCGCAAGAAAACAAATATGATATCTTAAATATTTTTGCAAAATTTGAATGGTCAAGGGAAATGGGTTAATGAAAATGATTTAAGCTGAAAAAAAAAAGGTTGTAAGCATCTATTTTTTAGCATAATGTACTATTGGCAATTACATTAGGGGGGTTTATCAATACATTTTCAATCTACTGTATATAATTTTTGTTAATTATTTGTACCTCAAAATCTCATTTTATAATGAATAAAACTTTATAATATTTAACGCTTATCAAAGATTCTTTGAAGTTTATGATCTGTTAAAACAAAATATCACACAAAATATCCCTAGTTTTCTCCAAAATGTGGCCCACATCTTATAAGCTGAATCTTATCTGTTGTAAAAGTTACAATAAGCAGAAACATAAAACATATAACATGCAAATTAAGGCTAAAAGAAGTGATTAAGCAAATGTGTTCATGATGATGATAAAAAATAATAAGAAAAATCTTTCCCTACTGAGTAGCTTCTATGAAAAAAAATATATATATATTTTGGTCTCGGCAGTCATATCTGCCTGAATTCAAAGCTTTATCTTTACGCTAACTGACCATGTCAAGCTGACAGTACTTGCAACATGTTGCCGTGGCATATAAACACATCTCATAGTTTACAATGACATGTTTACAACACCTTGAAACCATTTGGAACCTTCTTCTATGCACTTAAATACAAGCAGCCATCATCTTCACTAATTAGGGATTGTCTAATATCAAACATTTTTTGTCAGGTTAAAGGGTTGAGTCTTGTCTTGTGGTGGCTGGCAGGGACCTGCCAGTTGTAAAAGCTTAAGACTCCTTAAAGAAGGAAGTTTTTCTCCAACTACTTCCACCCATTCTGAGCAAAAAAAAAAAAAAAAACAGTAAAGCAGCTGCTTCTTGCCTTTTCTTCTTGAGGGATCGTTTAGTATATTTATTCCGAAACGTAATTGCAGGTTTCTGAATGGGAGGCGGCGCCCCATTTGCACACATGTCATATTTCATTAAAAGCAGATTTTTCTGGGTTTGTCTGTAGGGCATTATCCTATCAAGTCTCAACAGCCAAATGACTGGCTGATATTGGAATCTGTCTTTCTTTTCACTCCCCCCATTCTGCTTGCTCCTTTGTAAAGCTGTGAAAGGTGGTATGTGTTTTGATGGGAGGTGTGGACGTGTCCAAACAGAACCTGTCATATGCCAGCCCATGGTGACATGTCGACAAAGAGCAAAAACAAAGCAAAGCACACCTAAAACACCTATTTGCTTATTGTTGCTCTCTTCTCCTCTTTCAAAAATTATGCAATTTTAGTTATTCACCTAAAAAGTGCGTTAATAGACTATTAATCGATTTCTTAAAGTTCTTTAGTCCACAAAGGGGCGTCCGAAATATGCATACAGAAAACACAAGAACATTTATTTGGGGTTGTAGGTGAACACAAAAAGATACCAATAAGAAAATATTAGCAAGAAATTATTAGAAACATAAAATGCTATTTTATGTATTTTTTTAAATTATGTAAATAAACCAAGCTGACCATATAAAGAATGGTAAAGAGGAGAGAATCAGAATAAAAACATACTGTCCACCAGTTCCACACAGGATGGGCACAAATCAAATGTCCACTTGACCCAACTGCGCAAAGCTCAATTTTTACCACTTTGTGCTTATACATGGTGTCAAGCTATAAGGCGCTATAAGGTGGGAAAGAAGTCTTTACATTTGGGAATCTTTACCACTGCTAAATTCACTGTTTCACTAAAAGTTTTTGCATCCAATCCAAAACCACAACTAGTCTGACAGAAAGGGATTGCTATTTATCTAGGCTATTTAGAATATGTTTCTAGTTTGATAATATATTACTTTATTTATAAATACTACGTAGGGGTTTCATTTAACAGCTAATTTTGAAACAAATGCATTCCTTACTGTTTTAGATATGGATGAAGGTTTAGACTTGGGCCTGACTTGCAAAAACCAAAGATTTCAGAGCGATATTAGACTCATGCCCTAAAGCTCAGAGAGTTGACTTTAGACTGTGATCTGCGACTGAAGTCGTAAAGTCCTTTTTCATCTAATTTAATCAGAGTGAAAGCAAACCTGTCAGCAACCTGTGATAGTATGGCCTTAAACCTGTAACATATAACATTTGTGGACCATCCCAAATAATATTATCAGGTTTGCTTAGCTTCATAATAATCGACACAAATATGCCTATTTAACTAAAATCTGCACTGAACAACTCTAGGCCCGTTTCAAGAAAGAATAAAATGAACCTTCTACGTCTTATTCTCTCTTTTGTGTAAGTTTTTGTGTCTTTTGTCTTCTTTTTTTGCCACTTCCAAATTTCCCTGCATTGGGACAAAAAATAAACATTTCTTAGCATTTTTTATCCTTTGGTCTTATCCTAGACACTTGCAACCTACCCAAAATAAACTGATTTCTGCTCAGATTATAAAAAAAAAGGGACAGTAAGAACACTATCAAAGGTAGAAAAGCAGCTCCGAAGAATCTGTATGATGTACTGTATGTACTGTATGATGGACGTGATGGAGAGATGATACTGGTCAAATTGGGAATATAACCTTCAAGAAAAGAATCACACCAAAAAAGTCCTACAAATTAAGCAATTACTACAGTACAAAGTCAGAGTCTCCATCATAAACCCTAAAATATATGAAGATGAGGACATTAGGTTCGTCACAAAGGTAGGCTATTCTATCTAGCTCCTGGCCACAGGTGGGAATGTCAGGAGGTCCCTATGCTAACCGAACTAGCTAGAGGAAACATTCTGCTTCCTCTTCCTAGCTGCAGCCCACCATGACCTGTTCCCAGGTAAAGTGGAAGATGATGAATATGAGTATGAGTAGGGTCTACGATGTATTTAGAAAGTCAAAAAAAAGACTAAATACAAAGAATTGTTACATTGCTTTTTTAAATTAGAAAACAGCCCATAAGAATTCTTTACCTATTTAATAAAATATTAACAGAAATATATAAACTACTGATACATGTTTAAAAGTATAAATGTAAACAACTCTACAGTTTTTCTCCTTAAACTAGTGGTACACAAGAGAGGAAATGTTTGTTTCTATCGTTAGAGAAATTATCTATATTTGGTGAATAAAATGACTTGTGAACCGCTGCTCCTTTCGTCAGCATCCAGTCATTTATTTCTGCGGATCTACATAGCAACAATGCAGGTCACCCTGACCCTCTCTGTACTTCTCCCTTACCACCCTCAAGGTAAATACTGCAACTGTAACACTTTTGTTCAAAACTGCTACACACAGATGTTGACTTATCTCAGTGTAGCTTTAACTACTGTTTCATCATTTGACTCAACAATCTTTTTTCTGTTGTTTATTTTCAATTCAGTTTCATTTCACTGTATTTATATAGCGCCAATTCACAACACATGTCATCTCTTTCAGATGACTTTACAATTCACCAGATCATACAGTCAAATTGATTAAAAGTTTTCTATCTTAGGAAGACCAGTTGATTGCATCGACTTTCTGGGTTTATTTTGCATCACTTCATCTAATTCACATCAGAATTTCTCCCTGTTCTCTAACTCACAACTCACTTGTGGAGCCTAACCACTAACAAAACTAGACATCATATCTTCCTTTACTAGCTCCATCCTTTCAGACACTCTTTTTACCTTCAGATAATTCCTGATAATTTTCTCCTTGAGGTTAACTCCTTAACCAAATCTCCTCAAATACTAACCATGGCAGAACAGATCAAATCCTGCTTCTAAGGTTCAAGCCTTAATACCTTTCACTTGGTCACCTGAACACACATTCTTCATTTTGTTAGCCAATGTTTAAGCTTTTCCTGTCCTAGGCCAGACATTAGAAGCACCTACTTACGGTTCTAAATTCTTTACTTTCCACTTCTCTCTCTGCCTAAAAACATGCTGTCCTTCTCTTCTCTCGTTTCTCCATTGCTGACCAACAGTCACAATTTCCACCAGTTCTCAAATAATATAGGTGGTCACTCATCCAGGATCCCACCAATCTAATATGAATTCCTACCTGTTCCTGCTGCTGCCTTGCCAACTCCATCTGTTGTCTCTGCTTCTCCATTTGTGATGCCGCCATTTTTTTTTGCTCGTCGTGGGCAGCCAGAAGCTGCTCCCTCAGACTGATCAGCTGACCAATCATGGTTGAAAGTTGCCGCTCCTTTTCCTCAAGTGACTCCGGTGTACCTAAAGAAATTTTTAAATCATCAATACACTTTACTATTACACAATTAACTTAAATATAAGCTTGGAGTAAGACTGTTAAGAGCATATCAAAATCACCACAGTATCATGCTGACAACTTATTTCTACAGATAGAAAAATATACAAATTCCTAATCTCTCACAGCACTGGAAGCTGCATAGTTAGATGATGATGAAACTATTCCATTTCCAGAGGCACTTTAGGATGGTTGTTTTCCAACAAAATTTCACAATGGAAGCACACCTTTAAAAGATTAGGGCAAAAATTCAAAACAACTTGTTTAGTACCTTGAAAAGCTCTCATACCTAAATTCCCATAAATCTTCAAACTTGTTGTTACATCTCACTACTTATTATCTACCATCTTGTCTCTACATGTTACCTACCAGTGTCTGTTCTGGAGAACAATAAAAGAAGATTGCGTTAACCTCTTGAAAATAGGTAGAAGTTAAAAACCTTTGTCAGGTTTATGATTTAGGCATTTTTGAGAAGTTTATGGGCTGACAGCAGCAACATTCCAGTCTTATTCCATAGACATAACATTTCACACGGTAACACAGTAAGAGACAGACAGCACTGCTAACATTTGCCTTCTAATTAAAAAATAGAAGGTTTTAGTCGAGTGTGAAGAAAATGGTCCTGTTATGTCTTTTCATCTTCTGAAATACTTTAACCTGGCTTATTTAGTCCAGTTGTGGTCATAACAACGTATAAAGCCTGTGATTTTTCACAGTTTGTATACAGTGTTAGTCATTAAACTTATCATCTGAGGCTTCGATTAAAAGTTATTTTCATTCAACTTATGGTATCTGTTTTGCAAAACGTAAGAAAAGCAAATCAGAAAATAAAATACCTTACTTTATTTGTAAGATGAATTCACAAGCATTTTATTTGAGAAAATGCAATTGATAGTAGCCTCGCTACATAGGAGATGAAAAATTGGATAAATAAATATACATAACATTTCTAAACTCACTATCAAACCATTGTAGAAATGCTAACATCTCTATCCACCAAGAGTAGAAGACATGACAATATTTTAAAACTGTAAATTCAGATGTAACCGATGTACCGCATTCCTTCTCTGTTGTGATAATTCGGAAGGGTTTCAAAAGCAATGCTGAGACTTCTATAGTAACAAGTTACGTCTCTGAAAGAGTAACTGAATTAATATTTTAACTACTGCAAAATTTATGTCACTTACTGTAGTCGATAACTGCTGTAACTGCAGTAACGATGCATGTCTTTATATGATCTAAAATGCTGAAGAATTTGGATTATCGGATCTTAAAATAATGAAAGTTCAGTTATAGAGGTGATTGGGATTTTGTTAATATTAAAAGAAAATAAAGAACTATATATTTTTGCACATTGACAGCCTTCAACTCACTTTAACATAGAAAAATCATGCCTTTTTTTAGCAATTGAACAAAAATTAAATGCACTTCGCAATACAATTAAACAGGGGCTACACTATTCAAGAAAAAAAAAAGAAGGACTGTATAATCCCAGGATTTACATAGGAAACAGCAGAAACCAGGCGAAATCTGCCTGCTGCGCATAGCTTGCGTTTATGAAAAGTCGCTTTGATTGATTGAGTTGTAGTAACAGTGGCTCTAGATTGGAATTAACATAACAGCATTACCAATATGCAAAAAGTAAATAGATTAGTTTTTCAATGCAGTTTCTAATAATGTTATTATGTAACACTGTTACTGCAAACATTGTCAAGATTTTTGTGTCACTACCATGTTTACTGTTGACCTCTTCTACTGTTATAGCTAGAGATTGATAATACAGAAGCTACATAAATCTTTGGTTCTCTCCTGGTGTTGCATTAGTTTGTGTTTAGATGAATCCCCTCAGCACCATTAAAAAGAAAAACCACAACAGCATTCAGTAGCCAAAGATTTAGCTAATCTGTTTGTACAATTCAGTAAACAGAGGGAATGAATCTGAAATCCAGACAGAAAGATTTACTAAACTGAGGAAACAGAGTACAGGAGAATGAATTCAAACATTTTCTGGTTTTACCACCTGTACCTGATGGGCTGCACACTCACACGTGCGTGCAATTATTTCGTCACCATTAGTCCGTGATTCAACTTCTGGGCTTTAGATTGTGTTGACTTTACTTTGTTTTTTTTTTGTTTGTTTTTTTGATCCATTAAAAATAAAAGACAGTTTATAGCTTAAAAGACCAGCATATAACTGCAAATAAACGAACTGCAGTACCTTTTATATATCTTTTTCCAACTAATCTGACTACATCCTGTTGGCTTTTAGGAGATGGTACATCATGTCGACCCATGAAGCAGAATGGACTTCATTTATTTATAGTTTATATATATGATTCTGAAAATTTATAAAGAGCAAAACTTTCATTTTTGCAACCCTTTTATGCAAAAAAAGCCTTTGTTTACTATTGTTTTGCAATAAAAACGCAAATTTTTCTAATTCTGTATGTAATAATAAGTTTCATGTTGCTCATTTAAATTGGTTTTTCATTGGTTTAATGTGTTTAGATATTTGTCCTGTTTGATGTGTAAATGTCACACATGGACTGAAGTTCATCATGTTCAGAAGTTCATGTCCAGTGTACGTGTGTGCATGTGCGTGTGAGAGGTACATTTTTACAATTTCACCATCAAACGAGGGCCGTTTGTACTAAATTGACCACATTTAACTGGTCCTCGCTTCCTTTTTTCTTACCGGTCAGGTTTAGAGCTAAGGTGTGAATTGGGTTTAGGTTAGGTTTAGGGTGAGGTATGCCCTGGTGATGGTTGGGTTTAGGGTGATTTTCTAGGTTAGGGCATAGAAAGGGTTGAAAATGACTGAAAATCAACGGAGGTCAACCCATGGTCCTCACTACATATAGCAAGACAAAAACATGGAATGTGTGTGTGTTTGGGGGGTAAAGTTTTGCCTTGGGGCCATGTAGAGAGACTGCAGGGTGGCCCCAACACTACCTGCATACTAACAAAGTCTCCATTGTGGTCTTGTCAGACCACTATTGTAGCTACCAGAGACTGTCCCTCCCCACACATGGAAGTGACCCCTCAGCACCCGCATACTAAAGACAACATTCTTCATTCTGTGTTTTTTTTAAATGCTAAATTACTCTTTCATTTTTAACCCAGTAATTCTTGTATATTGCATTCCCTTTGTGCCCCAGCTCTCTTATTTACACTTTTCCAGATTTGAACCTTATTCTCTTTTAGGAATGTCTTGCTCCTTCCTTTTTATCTTATTTACAGCTTTAGGACCTTCTGCTTTTTCTCTTACTCCCTTCTTGCATCTCTTTCCTCTTCCATCAACGCCTTCCAATCTCCTCCCCTCCTTTCTCAGTGCTTAAAATCTTTTTCTCCAGCTCCTCCCTTTCTCCTTGTCATCCCCATCTATATCCTCTGCTACTATCAGTACTCTTCTCTGGCCTTATTTTCACTGTTTGGCTAACTGGTGGCTGCTTTATAACCCCGACAAATCTCAAACGCACAAGAACAGACTTCCTCTATATTCCTCTCCCCACATTCTTTAACAAAAAAAAAAAAAAGTGAGACCCATTGTATAATCCCAGCAACTGCGATTACAGTTCAATGATTCATCTTTGTGGATTACGGGGGGAGCATTCCAAACGTGCTGCTTTGCGTTCTTTCAGCGCTTTCTGGCACCAATAACCTTAAGAGATATTTCCGTTTTTTATCCATCAGGATTATTGCTGACACCTGCTGAGGTCACCAGCCAAAACAGAAAGCCATTAGCTGTTTTCTCTCTCTGTTTGTGGATGCTCTGCATTTAAACCAAAACACCCCAACGTCTTCATCAGTTTAAGTTCAGGTTTCAATTCAAATGTCCTGTTAGCGTCCATCATAAGAGCATTAACTGTTCAAAATCCTGTCCAAAAACATATTATATTTTTGATAATATTCATACAACTGCTATACATTATATATGATAAAAAGCTAATCACTAGGCCTAAATATTAGTATTATCCTTAACATTATATTATAACATTTTGTTGTCTTGCTTCTTATGGAAGCAAAATTTCTTCCTTATGTGCACAAACTTGATGAATAAAGACGAGTGATTTTGAAATCTCTCTGTTTTTGTCCTTGACGCCCTTCTGCAGACAGACAGTAACATATGTTTTCATGGGAAGACTTATGTTGAAAAAAGGAAGATAGTGGATTTGGTACTTGAATGTGAATATGATTATTGCAGCCAGATGTGCCAGCTCATGCATCTAACATTATAATGAGACGCTTTCCATCCATCTGTTCTTTGGCTTTACTAACTGTGTTTAAGAGAAGATCTTAATGTAAAGGCTTGAAAAAATTGCAATGCAAGTAAAATCACCAAGAGGCTCAAGCACAGAAAGAAATCTCAGCCTATAGCTTTTCTCACTTATTCCCTTTCTTACATGTTAATGATAATCACATACAAATTACATTTATTTTCTGACAAATATCATCCCTTTAGACATCATAACAGAAAGTAGAGATGCCTTAGATTTCTGCCAAAAGTGTACTTGATTAATACTCAAAAGGAGAATTTTTTTTTTTTATCAAATGCACTCCTTCCACATGCATTTTAAAGGTTTTCACAACCATGACTCATTCTCTGCTGTCTTGCATCTTATGCTCCAGTGTTGACCTGTTTCTTTTTATGTTAATGTAAACTTTTGAGGGTGGAGCCAACCTGAGAAAGTACGTTTTTTTTAGTTAAGCTTGATGTATCATGAAAATGTTGACCTGTCGGGTTTTTTTGTGACTTTTACTTAATTATGGCAATGGAAAGATGGATCAATGGAACACTAACAAAACTAATTTTTAAAGCAATATAAAACAAAATCTTAAGACAATATAACAAAATTACCACACCATGCAAATTGCTGTGATACAGACAGAGAGACTTAGGTGTATCTGCTGCTGTCAGTGCATATCGGAGGGGAAAGTATTGATATTTTACCCGAATAATGTTCGATATCCGTACAAAGGTTGGTATCGATATTAAATGGTAAATGGCATGTACTTATATAGCACTTTTATTCAAGTTAGGAGACTTGACCAAAGCGCTTTACACTACATTCATTCACCCATTCATGCACACACTTACACACTGATGGTGGCAAGCTACATTGTAGCCACAGCTGCCCTGGGGCTCACTGACAGAAGCGGGGCTGCCGTACACTGGCGCCACCTCTGACCACCATCAGTAGGCAATGCAGGTGAAGTGTCCTGCCCAAGGACACAACGACACTGAAAGTCGGAGTCGGGGCTTGAACTGTCAACTATTCAATTTCAGGGCAAACTCCTACATCCAACGCCACTGTCGCCCCGCGATACTAGAATCAGTTTTCCCTCAAAAATGACAGCAGTTGAGATGAGCCACAGAAATATTTTCACAGGAGAGTAGAAGAGAATCAAAAGGAGGATAAATAGCAAGAGAGCAGAGAAGGAGCAGGGAGTCATAGTGTGACGCACTGGGACCTCATGGTATTCAATCGGCACGTATAAAAGGTTCAAAATGTGCGTGGATATTAGTTCACCTGCATATGTTTTAAATAAAACTGCTCCTATGACTATTTATTATGTGTGACACTGTTGGCAAAACTCTCACTTCATAAGAAAATACTGAAAAATTTTTCTTTTTCCTCAATTAAATTAAGAGCTTTTGCATTATTGTCAATTTCTTAATCAATGAAAGTAACAAACTGTGCCGTACAGACATATCATTTGATATTCCTTAATTTCCTGATTGACTGAAAACTCCTGCGACACTCAAGGATCCAGTGGTTAAAGTCTCCCTCTTTTTTGTGGTATAAATCTAAGTCAGTCAAACCCAGATTCTGTGGGTTAGACCTCTTATGTACCAGACAGCAAAAGCTTGATTGGCACATAGAAACCAAAACACACCGCAAAATACTGTATATAAACAACATGGTGGAACAATGTCACAGAGCAGCATATGAGAAGCAGGAATCATTTAGATCGACTCTGCAGCAAGACCACAGCCTGTTAGCTAAGACATTGTTGGTGACAGAAGAGCTCAAGAGCAAAAAAAGCTTTAGATAAAAACTTTTGAGGTGAAATATCGTAAACAGCTTCATCATGAAGCTCGAGAAGATGAATAACCACGAAGCTGAAATGTTTTCCACATACTTTTCACACGCCACACGTTTTTAGGAGCACTGATGAATTAAAGAGGGTCATTGGTTTTCTTCACCCTTATAATAACTGGGTTTACAAGTAAGTTCAGGTTGTTGTGTCAGGAGGAGCATAGCAACAGTTGTGTTTGCATATTTAGGTCAGCCAGACCGACATGGAGAAATAAAACGTTCCGCTCTAATCAGGGCGTTTCTTTCAGCTGGGGCGGCAGAACAGAGGCATCTGTGAGTGTTCCTGTGAGGAGACGGTTCATGTGTCCAAATATCCAGCTTAGTGTGGTGGACAAGCAGGCTTTTCCTAAAAGTAGCTGTTCAAACATAGTATCGTACCAATGTTACCTGAGTTTTACAACAGGTAATAAAAGACAAATAAGAAATCAGATTTTATAATTTTTTTCTGTTGATTTATTTGAAAATATCCTGGATTTATTTGACTTATTTTTTGGTTTTTAGCAACAATGCATGAAGAAATTCATTTTATTTCTCAGTTCAGAAAGGAATTTCTCATTTGAAAATACTGAAAATTATAAATGTTCCAGGTTGAAAGCAAATTTTAGCTGAGAATAAAAGCTAACTTTTATCATTTAAATTTTCCAGGTTATTATCATAACGTTTTTAATTACTTCACTTTGTTTACTTTATGTTTGTGATAGTTACATTGACGCTTCAGATATACTTGTGACAACTTCCTGGTCCTGGCGTAAACATGAATCATGTTACCTTTTTGTTATGCAAACAGTTCTAACTGCAGTTCTCATTTTAGACAGCAGCTGCCCCTAAACGGGTAAATCTGCTGGGATTCAAAAGGTAGTAGAACAAACCAGTCTATAGACATTGTTTGAGAGTGACTTTGAAGTGTTTTTTTTTTATTTGTGCATAACAGGTTCCTGCTCGTTTAATTCAAACGTACATTAAGTATTGAAAACTTAACCATTCAGAATTTGTTATCAATCCACACTTTAGACCTAACTCTCTTTTTGGGTTAACTTTCTGTTGATCATTTTAATATATTTCTAATGAAATAGTTTTATTTCTCTTCTATTACATGTCACTCAAACCTCAAAACTGATTTATTTACCACAGTGTACATGTGTGCTCTATTATAGAGCAAGAGGGTCCTAAAAATGTCAGCCTGTAAAATCTCTAAATAACACGCAAAAAACTGGAGACCCCTAAAAATATCCACTCTATTTATTCACATTGGAACAAGAGAAATGAGTAAGTCTGTTTTTTCTTGAAATAAATGCATTTTCCTTTGATTTGAGTAGGTAAGAGGAAAATTTTCCCAATGGGAACAGCTGATTTAGGATTAAAATATTAAAGGAAAAGTCTGGTTAGCAAGGAATAACCAATGAATCATTATTTATAACTAAAACTAATTGTTTGCGGTGATTTAATGAATTTAGTGTTAATCAGTAAAAACAATGAAAACAGTAATTTTGTCCTGTTTGCCAATGTGGCAATAAGAATAATTGTCTTGATGCCAAAAAATAGCCAACAGATTTTGCTATAATACAATAACTTTTCTTCGCAATCACAGAGTCTGGGAGCGGCCATTTTTTGCCCAAATATAGTAACACCTCACTTCTGACATCTTCCGGAAGAGGCGTCACGGTGCGGTAAGCCTAGCGCCATTCTTCCCGCTTTACGAGCAAAATCAATGGGAGCTACTAGAAACATCTGCAATCAACAACATTTAAGATTTCCAGAGGGCTTGACTATTGAAATTCACCAGAGCTACAGTTAAACTGACAATGTCCACGTGCATGTTAGTTGGATGTTGTTATACATCGGGTAAAAGTGAAGAAAAAAAAAGGTTATCTCTCCTTTCCGATTCATGATTCTCCACGGACTGGTTCGTCATTGGATTGCCAACTTGAAGAGGGATGATTTGCTATCGAACTTCTGGCCAGAGAAAAAACTGGAGCCATATGGAGCCAACATTTCAAAGAAGAATGTTTTCAAGATGACTTGGATAATAGCACGTTGTGACAAACACCAGATACAGCACTGGGACTTGCTCAATAGCCGATACCGCACCGTGACATCACAAACCAGTAGGTGGCAGTAGTGTTCTTATACAAACATGATTGTCTCCAGTAAAGCACATTCAAATGAAACTACTCCTAATAAAAAAACACGTATAATTTATTGAGCAGTATGTAATGACATATTTAATATTTCATATTTAATTCATATTTAAAGTACTTTCAGAAGTTTGAATTCTGAATATGACTGGACTTTTCCTTTTAAAAAAAAAAGCTATCCTATTATCTTATATTGAGTTTCTTACTTACTTTTAGTATCATTTTTGCAGTGTAAACATCCAAAGTAATTCTTTTCATTTTAGAATATATTTGTATATATTTAAATTGACATTAAATCATTTATTTCATAACTTGAAATGTCTTAACTACTTTAAAGGATATCTAATACATTTACAATCCAAAACAGTTGTTAGTATGGAGTCAGAATGCTGCCAAAAGTGCACAACGGTAATAAATATTCTTCTGAGTAGTTTAATTTAAAATACACAAAACCACTCTGAGAAGGCAAACTGCCTGCGATTGGTTACTTTTAGTGAATAAATGCATCACAGAGCGCAGCAGTGCGAGCTCTGTGTTCTGGTTGAAAGGCTCAATGCTGAGGAGTTATGGACTTTTCTTTAAACTTTAGTCACACTGATATGCTCATTTCATGTTAGGGTCTTCACTTCAAGTCCTGGAGGTCCCTCCACTTCAGAAACACCTGAATCTAACGATAAGGGCAATAAATAATCAATAATCTCTGGGGAACCTTGTGTGCATACTGAGGAGGTATTTCTGCGATTTTAGTCAGGCATTAAAACAGAGAAGAATCTAAAAGAAGCAGGACACTGGACCACGAGGACATCTTTATCAGCTGTAGAAAACTGATTTCACAGAACCTTACATTAAATTTTTTTTTTAAACCTATCAGATCAGGATCAGCAAACTTTTAAAAATTAAAATTTTTAAAGCTGACTAATAGTATTTATTACATAAATGATGAAGAACCATATATATATATATATATATATATGTATATATATATATGAGACAGCAGACTGCATGTGTTTGAGCTTGTTATTTTGCCTTCTGCAATTCCCAGCTCGGCTCAACAGGAAGGGTTTATTTTAGAGCTTATAACAGATGTCCAATTATTATTTGCAAAAGGTGCTCATGGATGTAAAAGCTGTTTTTCTCTGTAAAGGTAATTAGAAATGGAGTTGGTCACAATTAAGAAAGGGGGGCAGACACATGTTTCTGTGTTGAAATGAAACTCAGTGTCTGTAGTGTTGTGCTGCAGAAAGCTCTCCACAGTTGATTTTTCCACAGAGGAAAAGCTTTCCTCTTTAACAGGAGACAAGAGCGTCTCTTTTCCTGTGAGCAGCTCCACTACACAGCTTAAAAGAGCCGAGAGAAGAATCCACTGAATCATCCATGACGGGAAACATTTCGGTTTCTAGGTCTTCATCAGGTTTTCCAACAACAGCTGTTATTTTTTTATATATACATATAACCTTGAATAAGTAAAGGCTTCCTGAAAATGTGTTTTATAATTTTTCCGTCATGTGGCAAGACAAGGAAATTAGCCCAACACAGTACTCACTGTAAATGTAATGTAAAATGTGAATGTAGGAGATTCATGTGGTCTTATGTCACTCGCAAATATCTCAAATCATTAGCAAAATAAAAACAAAGAAAATTTTACTGCTTAAAATTGCTTACACATGACTGGATTGTTGAAAAGAAAAAAAAAGAGCTTAAAGTACAAAAAATATTTTTTTGGGATATTTTTCATAATTTGCTCGAATTTTAGCCAATTCCTTCAAACCAAACTTATTATTTGTATTTTTGGTAAATACATATAACATCTTAAGATTTCGCATTGAGATTGAATATTTTAAAGGTGAAACATGTTATCTTTTCTAATGTGCACCAACACCTGTACACAGCAACACACTGCTACTACTGTTACTTCTGTCATTATGGCCAAAGACTTTATTTGTTCAATTCAGCCAACAGGCCATGTCTCCAAAACTCAAGGTATTGAGTGCTGTAACCTGTCTTTGTTATATCTTATCAATAGAATATATTCTACTACTAATTGTCATCATCATCCATCCATACATCATCATCCATCCATCCATCATCATTCATCCATCCATCATCATCCATCCATCCATCATCATTCATCCATCCATCCACCTTCCATCATCCATCCATCCATCATCATCTACCCATCCACCTTCCATCATCCATCCATCCATCCATTCATCCATCCATCCATCCATCCATCATCAATCACTCCATCCGTCATCCATCCATAATCCATCCATCCATCATCAATCCATGATCTATTCATCTAAACATCCATCCAACCATTCATCCATCATCTAGTCATTCAGCATTTATCTATCCATCTATCCATCAATCATCCTTCCTCCATCCATCCATCCATCCATCCATCCATCCATCATCCATGAATCCATCCATCATCCATCCATGAATCCATCCATCAATCAACCAATCCATCCATCCATCCATTCATCCATCCATCCATCACTGTATATTTCCAGTATCCATATTTCCAGTATCAGTTCATATTTACCGAGTAAAAAAAAGACATTATAACAACCACTCATATTGTTGTGTGATCAAATGCTGACGATTTTATTTTTTAAAGCTGCAGCTGCCAAATCAATGTGTAGCATAAGAGTCCCCCCCCCCCAACATGGCTATTTTTAATTCTGAATACCAGAGCAGCTCTAGAATCCATTTGTCGGTGCGATTTATAGCCTCATAAAGGCTATTTGCTGATGCGGACAAAAAGGCAGAGGCTCTTGTTGCCTCTCCCTTCCAACTCTACCCTTAATCAGAGACACAATTATAACCTGTAGGTAGGGCAGACGACCATTTACTCTGCTGCTTTCATGTTCAATAGTACACACACATTCAGGAGATAAGTTGGGATTTTTTTTTACTCATGTCTATGTCTTGTGTTATGAAGCTCCTTCAGTTTGAATGAGCTGAAAGGAGAAAATAGCAGATTCATTGCTGCTGGTGTGACTTATAGTAGTTTTCTTGTCTGTCACACTTTCTTTCACCCTAATTTTTATGTTACCAGGAGCAACATCAGACAGGATGTCTTAAAAAGGCATATCTGTTTGGCTGTATTTGCTCATGCAAATGTTTGGATTCTTACCTTTCACGTCCCCCAGCAGTTCGTTGGCGTTAAGGCCTTCAACGTGCTCCTTCCAGTCTTTGGAAAGCAGCCTCACCATGCAAGAGGGTTCTGGAAAACACAAATAGAAAACATTATCATTTCGTAGTAAGATTTCATACCATTTAGAAACTTAAATTAAAATGAAATAAAAAACCACATCGGAAAAAAAGCTTAAGAGAAGAACGTTAATAAGGAACACAGTAAATTGCATGAAAGAGAGGAAAGTCGGATCAACAGCTCAACAAATAAGTGTTTATTTTTTATTTTTGTGCGTCTGCAACTTGTTAAATTCCACAATATCCTCCAGCTTCTTCTCCAAAAACATGAAAAACAGCAGCAGCCATGCAGCTGACCGATATGACAATGTCTTCGTTATACAGACATGAGCTCTTTTTTGCAGCTATCTTCTTTTCTCACATTGTGTCTCGTAGCCTCGGGATCACAGACAGCGGAGACATGTGGTCGTACGTGGTCCTACGTGGTCATGAGATTCATAAGGTCCCATTTGTTCAATAGGAGTCCTGCGCTGAACTTCACTCAAACAATGGAAACTTTTTTGAGAGCCCAGCACAGACAGAGAGAGGCTCTGATTCGAACTTGCACAAGAAGCAGCATCTTTTTGTGTCTAAATGATATTATAAAAAAAGATATGCATTGTTAGGCTAAAATGAGAGAAGTAATTTTCATAAGTTTCATTATTTAATTTCTTGATTAAGTCAGATCCACAGAGAAGTTCTGTGTTTGTGGCGAGTACATTATCAATCCATCTTCTATCACTGTACCATGGCAGGGAGTCACCAATTCACTTACAGTCCTGTTTTTAGACTGTAGGAGGAAGCCAGAATACAGGGAGAGAACTCATGCATGCACCAGGAGAAAATACAAGCTTCATGAGGAGGAACTGGGACCCAGGACCCCATTTTTGAAACACAAAAGTGCAACAGACTGCACCACCTTGCAGCCTGCAAGTAAATCCTTTATTACAGCAGCAATGTTGACCAACACTGCATGAAAAGTGAGATTTTCGTCCCCGTAAACCCCCGTAAACTCCCGCAGATCTGCCTGATTTTCGTCAGTTTCCGACAATTTGCAACCCGTGCTTGTCCGCGTTTGTCGTGCCACAAATTGTCGGAAACGTACCGTGACGTATGTGGAGAGCGATCAGCTGTACTAATGGCCCTAATTAGCATATGAATACAGCAAACCCGCGCGGCTGGCCAAGTCTGGCTTGAATAACCTTCTCAGTATTGGCTGAAACCACTATTCTCAAACAAGTAAAATCGCTCGTGATTGGCAGCAAAACCACACGTGGCCACGCCAGGCTTTAATTTTCTTACTGAGTATTGGACGGAACCACTTCTTTTTAAACAAGTAAAGTCGCTCGTGATTGGTTGGCATATATATATATTTACATATGAATTTACATATATATATATTTATTCATATATATATATATATATATATATATATTTATTCATTCATATATTTATTCATTCATATATTTATTCATTCATATATTTATTCATTCATATATTTATTCATTCATATGGTGTGTATTTATGTTATCCTACACTACTACACAATTATTATGCTACCATCAAGGACATGAATGAATTTATACAGGAAATGAAGATTTGCCAGGAAGCTGTTTATGCAAAGAAAGAGCTTTATTGAAACACAACTATATACAACGCGTATCCAAACACATGCGTTTCTAAAAATTAAAACTCCGTGAACGGTCCGTTTGCTTCCTCAGGGTTGGAGGTAACTGGCAGCATTCCCTCCGAGGCAGGTCCGATGTGCAGACGCCTAGTGTGCGTGGCCCTGTACTTCGGCATCGCTTCTAACCGGGACTGCAGCTTAACACATAGTTCAGTGAGATCCGGCCTACGAAATGGCGGCGACCGTACAATCCATCCAGAGACACCGCCGAGGAAGGCGGACTTCCAGAGTTCCACTTCCTCATCTGCTAGCACACTCTGCCTCGCTTTCAGCAGCTGAAAAAAAAAAACAATGAATCAGCGCACTGCGTATGGACACAACACATCTATTAATGCACCTGAAAAATAGTCACCAAATAAAGTCTTACCCTCTTTCTTCTGGCCCGACTCCGAGCAGATAGCCTCCGCACGCAGCGTGTGGCTGGCTGCGTATATCTGAAGCTCCTGCGTACCGTCTGAAAATACGTCTTACAGGCAGCTGGAAAACAATTAAATGAGAGTGGTATAAATAAAAAATCAAACGCAAGTCACAGTAACAAGGAAGGAGAAAACATTAAAACAAGTCACTTACACACAATGTCGTCTTTATCAACATCGTGCAAATCTGGACTTGCCGAGATGGGAGGTCTGTGAAAACAAAATGTAAAGCTATGATCGGTATCTATCCGTATCCATTGCCTTTTACCGCAGAATGAAAGCATATTCTTTAAATCTTACCCTTGCTCCGGTTCATAGCGCCTGCAATTAGTCTCCGAGTTGTGAAGACGGCGTACTGCTTCCTGTAAATCACAAAAAATACACTTTAATAAAGCTTGTTCTAGCAAGGCTACTATTAGCTGCTATTAGCCGGTAGCTTAGGCTAGGCTGCTTTTAGCTTAGCAGGCAGTAATCGAACATATATTTACCGCTAGCATCTCTTCTTTGAGTTCGTCTTGTTCGATGCAGAGTCGCCATCGCGTCCAAGAGGAGTTTTACCCCGAAATCCAGAAGCTCCAGACCGCTGCACAAAGCAAAGCATACATCCTCCACTGTGGCTGCACACCGCCGTTCTGAGTTTCTTGGAGATCGTAGGGAGCATGCGCGAGATGAACCAGGGTGTCCGCGGATCAATAAAAATAATTAAAAAATCATTCTTTTTTTTTTTTTTTATCAAGGCCTTAATTGGCACTAAAATTATTTAAATATGTTTATCGAAGTATTTATAATTCTTTAATAAAAAATGCTTATAAAAACAATTTCGTCAGATATATTATATCGCTCCAGGCGGAGAAAAAGCTAGAGGATATATATATACGTATATATGTGTGTGTTTGTGTTTACATACATACAGGAGTCATGGAACTCTGCTTGCAGCTCCTTCATATTTCATGTACACTAATAACTTGTGTACATGGTTCTTGATGATGGCATTAAAATCATTTCAAATAGCATTAAAATAGCATTAAATTAGAGTCACTCATTCCTGTATGAACCCTGTGAGTGCTTAATTTAATATGACATATTAAAAAAATCCCACCATCATCCAGCATATGTTCAGTTTCTGCCCAAATATATATGTAGATTTTTGTAACGGGGATAAGGATAATTCAAAACTGCTTTTTTTTGAATGAACTTGTTCACTACTTCCAAACTCAGCATCTCTTTTCATTCCTGTAATAAGAAGTTTCTTTTGAATGGATTTGATTAAAGTTTAAGTCCCTCGGTATAAAATAAATATTTTGATGGAGATGAGAAATCTGCTTCCTCGTTGGTGAATAACCAATAGTTTGGATCCAATCATTTAAATAAACGGTGTTAGTTTTTTTATATATATATATATATATATATATATATATATATATATATATATATATATATATATATATATATATAAGAATTGTGCTATAATTTCTAGTCACCGATCTGTTGCTGCTATATTTTAATTTGACGAACCGGAATTTGTCGATGTTCTTTTTCCTGACCACAGTGTACCAATCTTCTCATGGCTACTTCCAACAGGATAATGCGCCATGTTATAAAGTAAATCATCTCAGACTCATTTCTTGAAACTTTTCCACTTAAGTAATTGTGAATTGAGCATATTGACAGACAACATTTTATTTTTTATCTTAAATGCAATTTTTGTTTTATAATTACTGCTCTAAATGTATTTCTCTGTCAGCTAAAGATCTGTTTTGGTCTCTATACTTTAATTAAATAAATCAATTCAAGCTAAAATGGAAGAGGCTATACTAAGCCTGATCTCTTTGTATCAGAGAATTTCTTACCCAGAAAGATGTCACTTGGGGTAAAAACCCCCCTGCAACCCTGGTTTGCATTTGTATAGCTCACAGCATGTTCATTTACATGTTAAAGCCTCCCCTAGAATTCCATGGGGGGGAGGCATGGGGGGAACACTGCCTAAGAGAGTCCACGTAAATTTCTGACAATTTACGGGAGTTTTCGGCGAAGCCTGCAAATTGTCGTAAACTGTGTGTGTGCACTTATGGCAAAATTCTGACTTCACAATCTTGACTTAAACTAGAAAAAAATAGTTAATCAGATTATATTTTATTTAATGATTTAAGACTAAAGGAGGCAGATAAGCAATGCATGACACATTTTGCATTAAAGGAAAAAGTTGAGTGAGATCTAAAAACTTTCAGTAAACATTTGTGAAGTAAAGAGTGTATTTCAGAGTGTGTGGAAAAGCTAAATACAAAGAAAAAAATCAGGTGTTATTATGTGCTTCTATCAATACGTTATGAAATGTTTTCCAGGGGTGTGAATACTATTCCAAGGCACGGTAGGATAAAAGCTTCCCACCCCTGTAGAGCTGCCTGACACACTCCTTCAGTTCAGGAGTTTGTGTGCAAACAGCGGTTTTCATGCCAGCGTGCGACACCACAGATGGTGTCACAGCCACGCAGGGCTCTGTGCCAAAGCCTAACCCGTGGATGTCAAAGATACACACACACGCACACACACACACTAGGAAAAAAAAGAGACATTCTTGGGCTCTGCGTGGAAAACATGCCCCTGAGGGCTTGCTTGATTTAGAATGGTTAACTTAGACAATAGCTCATTTGTGGCGGCTACATCCTGACAAAAGGCGCTATAGGCACTCATATCGGCACATGGTTCATTGTGAGCGGCTTAATGTTGAGTTTGTACGTTCGGGCCGACTGTGAGGTCATGGGATGCCTTCCTCCAGCGAGCACAACTTCCTCGTTGAGCTCATTAAAGCCCAACATGTTTACAGTGGAATTGTGATTGCTGTAAATAAGCTAATGCAGGGGTCTGGATCATAAGGGATCAATGTAAACAAAGAGGGGAGATGGCTGCTTACCATAGCATAGAACAGTGCATAAGCTGCAGGTATTATTGCAGGTGATTTCCAATAGCGGAACAAAAACAAAAAAAAGACCACCCTGCTTTAGATTGACGTGTCTATTAAACCTAAAGGATTCTCATAGAGATTTATTCTGCTAGGCCACATTCATGTCATTTAAATGCTGATTTTTGGAGTCCCTGTCAGTGTGTGCGTTGGGACAGAATCAGGAATGATCTGTTTTCTCATCTCAAGACCAAAAGACGCCAGAGTGCATATTTGTAATAGGCCTCCCACCACACAAAAATCTCAACGTGCGATTTATGTGAGCTTTTAAATGGGAAACTGCAACCTGTAACTCTAAGATGCATCTGCATAAGTCAGCGATGTGTACTCTGAGGCACAATTTACACCCTTCGCACTGATAAACAGCCATGTCCGGCTGGACGGAGCAGAAGAGACGGAGATGTTTTACCCTAGATGGCTCTCTTATCTGTCGCCGTGAACGAGTCAAGGTTCAAGTGCTGTTTAGATTTGGGGGGAAGGGGGAATAGAAATTCCACGCCACCTGAAGCCAGACTCCTCCATCAAGAGCAGGAGAAATGGGAGATGGACGGCTTGGGGAAAAAAAGGAACGAGAGCTGCTATGAGAGCAGGTACAAATGGAAACATGAAGTAAAAACCATAAGGTGCTCTACAAATGTAATAATATTTTTTTTGGGCAGTGGTGATGTTATATTTGAAATTATGCTTACAGGAAACTGGAACTAGAGAAAGGGAGAGGAAATGTGGCAAAAGGTCCACATCAGGGGCACAGCTACATGGGGGGGCAAGGCTTTAAAACAGGGCAGCAGCAGTGGTACTTTTACTGCAATACTTTGAGATTATGTTTGTGTATGACCATAAAATGACAACAAAAACAGAGTAATGATTTTTTCACATCAATATACTAACGAGATATTTACAGAACTCCTGCATTTTTCAGGACTAGTTTTTATATTTTATGGTGAAAGGGAAAATGTAAGTCATCCATATATAATACCTAAACCTGTTTAATATATCTATATATTAATGTATAGATATATTAAAACTATTTTTGTAAAGAATGCAATCTGCAATAATAATAAATTTTGAAAAAAGAAAATACAAAAGTGAAAACCAGCAAAGTTTTTCTCTAAAACTTTAGAGTTTAATTTCTAGATTTTTTTCTTATTTCCATATGCAAACGTGTTTTTAATTTCAACAATGACGGAACAAACTTAATCCCTTCCAGATGCACACAGTCACTCAGCCATTCACGGAGTTATTAAACTCGCCTTTTCACTTTCAAACAGGTGAGTCCTCACATTCAAACATTCATTTTAAATTCCAGGGTTTTATGCTTTTGCAATCATATAATGTAACAAATCATCAGCTAATTAAGGCAAAAGAGTTCAACCTATCTCTAAAGCTAACAGCAACAAGTGGAGGAGGGGCAAGCCTTTGTTACTCTTTGTTCCATACTATTAAAGAAACTTTTTTTTCCTGAAAGAAAGGAATCAGAAATCGTAGTATTTTGGAAATCAAGCCGTTTTAAAACCAACATAAGATTTGAAACACTCAGCTGTAGACATTTCCTAATTTCTAGCAACATTTTCACTTTTCTAAAACATAATTTCACAGCTTTTAAATATGAAATAAATTGGTTTCTTTTTGATTCCATGATTTAAAGCAAGAGGTCAGCACCAGCCCTAACTATTGGGTAAAAGAAGACAAGGTAGTAAACGGGGTCCGA
The DNA here is from genome assembly GCF_016077235.1 of Cyprinodon tularosa. Lineage (NCBI taxonomy): Eukaryota > Metazoa > Chordata > Actinopteri > Cyprinodontiformes > Cyprinodontidae > Cyprinodon > Cyprinodon tularosa. Next base: position 1,914,889 of record NW_024039059.1, on the reverse strand, counting down.
GGCAGCTGGGCTCCTGCCAAGTGTTTCTGGGTACGCATCATTTTACCACCTGCCCCCATGCCAGCATGTTAAAAACGCACTACAGGCAAACCCCTGTTTGTGAGTTCACCACATAACAGTCCAAAACAACTGCTGCCAATAAACACACAAACTGCCAAGGGGCCTCATCTGAAAACAGAGTGCCCTCCTAGTCCTCTCTGTTTCAATCTGACACTTTCAGTTGAAATTTTTTATTTTTTATTTTTTTACTCCACAGGATATTCATTTCCCTAAGGTTTGTGTTTCCAGACTCCTTTCTTCGATTCGTTTCAGATCAGGACAGGATGTTTTACCTTTTGGGGTCATTCAGCCTACTTCAGGCTGTTGGAAAGGTTCTGTTAGCATGATAGAAGCTCAGACACTAAAAGAGTATGAATGCATAAAGGGAACAAAAAAATTGCAGGTAATCACAGTTACATAGTGATTAATCAAAAGGACTGAACACCTTTTCCCTCCTTGCTTTTTATGTCTCCTAAAGCCATTTTTTTAATATCAAAATTAGTTTGATGATCTTAAAATGTGAGAACAAATGATGCAGTAGCTGAGGGGAGACAATATTTTTTTTAAATCTTTTTAAATTTAATGGAAATAAAGCATTCAAAGCCACTTCATATTTCTCACACCAATGCAATTTCAATAAATCTAGCCTATGTTCTCCTTCAATTCAATTCAATTCAATTCAGTTTATTTATATAGCGCCAAATTCACAACACATGTCATCTCAAGGCACTTTACAGTTCAACCAGATCATACAGTCAAATTGATACAAAGTTTTCTATCTAAGGAAAACCAGTTGATTGCATCGACTCAAATACAATCCCCCACACTAAGCATGCTTGTAGCGACAGTGGAGAGGAAAAACTCCCTTTTAACAGGAAGAAACCTCCAGCAGAACCAGGCTCAGTGTGAGCGGCCATCTGCCGAGGCCGACTGGGGTTCAAGGAGACAGAAGCAGAGATACAAAAAGCAGCTGTAAAAGGCGGCCCCGTCCAGGAAACACACAGCCAGGCAGACGAGCTCCAAGGCAGCTCCCATGCCAGAGGACGAAGAGAGCACATCCACTCAGTCACGGTCAGAGAAACAGGACCACACTGGAAAACAGGCCGATCTCCAACATCTATAAACAAGGGTGTTGATAGAAGCAGCACAGCTGATGTTTCTTTCCAGGATGACGTCACAGCCAAACAGGAACAGACGAGGCAAAGCTACTCTGAGGAAAAGCAGAGAGAGCAGAAGGTTAGAGATTGAACTAACAGATTCTGCAGAATAGGAGAACAGAGAGAGAATGAAGCAGAATGATGAAATGGGGGTCCCTATGTCCTCCAAAAGTCTAAGCCTATAGCAGCATAACTATAGAGATAGCTCAGGATAACCTGAGCCACCCTAACTATAAGCTTTATCAAAAAGGAAAGTTTTAAGCCTAGCCTTAAAAGTAGACAGGGTGTCTGCCTCACGGACTAAAACTGGTAGTTGGTTCCACAGGAGAGGAGCCTGATAACTAAAAGATCTGCCTCCCATTCTACTTTTAGAAATTCTAGGAACCATTAGTAAACCTGCAGATTGAGAGCGAAGTGCTCTGTTAGGAACATAAGGAACAATCAGATCTCTGATATAAGATGGAGCTTGGCCATTTAAGGCTTTATATGTGAGAAGGAGGATTTTAAATTCTATTCTTGATTTAACAGGAAGCCAATGAAGAGAAGCCAGGATAGGCGAGATATGATCTCTCTTTTTAATTTTCATTAGAACTCTGGCTGCAGCATTTTGGATCAGCTGAAGGCTTTTAACTACAGTTTGTGGACTTCCTGATAGTAAAGAATTACAATAGTCCAGCCTTGAAGTAACAAATGCATGGACTAGTTTCTCAGCATCACCCCTGGACAGGATATTTCTAATTTTTGCAATGTTCCTCAGATGAAAGAAGGAAATTCTAGAAACCTCTTTGATGTGGGATTTAAATGACAGGTCCTGATCAAAAATAACACCAAGATTTTTTACTTTATTATCTGAAATCAGTTTAATCCCATCCAAATGAAGTGACTGGCTAATCAGTTTCTTTTTCAGAGACTCTGGTCCAAAGACTATAACTTCTGTTTTGTCTGCATTCAGGAGCAGAAAGTTAAGAGTCATCCAGGTTTTTATGTCTTCAAGACATGCCTGTAATCTATGTAATGGGTTAGCTTCATCTGGATTTATAGACAGATATAGCTGGGTATCAGTGGCGGCCGGCCCATAGGGGGCGCTGGGGCACCGCCCTCCCTGATAAGAAGAGAGAAACGTAAAATATATTTTTAGAAATTAACTCATAAATGTCAGTTTTACTCTCTAGACTGTGTAACTATAAGCAAAACAAATTATATAAACTACATTTCCCTATCTACTGTCATTAATTTGTGGATTTCCACAGACAGACTCCTACCGTCTCTGTTCTGGGGGCGCTGATCAGACTGACCCACATTTGCAGAGAATCTGTCAATCATGTACTATTACTAGGTGAATTTAATGGCCAATCAGCGTCTCAGAACTTTATGGTCTTGGGGCGCTGAAAATACTGCGCTTTAACAGGCTTCTGAACCCAAGCGCAGGTGCAGACAGTTAGAGGGAAGATGGCGAATGTAACGACCGAGATGCAGCTTCCACCAAATTCGGTGAGATCCTTATTTATCTACCCGTTTGCCAGAAGAATATCCCTGTTGTAGGATATGAACATTTCATGTCATGGTTATTGTGACTGTGACGAATCCACCTCGTCGCTTAAAACAACCTCTCTAACTTTGCGCGCCACACACACATTCCTGTTATACTGTGTTTGTGAGGACCAATACACTCGCGCTGAGACCAGTAGCTCCATGAACTTAAAACACACAAGCTGTTCCTGGTTACCTGCTGGCATATTCAATTCAATTCAATTCAATTCAGTTTATTTATATAGAGCCAAATTCACAACACATGTCATCTCAAGGCACTTTACAGTTTATTACAGTTTATTTATATTGAGGGTGCACACTTAATATTTCAGTGGGGTTAGCCGTGTGTGTGTGGGTGTGTGGGTGTGTGTGTGGGTGTACGTGTTTATGCTACGGGGACTTGTCATCTTCAGTCTGGCTGCGTCTTTGCTAGGTTCAAACCCAGTTTGGTGTAATTGAATAAGTCAATGAATCTGTGTAAAAGAATTAAGTTGTAAAAATTATTTGTTTTTGTACATCAATTGTTTGTGGAGGTAATATATGGACAAAACTGATTAATGAGAAGAAATCAGAAATAAGAGAGCCTGATGTGAGGGGCTTAAACTATTTAATGAGGGCTGTGGGAAGAAAAGCGGCAATTTTTGTTTTCTGTTTCTTTGTTACATTGCTGGTAACTGGAGGGAGGCTGAGGCCCAGAGTATCTTGTACATGTTTAGTTTCTTTTGCACCCTGTTTTGAGTTTTTGAGCTCAATAAATCACCAACACCGGTAACCCGACTGAGACTGGATTCTTGGAGGCCAAAGAACCCCGTCACAGTGACCCAAATCATCACTGTTACTGTTATTATATAGTAAATTAAATCATTACTGTTAAATTGTATGTATTGTCCAATTGTTTATTTGAATTCTTATTCCGGATTAGTTGGAGACATACACTAGGCTATATCAGCCCCACCAAAAATTGTTTTCACCAGCCGCCACTGCTGGGTATCATCAGCGTAACAGTGGAAATTAATCCCATGCTGTCTAATAATTCTACCAATTGGGAGCATGTATAAAGTAAAGAGAATTGGTCCTAGCACTGATCCCTGTGGTACTCCACAGGTAACCTTTGAGCGTGTTGAAGATCTATCATTAACATGAACAAACTGAATTCGATCAGATAGATAAGATTTAAACCAGTCTAGTGCTGTTCCTTTAATTCCAACAAAATATTCAAGTCTTTCTAAAAGAATATTATGGTCAACTGTATCAAATGCAGCACTAAGATCCAACAGGACGAGCACAGATACAAGTCCATTATCTGAGGCCATGAGAATATCCTTAGTGACTTTCACCAGAGCTGTTTCAGTGCTATGATGAGCTCTAAAGCCAGACTGAAACTCTTCAAAAAGTTCATTATGGTGGAAGTGATCGCAAACTTGTTTGGCAACTACTTTCTCAAGAATTTTGGATAAGAAAGGAAGATTGGATATAGGTCTATAATTGACCAAGTCATCTGGGTCAAGAGACGGTTTCTTAAGCAGAGGTTTAATTACAGCAACCTTAAAAGCTTTAGGTACATATCCCTGTAACAGAGATAGATTAATCACATCTAAAATGGAGGAGGAGATCAAAGGGAATACCTCCTTAAATAACCTGGTTGGAACTGGATCTAACATACAAGTTGAAGGCTTAGATGAAGACAATAATTTTGCTAATTCAGAGAGTTCAACTGGATCAAAGCAGTCTAAACCCGGTTCAGATTCCATGACTACCTCAGGTACAATCGCGGATAGAGGAGTGCTTATGATCTTATTTTTAATAAGATCAATCTTATTTATAAAGAATCCCATAAAATCATTGCTGCTAAGAGCAGGTGGAATGGACGGTTCAACAGAGCTATGGCTCTGGGTGAGTTTGGCAACTGTACTTCAACTTCAATCTCCTATGTTGTCCCGACGCATAATATTTAGTCCACCTACTGCATTAAACTGTGGTACAGCTCAGGAACTCAGAGCTAAAGAGTCTGACATTGAATGCCAAAGTAAAGAGCAAAAACATTCATCTGAAAAATGAGTTAATGCTAGAAATAACAAAGGCCCCATGTTTCTGTGCCTGTTCATAGAACACACCCAGAAAAAAAAAGGAGAAAGAAATGAGGTTGTGTCTTCACTTTGCTGCTGAGTGCCGGTAAATGGAAGCTGACAGCAACACTTTGCACGTCCAAATTTATGTCAGGCCCCGTGACTTCAGCTGCAGACCCCACAGCATCATGACAGAGAGAGACGGAAAGAAAGAAAGAAAGAAAGAAAGAAAGAAAGAAAGAAAGAAAGAAAGAAAGAAAGAAAGAAAGAAAGAAAGAAAGAAAGAAAGAAAGAAAGAAAGAAAGAAAGAAAGAAAGAAACACAGTGGTGGCAGCATCATGGTGTGGGGATGCTTTAATCTAGCAAGACAGAATATAGGATTTAAATAATAGTGAATTTCTCCGCTGTGAGATCAATAAAGCTCATCCAATCTAATCTAATGCACTACTTGACTTTTAAAATAAAACCCAGGTAGAAAACACTACATTTGAAAGTTTTAACATCAGAAAGACCAGGAAATGGAGGGAAAGGGGATCAGGCCTACAAAAGCCGATGACAGCGGCCATATCAGCGGGAGAAATGATGGAGAGAGAAGGAAGGAACAAAGCAAGGGAAGAACAGAGAGAGCAGCTGGGCCAACAGCTGGCCTGCAGGATTGATGTCTCTGTGAAATAAAACTCAACATATGTCCAAACATGAGGAGACAGGCCAAACAGGAGGAGGAGAGGGGCACACGTATGCACAGCGACACAGACACACAGACCGTACACTGATTGCAGAATACCACTACACTGCTGAGACATTTAACTGAACAGAGGGGTCCTCAACACCAACACACACACACACACACACGTCTCCAAAACCATTACGCTGCAGAGCTGGGCTGCTGTTAGCACAGTGTCTGTTTCACGCACACTATTTTCATCTGTCAGATGACACCCAGACTCTCTTGTCACAGAACACGGCCTGAGAGCGCGTTCAGCGCCGCTGACGTGGACCATAAAGCTATAATATAATTATTAGCACTTTTTTTTTTAAGTAACTGAAAAAATAACAAATCTGGGCAGAGGACACACTTCCCCAAATCAGTTTTCATTTCAACATTAGTTATGAAGCCAAATCCTCACAGTAGGTCATGTATTGATGCTGGAAAGTACTTCCAGTGACGTATTTACTTCTCACTATAAGTGAACATGGCCTCTGAATCTTTACGGTAGGTTTGCCAGATACGAAGCAAGGAGCTCTAATTTCAACATAAATAATAGTAGACGTGTGCCTTTTTCTGGAGCACTTTTATTTAAAAAAATAAATAAAAATAATCTGTTTCTTTATTCAGGGAAAAGAGTAGCCAAACATTTTACTCAAGTAAAAGTGAAATTTTTTTTTACAATTAATCTGATATTTGAGAGTCTAGATTAATGATTGATCTCATTATATACTGATTTTGTTTCCCTGGAAAGAAATCAGGCAGCGTTTCCACCTAATCACATCAAGCCAAAGATGGAGAAGCATAAAGACTTGGCTGAATCTAGGGATTGAGCTAAAACCAACCAAAGTTTTTGTTCTATGTGGGCCGGAGTAAGAAAAAATGTAAAAATTTAAACATCTTTTTTAATGGTTAGAAACAAATTGTATTGTGGGAAATCACAATTAAGCCGACGTTATCCCCTGTGAGCACACACACACACTATTTTAGACTGGAATAACAAGGCTTGAGAAGGAAAAGCACTTAAATCCATTTCTGTTCTTCTTTAGATTCAATATTTCAACTTAATAAAATAGTGACATTTTTCTTTTTTTTTTTGAGAAGTCTTTTTTAAGAAAAGCACCTTAACACAAATTTCAGAAATTTTATGTTCCTCTCTAAATAACTTTTGTATATTTATCGAGAAAACCTGCCATCTCATGCAAATAATGTAACTAAACACATTTTTTAGGTTTTCTAAAGATGCAAAATGCATTAAAGGAGAAAAGTTATCATCATCTGACAACAAAAGCCTAACGATGATTTAAATAAAAAGAAAACTAGGCAATAACCAGAAAGTAATTTGCTTTAAAAAGGATCTATTGGGGAAAAAAAATGCTTTTTGATATTTGTTTCTTGTATCAGACTTTAAATTAATACTTACTGAATTTTTATGTGGAATTTGTTTTGCAGCTCTTATTAAATAATAAATTACATTAAATAAACTAAAGAAAAAAAGGAAAAAAAATAAATGTATTACTTAAACAAATATAAAACCTGCAATCGATTTATGGGTCGCGAGGGCTGACAACACTTACATCTATGGTACAATATTGCCTCTTTGTCAAACACACTCTCTGAAAACAGCGGTTCAAGACCCGAGCTTCTGGTTCCACTTTAGGTTTGATATATGAAACCCTCTCTCAGCACATACAGACACACACGCACGCCCGAGACATATCTGCACAGACATGCAGACACAGGAAAACGTGTGGTTTTGACACAATAGAAACTTTGTTTTGGGTCGGCCAACAAGGGAGCTGCAGTAGACCGGACCTGAGATTAGGCGGTGGTCCTGGTGGAGGGACTGAGACAGACCTGATAATAAATCGGGATGTCATCTGCATAATGAAGGCTATATAAACAAGTAATATGATGCACCATTTCAGATTAAAGGTCTTACAGGCTTTATGTTGTTTGTAAAGGTCCACATAATAAAGGCAAGCAGTGCAAAGTATGGCTAAATAATTAATTCTCATCCTGCATTAGGGGTGAGACACTGTCTTCAAGAACCCAAAGTTCCAATCAGTAAAACTCGGATCGACAAACATCATCATGTTGCTTTAAACATATTTTACTATAATGCTTTATAGTCAGATAACAAGATGCCATATATATACATCCTGCTACAGTATATCTAAACATATATATACATATATATATAAAAAACAACTCATTCAGGCCATAGAGCAATATATATCTGGAAAAAAATGGAAAAGTCAACTTTATCATGAGAACATTAATCTAGAAATAAAACAAGGTTGATATTTAGTTGCAAAAAAAACATTGGTAACCCTGCTGTTAATACTATATAATCTCCTTCCTCTTTCTAGCAGCTCACCTCACAGGTTCTCTACTGGATTTAGTTCTATGGACAGAGATGGCAAAGGAAGTTTGTCTAAAATAATCCTTTACTATGTTGCTTTTGCTGTCAGTCAGAATTTCATTTTAAATCCTATAGTATTCTAAAGAGTTAATTGTGTAACGCATTTTTTATTTTAAGAGTCCGGCCCAAAGCATGACAGACCCCTCGCCACACCTAACAATAAGCAGAGCTGCTTTTTCCACACTGTCCTCCTTTGTTTCATTTGGTCTGTTACCTAATATCTGAGTTTTGGTCTCATGTGATCACAACACACAGCACATGTTTACATTTGTGATGATAAAACAGCAACAGCTCGAGTTGGCATCACTCCCAAACAACCGACTGGCTGTCTAATGGTTGCTATGGAGATTAGGGGACCCCAGGATGCCAATATTGATTGTATTTCTCTGAAAGTTAACCTTTTTTCCTCTCCCAGATGAATAAATGAGCTCAGGTATGTTTTTATAGTTCTAGCTGCTCAAAACGGTCAGATTTTTTTGTGGTCATTGCCTGATTTACACAGATGAACAGACAGGCCGTACTCAAACTCTTCTCAAGGGAAATTAAGAGTAGCCACAAGTGGCACCAGTGATTGGTTTCCAATTTTAACATCAATCATATCTTTAAATTTTACAACAATGAACATGAATAGAACAAAAAATTTTATTTTCTAGATTTTTTTCTAGAGTAATTTCAGGCTGCCGAAGTTAAGAAAAACACAATAATTTCTCGTTTGAACTGTACAGGAGATTTTAAAAAAGGTTTCAAGATTAAAAGGGATTGATTAGTAACAAAAACAATGTTTTCTATTCACCCTTGAAATTAATTGCAAGTCATCCGACCCTTTTTTCTTGCAAAGCTAAATATAAAACAAACAAAAAAACAGGAAATGCTGTTCAGTAAGAGCTCATCTGATTTCTATCCCTCATATAAACAGCTGGAAATCTCCTCCTTTAGCCCCATACATGATATTTGCTGTGACCTTGCAGTTTTTTTTGTTTTTTTTTCTTTGTTTCAATATTCTTCTATAAAATTTGACTTTCCACAGATTATGGAGCGATTGAGACTGCACTGATACCCTGATAGGAAAAAAAAAGGATAGAAACAGCGCTTGATAAAAATCACGATTTAATCTGATTCCACTGGACGTAGTACAAAGCTGCCCCAATGAACCACATTACACGCCGCTGCACCATATGCTCGCTGGCCTGCAGCCAGACAGAGCGAGAGAGGTCCACCCCACCAACTGTACGGTACAGAGCCACAGGCTGTGGGTGATCATTAGTTAGAAAAGCCCTATCAATTACCATGTGATAGATTGAAAGCAAAGCAAAGAGTCCAGGGGGAGAGAACCAGTTAGCAGAGAGGATGAGAGCTGTGCACCATAGCACCGTTTTGTGGAGGAAAAAGCATCACTGCTGCAACTCCAAATCTGGTAATTCAATGAAATCCAGCAGGTAAGGGCTTGTTTTTAAACAATTTATTATGCAAATCACCACATACTGCACATGGTAACCAAAGCTCTACCTGCAAACAATCACAGTTCAAGCTGCCAATCCCATAGAAGCAGGCAAACATAGTGCCAAAGCCAAGGCTTTGTTAATTACCCAATGAGATTAGTTCTTGGGGTTGACCATATTTGCTGCTAAGCTGTCATCGTAACTCCCTGTCACACACACAAACAGAGGGAATGCAAGGCTCAATGTGCTTGCAGAGGTTCTACTTTAGTTCATGAACTGGAGCTCTTCCTGCAGCTTAGAGGAAACTCAGCAGATTATTTAATCTGCAAACAGCGTTAGTGGCAGGTACCAACTGCCAACTAAGCTGCTACTCGGCGACAAGATCCTTTTTCTTTTGCTCACAATGACCATTTTACAGCTTTATGTTAAATACAAAGTGCCCTTTTTAAATTGTTCACACCCCATTTTCATATGTTTAGTAAGAGCAATTCATTGCAGTTTATTTCAGTGGTATTTTATATAACAAATCAACGCAACAGTTCAAGGCAAATCGTACATATCTAACTCCATCTACATGCCCGCTGACGTTAAACTCCTTTTCTGTCCCCACCGTAGCATAATCCTGTTAAAAAGAAGTTGTGGACCTCATGACTGTATTCTTTGGGAAATGTGAACTCTGAAGTTTGAGGCATCAAAGTGAAGGAGAGTGAATAATAATCCATGCCACACTTTTCATTCATTCTTTTGATCTATAGGAAATTTATTTATTTTTTTAATAATTTTCAAGCTTTTTCTCAATTATGCAAAACTTAAAATGTAAAACGTTGAAAATAGTTAGGATCCTGACAGAAATCTAATAAAGAATCTGTGGAGGTGATAAAGATTAGGGTGGAGGCATGGAGGCCTTGTAATTTTAATTTTAAATAACTAATTACTGAAGCTGATCAGCAATTAATTCGCTGTAATTCTAACAAAGATTTTTTTTTTTTCAGAATGTTGAAGAATAAAAGCAAATACGCAAATTTCCTTCAAGTAAAAAAATAATATATATATATATTCCTCGATATGGATATTTTTCTTATGTTGCAGTGTTTCTCTTCGATCTGTAGAGGGCACTACGAACAGTTGATCAGTCAGCAGTTTTTTATCAGTTACTTGCCAGTTTAAGTAGGTAGGTTAGCAGTTAGGTCATAGATTCGCCTTTGGTCATTGCGATGCTGTTCTTCACTGACAAAAACAAAATGAAAGCAACTGGTAACATAGCGGAGGCTTAAAATGCCACACTGAACAGATTTTTGCTAGCAGTACAAAATACATCCTCCTTTGTGTCTAAAAATCGCCCGTTGCTTTTTGTCGGTCCCTCACGTTATTGCCATGACACTGAATATCTTGAAAGGGCCAAAAGATGCGAGTACTTTTTTTTTTAAGCATTGGCAGTGTGGGTGTCCTCATGAGGTCATAAACTATTGGCCACAGCTTGAGTGGCGGCAGCAGCAGATATGTTGAAACAAGCTTTTAACAGACTTTAAGGACAAAGCGAGACCTGGTGGAAGGTCGTTATGGTGTCAGAGAAATATGGTCAGAGGTAGGCCTGGCCTCGCGCTGACCCCGTCACCCAGCTGGAGAAGCCATTATATGGGTGAATGGGTGCCCAGCTCTGGCCCGGCCTCGACTGGAGACACAAAGCAGGCTCCTCCAAACTGCAGAATGGACTGTAAAGGCTTAAATAGCCAACCTATGGGGATAGAAAGAGGACTCTGTAAAGGTTACAAACTGTAGATGGATTATAAGTGTAGTTCCTTCATATTTGAAAGAAAAAAAATCAAAGGTATTCCTCTGAAAAGTGGAAATTTTGAAATGGAGGCTAGATGTGGACCTGAGTTTACTTCCCAACTACTGGCACTAAGTAGAAGGATGTGAAAAGTGAGGAAAATATCAACTACTTGAGGTCCATTACTCTCCATCACAACCTTTAGATGACATCTAGATGTTTAGAAGTGATGCCAGGGGAAAAAAGCTGCTTTTTTTTTTTTTTTTTTTTGTCCTTACATCAGAAATATGAACCTGTAGGAATTTATAAAAATTTGCTTGGACTTTAACTGGAGCTGCTTAAATTGAACAACGGATCAAATATGAGGAAACATGGCGGATCTGGTATTGTCTGTTTTCCACAGGAAATCTTGTTAAAATAGTTAGAATACCTAAACATTTAAAAAGAAAAATCTCATTCATATCTAAATCCTAAAGAATTAAATGTCTGTAAACAACTGATAAGAAGATTTCTAGAAATTTTGACTTTAAAAAGAAAAATATTGAATAACAAAACAAAAGCTTCATGAGATTTATCTTAAATGGACCATTAGGAGGAAAAACAATAATTTGATTTCACTCACTGAATAAGTTTTTTGTTGTTGTTGTTAAACGCTTTATGCAACACAAAAAAAGAAAAATATTTGAAGGCTTTTTACATGCCTTTAACAGAGTTAATGGTTAGTGTGAAGGGTGCTGTATTTAGGTAACATCAGGTTACTGTTTACAAAGCAGGACAGGATTTGAATACTTTTATACGTTTTGTTTTAGATCCAGTGTTCAAGGCCGTCGCTGAATATCTGGGTTTAAAAATCATCATCTGCTTTATTTTCAAGAACAAAACATTCTTAGGCTGGCATTATGTTTGACACACAAGAACAATATTCAAATACCACTTAATTTAAAATGTGTTTTTGTGATTTCATTTTCTTCTTATGAGATTGAATCATCATAACAAACCAATAAGAAGCATAACACAGAAATAAGTGGCTTTTTTGAGAAAATAGGCAGGAAACTTAAGGCCTTTAAAAAAGGGAGAAATCAGATCATCAGTCGAAAAGATAACAGGAGGAGGTTCTCGTTTTATACTTATACGCCTAATTATACGGTATTACAAGTTCAAGATCCCAGCAAAACGGAATCTATCGAGACAGTCACAATGACTTATGAAAAAGAGCTGGGTTTGTTCGATCCTAAAAGCCTCATCATGATAACCACTAATCCCAGACTGGATGCTGTGCTTCCATATGATGGGAGGGGCGCCTCCCAAATGCGAGCGCCTCGATGGAATGACTAAGTGTGGTGTTTGTGTTTCCAAACGGTTAAACATTTAACAAATCTATGAGTCCAGCTGAAATGCAGTGAAATAAACATGATTTCAGAAATGATGTTATGCTGTTTGGACGGCTGTCGCAGCGCAGAGGGTTTGTCTGGCAAGAAAAGCTTCAGTAAATTCCTTTTAGTCAAGGTTCAGTGCTTTTGTCTGACATAAACAGAGGCAGTGTTGTTCTTGGATTTCTATAAAGTAGAAGAAAAGCTGCCTCCTTGTCTGACAGAAACAAACCCTCCGTTTATAGTACCTTGGAAAAGTATGCTTTGCGACCTTTAGCATCATAACCACAAACTAAAACACACTTATAGGGATTCTTTTATTCATTTTTCTTCCGGCGGATTAACATGTGTATATTTACCATCTGTAATAAAGAAAGCAACCTTTTTTTTTTTTTTAAACCCCCTTAACCAAGAAGAAGAGTATTCCCAAAGCATGATGCATCCACCACCATACATCACAGATCCTTTATAGCCGCATTAGCTATGTAATACCTTATTGATCTCACCCTCAACTGCTTTTCCCTTCCCCTGTTAAAGAAAAGCATCTCCATAGCATAATGCTGCCACTACCATGCTTCACCAAAAGGAGTACTACGAGTGCTTTTTAGAGGTGGGCTAAATGCTATCTGTGTTGAAGATTTCTTCAATTTGATTAACTTATAACTGTGTCTCATTAGATTAGAGACACTCTTTGCTGTGCTCCCTGGACTTTGTGATGTTCTATAAAGAACATTTGGATAAATACCAACCATTATTTTTATTTTTATTCATTAACATTATTGCTGCTACTGTTAAGATTCAGATTTCTGTTGTTCAATAGTTATTTTTGTCATTAAATCGATGATGATGGTTACTAAAAAGAAGCCTATTTGTTTCACAATACTGACAAAGTAATTATATCAGATATTAATATCATTCATTTTCAATGTAGTTTTGGTGAAATAGAAGTATATATGGATGTGCATGTTACGTATATACCTACATTATCTTTATTATTTTATTTTTAATATTTTATTATTTTAAAGATTTTTGTCCATATTTCATATTAACTTTTTCAAAAAATAAATCAAATGCAGAGTTCAACATAAATGTTGACTGTATTTATTAAACATGCAGTTAGGGAAATTGTGGGATCAGATTAAAGCAGGACCGGTAAATATAAACATCCAATTTTACGATTTTTATTTCCACCTCTTATTTATGCACAATTTAAGGTTCTCCTATCCTAATATTCCAAAGAAATATCCTAAGGTTTGTGCTGTTAAGAAGATAACATGTGAAAGGTTAAAGTATTCATCCAATGGGTGTGAATACTTTGGCAGGACAATGCGGTTGAGCCCCCGCCTCATTTGCAAATTAAACAAACTGTGCAGTGATTCAATGCCGCTCCGGTGTAAGCAGGGATTAGTGTGATTTTAAGTGTTTGCCAGGCGCCGGGGCCGGCGTTAGGCACATTAGATGGCTGACTAAGTTGGCATCGGGGCACGCTGCCCCGTGCCAGGCCCTGTTAACAGCAGGTCGGCTCTATTGAGGAGCAACAATGCACATGATCATAATTCGCTCATCAAACTCGGAGGGGGAGCCTGATTGCACACTTCAGCTGGTTTAAAGTTGGTCGGCTGGAATCCCAGAATGCTTCGACTCTACATTCGCATCATGATCAGCTTTTTGTTTCCAATTCCTTCATCTCCATAAACTTGATCAGACAGCGACACGAAATTTCTTTTCTGCAGCAAGCCTTTGCACCCGAATGCATTTTGTTCTGAAAGCAGCCGAATCAGCGCTAAGTGCTTTAACAGCACAGAGACAGGCTTTTGTGCACTGCGTGCTATTGTGTCTAAACCTTCGTGCAACAAAGGCCAAGACTCAACATAAATACAAAATTGTCAAGAAAGCCCTTTTTGGCTTCCATGTTGTGAAAGTCTGAGTGAAAGAGAGGCATTTCAGCAACCAGCTGTGTGGTAACACAACTACCTGACACTGTCTTAAGGAGTTCTTCATAAAGCTTTTAAAGGCTGCACTTGTACAAAAGAAAGAGAGCAAGAAAAAAATATTCCATATCTTAAAGCGAGGCCATGTCTATTCATTAGAACTGTCACAGGCACTGAGGGTTCCTCTGAGTAGCAGGCTGCTAACAGCGTACGGACAGGGGTTAAGTGAGTTGTTCTGCTGCATCGCTCCAGGCTACGTGGCATATTCAGATCAGCCCTGTGCTGCTTAATAGAGTCTGTTCAGCAAACAGAACCCCAGAGAACTCAGGCCCAGTGAGGAGTCACAACCGTTCCCTTTTCATCTGGGTTTTATGTTGATAGCGGATGATTAATTCTGGTTGTTCTCCAGTAGTTAGATTGAGACCTTTGTTCTAAATAGATTACAACCATGAAGTGTCAGAGAAAGACTAATTAGGAAATTATGATTTAATTTCCCCCTAAGCAGGACTCCTTATAATCCCTTTCACCAGGGCAGCCTGGCACTCCTGTGTGTTTTAACAAATATGTAAAATTATGAATTTGTGGCACCTCTGCATTTTTCTACACAAATACTTTTAATTTGGGAAGCTTGCAAGGTCAGGTGAGGGGGAGGAATTCAATGAAACAAATGACTGCTAAAGATGAGAGAGGGATGTCTCTCCATAGGTGAAAAGGGAAGAGAAATAAAAGAAACAGCAGACATCAGGAAAAAAGATGCAATTAAATGAAGATGCAGTAGCCTATTCAAACAATTTCTGAAAAGAGTTTTAAAAAATCTAGAAAAGAGATTTGAGGCTTTAATACTCATCAGTTGTGAAAGCCACAGAAAGAGAGCTCACTTAATGAAGCATTCAGCCTCAGACACCCATGGATCGCCTCGTCTCATTTCGGCACAGCTCATTATGCAGGTAAAAAAAAAGCTGTTGCCCGTCGATCTGCACACACCGGCTCAAATATGGAACAAATTTCTACAGCGCTGCACGGAAAACAGCCCAACAATGCACCCTCAACCATCAGCAATTTACGTGAACACTTTGCAAGGCCTCATTCACACACACTAACACTATGATGAGGAGGGCCTGGCAACGCCGCACACGCTTCTCTTGTCTGATCCAATGAATTGTTCACCATCAATAGCCTTTTTTCATTTACTAGCAGGTATGCTAATTAGAAAAGGAAAAGCTACATTCAATGACAAGAGGTCGTCCCTCAACAGCCTAAAATGCCCTGCAAGAAAACTGGATTAAATATTTCCAAAATTATCAAATCATAGTTGCACTGATCAGGATTTTCTCTTGCCAGTACTTGAACCTCCCACTTTCCTTCAAACATAGACTGCTGATTCCAAAATTTTAATCATTTAGATTTTTCTTTACCGGAGGAATAAATTATATAAAAGTTTAAAACAACATTTCTAAATGTTCTTTGAGAGTAATTATTTTTCGGATTATAAAAAAATCAAATATAGTCCATCAAATTCAGGGTGGGAATTTATAAAATTATAAACTTATATTATGAGGGTTCATAACTGTTCGTCTGCTCATCCAGTGACCATGGATGATCAATTCTTTTTAAGGCGCATTGTGGGAAATTTTAAGTCCACCAATTTTTCATCCACTAGACATTCGGCCACTCATCTAAAATGGCGTAACCACTATATAGTGTCCTATATGGTGACATTCGGATACAGCCCAAGTTTCTTTCTGCAGTTGAGATATTAGCTACTTTACTATTATCACTTTAAGAAATCAACAAAGCTAGAAACAAGCTGTTAGCTGGCTAATTACTCAGGCTATCTGCTCAGGTAGCATGCCAGGCCTCTGCAGTCTTGCACTATTGGCTTGCTACCACTTATGACCAGTTTTATCTTTCAAGACTTTTTGTCCTATGAGAGAAAGGTGCAGATTTCAGCCAGCTGACAGGCCTTAAGCAGCAAGTAAGGGAAATAAAAACGTTTCTATTGAGAAAACACCAGTCACTCTGTACAAAATATAAAAAGCAAGATGTTAGCAGTAATAGTAAGGGGGGGGGGGGTGCTAAACCTTAAAAAATAAACAGAGGAGAGAATAGGATCCTTTTCATGTCTAGGGACTAAAATAAAGGCTGTTGTCCAAATCTTTCAACTTGGATCACTTTAGACTAGACGAGGAAATGTCAAAAAAGTTTTTGAAGCTACACAAACATCCACGCTTTCCTTTTAATTCAGTTCCTGTGCGGTTGATGAGAAACCCAGCTACCTGCCTTTCAACTTCACACCATTCGCTGTACTTCGCCTCTGGCTGTCCAATTTGAGACAACTTTACTGTATCAATAACACAGTAAAACCTCCAAATGAGAGAGATCAAGAGCTCTTGTGATATCATCACGATTACTATCTGCACATAACAGTACAGAGGGGTGTTAGACTGTTTTAGATCTGGCTCGCTTTGGGGAGGGAAGGAGCAAGCCGAGGCACGCTGGCAGGCCTCGGAGATAGGAGCAGGAAAGAAAGGGAAACCTGTGTTTTCAAAGACTAAAACTGTGATCTGACAGGCGAGGGATGAGCCACTTGTAATTTAAGATGTTCAAAGATCTTCTGAAGGGGAAAGAGAAAACAACATAAGCGAGGACGACATGGATGGTTTCACTCTATAAGCAAGGGGAGGGATAAAAACCGTCTTGTCTATGAAAAATTGGGCGTTAAAGTAATCTAATCAAAAGCTTTCCAGTCAGATCAGGGAAGTTATTTTATTGCAAGTTAAAGTAAACTCCACAAATTTATGTCCGGTTCATATTAGTTAGTGTATTTTCCAGTCAAAATAGTTGCAATTAATTATTTTATTAAAAAAATAAACATTTGCATTTTGCTAAGTAATTATTTCTGTTTTACCATAATTCAGAGATACAGTTTATGACTGTTGAACAGTTTCTTTTTTGTTGTTTATTTGATCAAAGGTTTACTGTAAAGATAATCCATATATGGAAATCTATTAATTATTTCACTTTGCACATGGAAATCAGGCTATGATTAATGAGAAAAAAAGAATCAGAAGGAGCTGAAATTTTAACAAATGGAGATCATCTGACTTTCTTATGGTTTTACTCCTGGTAAACACAAGATATTAAATATCAAAAGATGATCAGAATTAAATCATTTTAGATAACAATTTGTATTTTAGCTCCTTACTATGAAAATACAGAGAATTATGTTTATTGAATTAAAATAAAACCTCTGCATAAAAGATCTGTGTAAAAAAGAAGGTAATTACACCATCATGATGAGAATATAAAAGCATGTAATGGTTAACTTCTATAATGAAAACTCAGAATAAAGAATTTGTCATAGTACATTTTTGTTTTAAGTACATGTAAAACCCAACTACATAAATAGTTAGCTAATCTGCTAAAGGCAACGCTTAGCATAATTTTTTTAATGTTTTGCTTTTATATATATATATATATATATATATATATATATATATATATATATATATATATATATATATATATATATATATATATATATATATATATATATATATATAAATATATGAATATACCCTGAACTATTTACTCAAATTTGTACTTTTCTAGAACTTCCAGCAAATTCTAATACAAATATGCAGCCATCTAAAGTTAAAAATGTGGAAAATAAAGGGGTGTTTTTCGTGCATATTTTAAGACACAAAGGCCAGTACAGTATTTGAATTATTTATGTTCTTAACTCTGTCACTTATTCTGTTATTCTTATACCCTTTATTAAGCTCCACATTTGTGTGACTTCCTTAATCTTTTTTGCTCTTGTAACACCACAATTTTACTCATTGTGGGACAATAAAGGGATCTTCTACTGTATTTCTATCCTACTTAATTAGCTAAATTTGTGTATACATACACAACAGTATTAATAATACTACTGGTCATAATAAATATTTTGTTAACTGTATGTTTGATTCAGAATCAGTAAATACCTTTAACTAAAAACAAAACAGAGCTGTTGATCAGGATAATCATCTTACAACATTTTCATGTATTGATAAAGTCCTTATATTAAGAAAATCTAAGAGTTGAATATCTTTTGTTTCTGTGACTGTATGTATTCAGTTATAGACAACAAGCGATGTTGTCCAGTGAAACAGTGGCCACACCATTCAGCATCCAGGAAGGTGTGCAATGATAATAACTGACTTTTTTAACCCTGACAAAGACGACAGAAATGGGTTTCAGAGATTAAACCCACACAAACGATTTCAAAAAGCTAATTGTTTTCTCTCACCATCTTGTTCGGACTTGGTCAGCTCCACAAGCTTCTTCTGTTTCAGTGTATCCACCACATCAGCCAGACTTCCTTTACGCCGCTCCGGAGTCCCAAAGGCCAGGCCGATCACAGACTCTCCTCGATCTCTGGAGCACTCCTCTGGCTTGGTAGGAGAGGAGGAGTTAGTCCGGTAAGCGTAGCCAGAGCAGCCTTTGCTGCATTCATTGTCCTGAGAAAGAAAAAGATGATCAGAGATTAAATTTAAAGTCACAAATGATAAAAGATTCACGGAGAACTTTGGAACCGATTGAAACCAATCTACATTCACATTTATTAGAATTAAGTTTCCACACAGAAAAAGCTTCAGTAAAAAAAAAGATGAAACTGCCTGAAGCCAACAAAGCTGTGATGGGCAATGCTGAGTGTGGCTGCATTGGATCGTATGCACAAACACACCAGTGTGTAACTGGTCATGTGTGTAGGAGTATCCTGACTATCACTTATCCAATCTTGGAGCTGGCTGAAAATATTGTCAGTTTCAATGCCGCTATGTTGTGATCAGGCTGTAACCTAAAAGCCCGTCCTATAAACTGGTCCCTAGCTTGGGATGGAAGGGGCCTAAAGCACCAACCGGTTCCAATAAAGAAAACAACTCATTAGTGGATGCTGTTACTGAGTGAAGACTTGGACAGAGGCTACTGTTGTGTATTAATCTGCACTAATCATAAGATAAAATAAAGTTAATGTTTTATAAGTTTAAAGTTGTTTTCCCAAATACTGTTATAAGAGCAATTCAAGGCCAAAATGAGGAAAAACAGAGCAGTGAGAGCCATTCAAGGCCAAAAAGGAGAAAAACAGAGCAGTGAGTGTGCACCTGGTCCAAAAGGAGTGGAATCTGCAGGACAACGCAGGGTTGAGGCCCCTTAGTGATAAGAAAGCACACTCAATAAAAATGAAATATTTGACATCTCAAGGTTGCCCAGCTCAGCAAAATTTGGCCATACAAAAAGAGTTGTTATTTTCAAGGCACACGGAGCGGTAATGGTCCCAGAAAGGGTGATGCTTTGACTAAGACACGAGGGGGGAGCAGTAGGCCAGACTGACATGGCTTGAAGCAAGGGAAAGATGTGTTCTGACATGTTTGTGACTAAACCGTCATAAGTTTCTGATTTGAATGCACCAGATGTTTTCATGGCCTGAGAGATTGCTCTCACAAGAATGAGATGTGTCTATGAATGTCACCGTGTTTTGCAGATAAATATCAATGTGACCTTTACCAAAGACTGAAATATGTTCTGAAGGGGTTTTTCCACCGATAAGAAAAGTATAAAAGGGAGCTGTGTTCACCATTTGTTCAGCTTCGGCTCATCGGTGACCAGCTCAGTGTAAATGTGTTGTGTTTAGCAATAAAAACACTGGACCCGGACTCAGCTGCCTCTGCCTAAATTTTTTGATCTTTGTTTGAGACTTTTTCTGCTTTTTAAGAACTTTGAATTTTTATAAAACTTAGCTTCAATTTTAAGTCGTCAAGAAGAGAATTATAGATGACACTACCATTATTAATGAGTTGTTTTTTTTTAAAAAGGAAGTTAAAGGAACCAAAAAGCTCTAAAATAAAATTCTTAAAAACATGTATATAATGTTATTCAGGAGCTAGAGAGCAGAACTGTGAACAGATAACAGGAAGGCTAAACAAAGGATTGCAAAGTCGCTCTTGTATCTCACTGAGCTTTCATATACCTGAACCAGAACATGCTTGATCTGGAAAAGCTGGCAGCCTTGAAAATCTCCGACTCCCTCACAAAGGGGTTTATAAAGTTTGCCTGACAGGCTATTTTCATCAAAATCATTTTTCTTTTTTCTGTAGGCCCCAAAATGCTATTAGAGGATTGTAAAAATTGTTTGCAAAATAAATGAGATTTTTTTTTCTGGCCCAATTGATCTTGTAAACTTGTTCTGAGTTGACACCACTGCTCCAAACATTCAGAGCACACACAGAGACAGCTGTATAGAAATGCTAATGAGCTAACTAAGGTATTCTCTCATATAGGATGCAAAAACGAGTTTGAAATTTTAAATCTATATTACATAAATTTCTCTTTGTTTTGAAATAATAGATCTTAAACCCACACTATGATGATATGCTGACATTTATTTTTCCCATTAATGCCCATTATATCTTACTGGATTGATATTGCTATTATATTTAGGACTACCTTTTACTACTGACAGGATGATGATTACAGTAACTGATTTACTAGTTATCAGGAATGCAATGGTCACACCCTGATCTTTACATTTTTATTCTGAAGGTTTTCAGCACATTGTGATCAGTTTTGTGAAGCTAGAAGAATTACTTGAGAGTATCTCAGACTTAAAGTGAGGGGAAAAAACACTCAGAAATAGTTGTGAAGGCACTAACCTTTCTCTACAAGACATTAGAAACGTGGAAATATCTAGATAATTCTAAAGTATATGCTTACCTCTATGCATCAGTGAAGGTGTGATCATTATTATACCTCAACCTTACAGTAGAAAGACTTTTTTTTACAATGTCTATTGATTTCTGCCTTAGGAAAAATAATTAAGGGTCCCACTGTTGTTTTCCTTTGATTTAAAAAAAAGAGTCTATAATTATTGAGAAGATAATCCTCTCTACATGACCACATTGTCCTACACAACAGACACTTCAGCACAGGTGTCCCAACACCGGAGCTATTTCAGGATGCTTTCTCCACCCCCTTACAGAGTGAGGGGATCTCCGAGAACCTTCGGAGGCTTATGTTTCAAAGACAACAGGCTTTGCTGAACAGCAAGATCTTAAGATGCCCTTTAAATGGCTCCAAAAAGGGGCCCTGCTGTACACTTTGTCTTTAAGCAGGAGATACCTTTGTAATGAGAATTGGGGGATAGCATGTCACAAGAGGATTGTTTAAGAACATTTCTTCCCTGCATGCAAGGAACGGCAAACAGTGGTAGATCTAATGAACGGATGGCTAACAATGATGGAGGCTTTATACAAAAGTATTAAAACTCTTTTAGCTCTTACGTAATGTCACAAACAGCTAAGCTGGATTTCATTTTAGGTTTTGATTTTTGCAGTATTGAGCACCGTTGAGCACCGTTTCTGCCTTCCTTACACAGCAAACATGTGGGAGGAGCCACTCTGTTACCACAGGAAAGAAGAAGCTATTTGTGATGTATATGTTATGGAAAACCTTCACTGAATACGAGAGCCAACACATCATCCCCATAATGAAACATGGTGGTGGCAGCATCAGGCTTGGTTGCTTTTTGTCAGAAAGGACAGAGGAGCTAATTGGTAACTGCATTTGTTCTCATCGCTGTTTACTCTGATAAACCTTTAATATACTCCCTTCCAACCAGCTGATCACAGGAGTCAATTAATTAATTTCTAAGGTTGACCAATGTTTAGTTTTATATGAAGTCAGAATTCTGTTACAGTAGCAGCCATTCAAAATGGCCCTTCCCAGTCAAACGCCAGCCGAATGGCAGCCCACTTCCCTGCAACTCCCAGCAAAATCCCCTTCAACTTCCAGCCACTGGAGTGACCCCAGCTTCTCCTGGGCATGCATATTTTTTTTACTCTGTCTCCGACCTTTCACTGAGTTACAGGGTCTGAGGAGGTAACACTTCTCTTTAGATCTTAATGTTCACAAATCATAACAGACAGAATATTTTAGAACAAAGAGTGATGTTTAAAAAAGGAGACTTAGGGGACTAGCCAAGGGCCCATCAAGGAAAGTGGGGATTTTTGAATGGCTGCTACTGTAAAAGTGCATATGTGTGAAAAAATACTCATATGAGCAACTTTATTTAAAATATACACAGGTACTCTCCATGAGCATTTTGAATGTTCTTTGTCTGTAGATTCAACACCATGAGGCCCTGAGTATGTCACAAGCATGGGGCTTCTTCTTTTTGATCACCTGGATCTGTTTATTTGCTCTCATGTTACCTTTTGTCACTTTGAAGGAGCCTACTATAGTTCTATCTTGTTAATACTAGTAGCGTTAGCAATGCATCTTCATTCAGGCTAGTTGCTGTTCTTTTCAAGAGTTAAATTCTGAATTCATATTCTACAGCATCTCTTTCATCAACTGACCCTTTTGCAAGCACAGCACTGGACATAAATACAAACCATACAGTATATATTTATATTTATACATAGATAACTGCCAGTGTGGATCCTTAGGCAAGGCCCTTTACGCTAATGCCTACCTCATACAATGATGAGTGACAATAAAATGAATGACATGCTGGCTCATACGTCGCCTGGCCAAACAAGGTTTGTGTCAGATGTTGGGGAACTAGAACACTTTGATGTAAAATGGGTTTCTGGAACAAGAGGGAAATGGGTGGGATGTGATAACATGGCTCTGTTGGAATGCAACTACTTCAGTAACCCTAGTCGGAGGGGGTACATGCAAAGGATGTAGGAGAAATGTTTCTTCGAAACCCAAATTCCAAACTCCCGGCGAAACAACTAGTACCGTAACTCAATGTCCCAATATCCATAAACAGCAACTGCTCTCACAACTTGAGATTGACATGATACAAAACCACTGTTCTAGCAAGGGGGGACCAGGACCCCAAGTCAGATGGGAGTTGACACCAACCCCCCACCAGAGATTCGGTACAATGCCCCAATAATGAGGCAGCACCTGACCTGAAAAATAAGATCATGGCAAAAATGTCCACCAGTCAACCCCGAATCCAGTTACATAGATCAGGTGAAGAAGCATCAGAAAGTCTACTAGAAGAGGTGAATGCAGCCCTGCAAGCAATTCCTACACCAACCGACTGACACCAATGAGCTTATATACTGCACAGCAGCAGTGATCCTAGAGATGATTGGCTACAAGAACAACCATGTGATAAACTATCCACAATGAACAGGAAGGCTGGAGGCTAATATCAAGGCAACACAGAGAAAAGTGACTCAATTAATAGACGCCCTAAAAGGTGCAATGATCTCCCCCTCAGCTCTGGAGCAGCAGGACACTGTTGGTGAGCCACTATAAGAAATCCCTGTTGAGCTTTGAGCCTCTATCTATCGAAGTTAGAAGTGAGAAAGTAAAGCCCTGATTGGATAACACACTAAAAAAACGTCACTTCCAATGAGGCTAAATTTCTTAAGGGGTGGCCGAGGAAGTTCCTAATTTTTCCAGAGGCAAAGGTGATTGTTCAATCAGAACAATCATCTTTGGGTTTTTTTTTGTCAAAGTTGGTTGTTTGTGTGTGTGTGTGTGTGTGTGTGTGTGTGTGTGTGTGTGTGTGTGTGTGTGTGTGTGTGTGTGTGTGTGTGTGTGTGTGTGTGTGTGTGTGTGTGTGTTGGGGCTGCAAATGGATTTCTTCTCAGAAACAATAATGAATTTCAAATCAAATCACCCAAAGTTAACAGACCAACTCATGACAGGACTTGAAAAAGCATGTTCAGACTTTACAGCTGAACTGATTTTTCACTGTTTAGAAAAATAATCAGTCTGTAGCTGTGCACAGGTGGGATGGATAAACCCCCACATGACCTGCGGCAGCAGATCCAGCGATAAATGTTCTACAGTAGTTTTATCTCAATTGTTTTTTTCCTCCCTCATCATTTATCTATTTTATCTATTTTTTCTAAGCAAATATCTTGAACAGTTTCTAAAAGCAAAACATGTTATGATTTTACAAGACACACTTTACCTTTAGTCAAAGAAACTGGATTATGTAACCGTCTTACTGACTTCATGGACTCGACACGTTCTTCTTCTACAACTTTGTTATATTTATGGGACAAAAAATATCCACAATTCCACTTTTAAACTGACTTTTTCAAAGCTTTCCCAGGATTCTGGAACATTTTTACCTTGAGGCAGCTTTGAACATTTAATACTGAAGCACCAACAAATCAAAGTTTCACTGCACTCCCAAACAATGCTTAATGTTAAAAATGATAAGATGTAGAGTTATATTTTAGATCCACTTATAATTACACGCGCCAATCGTGCATCTATTGCAATGCAGCAATAGATGAATATATACTGCACATCTAGGAGTTTTAAAAACAGTAACACGCACCTTTGTGTTGGAATAGTGATGTGTGTTTAACTACGAGTATGACCAGCAGAAAACTTTCCCTAACTAAGAAGCTCAAGTGAATCCTGCCTCATCTATTGGGAACCAAAAGAACCTAAAGCCGAATAACCAGAACACACACATCCACCTGAGAGCACGCTGTGGAGATGAAGAAAATCTAGGGGTATAGCTCTCCAGAGGAGGACCCTAACAGGTCAGCCTGCAGCACCGCCTGCAGCAAACAGGCTACTGCTGTGAAAATGTGTGTGTTCACTCTGGGTTAGTGTATATATATGGATATAAAAGGGTGCACACAAGAGTGCACAATCATGATTATGCATGAGAATTTGCAGACCCTGGTGCGCCCCCAGCATGTACTTCATGGGTGTTTTATGAGCTGCGTGCCCCAAGTGTGTTCACTGTGTACACACAGCAACGGCATATAGTTTATAGAGCTGAGTTATAGCCACATATCTCAGTGTACGATATGGTCCATTTCTTTTCACGTCTCACCGTCCCAGTGGGGGGAGCGGATGTTTCCCACTCAACGTCTGCTGCTTTCTTCCCGGCGAGCTGGACGTCCTCCGGGTGGGGTTGATCGTCCAAAGGGGGCGACGCCATCACCGTCGGACCTTCTCGCTCTTCTCCGGCCCAGGCCGCGTTGTCCTGACCCATCAGATCCGCCTCCTCAGACGACGGGTGAAAAGGAGGCGTTGCTCGCATGGAAGACATCATTCTGTAGATTTGGAAATGAAAATAAAGGCAAAGGTTAATATCCTTAATGTTTTAATGTGTTTCATCAACTAAAAGGTAAAACTTAAACTTAAATTTATCAAAATGTCATATGCTCAGTCTTTTTGTTCTAGCAGAGGTGGAATTCAAACGGTGCTATTTTCAACGTACCTCTGAGCAAACTGCTCTGTTACATGACTTGAATTTTATTTTTATTTTACATCTCATCATGTTGCAACCATGTATATGTTAAAACAGCACAGATCACCATATAATTGTGAGTTAAAGGGTGAATTATACAGTTTTCCTAGCTGCAGTGGAGTCCAACTGTTTTTATTGACCTTTAAGGCAACTCCATAAAATCAAGAGCTTGTAGAAACGGCCCGTTATGGAGTTAATTTTGTTCCATTATTGTTGGAAGCAAAGAACACATTTTATAAATGGAAATTGAAAAAACTACAATCTAGAAAGGAAACTTAAAAGCTTCTTAATGAAAAGAGGGTTTTACAGTAACTTTGCTGTTTTTATAGACTCTTTAAAAAAAATAATATAAAAGAAAAAAAAATCCAATATAATTTTTTTTTTATTTCTATTTATCTATGATTTCATTAGAATTTTATGTTTTTCAGAATTACAAATTGCCTTCTTTTCTAATCATATTTTACAGATCACATCTCTTCATTTCTCTGGGAAGGCTTTCCTGGACATAAGCGACAAAGTTTTTATCGGTTAATGCGACTATCAAGAGATAGTGTTTGTTTTGGGCTTGAGAGAAAAAAATGTGATCTTAGAAACGCCATTTGAAAAGAATGCAATTCATAAAACTTAATCTGAAAAAAAAGAGAAATTCAGTGTGAAAATATGAAGTCTGTAAGAAAAAATTTAAAAAAGAAAATGTGAAAATCTAAAACTTGTGAAACTAAATATGACAACAAAAAAATTACATATAAATAAAAGGCAAACACGTCCAAACCTTTTTGATAAAGTAAAATTTCTGCATTTTTCAGACTTCCATTTATGAATAGAGTTCTTTGCTTGAATAAATAATGGAAAATAATGTACCCCATACACATTTAGCTGCAGGTACAGCTTCCAGTTTTTAGGAAACTTCTTTGTCCTGCAGAAAGGTGATTCTCTTGTAAGGTTTTGATGTCCTGGACAAAAATGCTGAATAACCCTAAGATTCACCATGGTGAGCTTATTATTCTAAGAAAACTCTAAATGACAACATAAAAAGAGCAGGTCACAGGTACAAACAATGGGGAAAACAAAATCTACTAAATTAGCTCCAGGTTCATGCTAAATGAGAGTATTTAAAGGTGAAAAAGGAAGAAGCTATCCAAAAAAATAAAGAATAAAATAACTGAAAACAATGGCAAGATGTACAAATTTATAACAGAAGGAAAAATCCTGACCTTTAACTGAATACCTAACACCTGTACATTGTCTTCTTCCTCCAGGTCTGCCCTGTTTTTTACTCAATCCATTGGAATCCCTATCCTTGGTTAAGAAAAGCATTACCCTATCATGATGTTGCCACTCCCATGTTTCGCTGTAGGGTGGAGCATTCAACTTTCACTGCAGCGTTAGATTTTGCATCACACACTGTGTTTTATATGTAGGTGAAAAAGTTCCCTTGTCTTCTGCTTCACCGTGCCACTGTTTTGTGTTTATGTCATATCAAAATACATCGAATTTGGTGGCTTTGAGGAGACGAAACAAGAAAACATGGAAAAATAAGCCTGCATGAATGCTTTTGGAAGCAATTAACAGGATAACAACAAAAGCATTTCAACTAAACCTCCTTTTCGTAGATCATACAAACCAGATCATACCTCTTATATATAATTCACATATCCTCCCAATGACATACATAGCCTGTTAGTGATCTCAAAGTTTACCTTGAAGAGAGTATGGAAAACACAGCAGAGCTGTGCTTAAGGTTGGAAAATGAATCCAGCATAAGAGGTTTAGAGAAAATCTACATTAGTCAGTCATACAAGGCCAAACACAAGCATTTGAAAATAAAACAGGCTCAGTTTGCTTTATACTAGAGTGAAGAACTCTTAAACCAACTAAACACTCCAGGTAGAAAAACACTTTGGTATAAAATAAAATAAAAAACATATGGTAACTAAAATAGGGTGACATAAAGGCTAAATATTCTAATTATAGCTCACACATTTATAGAACGTGTCCCATTTTGGTATTTATAAACTAACTTGCATTCTTAAAAACTCTGTTAATATGTAAACATGAGTAAGCTGTTCCTAAAATATGTTACATTAACATCGTTACCATCGGTTCCATCAGAGAGAAAGTTTATGATTATAAGAGGAAGACTATTTATTGTCAGCACAAACTTTATTTTAAGAAAAGCTCAACTGAATTATTGCCCTTGTATGGAGTGAATGTTGCTCCACTTTTGCTAAAAGAAAAAAAAAAACATGGTTTGAAAATACAAAAAACATAAAAAAGCAATCTAGAAATGAAATTTTGAAAAACGTCTTAATCAGAAAAAAGGTTTTGAGAGTAAATTTGCTTTTTTCTCTGATCTTATTTTATTTTTTTCAAATATACATTTTTGAAATATTATTTTTTAACTTTTTTTAATTTGTTAAACAAACTTGAGTTTTCAAAGTTTCATATCATATATTCATATTGCATTCATTTTTTTTTTTTTTTTTATCAAATTCACATTCACAATAATGGAACAATATTTACTCCATACATTTATTTCTTGTGTTGTTAGCCAAGAAACGCAGTTTTAAAGAATCCAAGCTCAACCTGCTTGCTTCTTGATGACTGAAAAGGAATGTCTACATCTAAAAACGTCAGTTTGGATCTGTTTTGCTCTGACCAATAAAAACATTGCAGCATAATGTCTGAATACCTTCGACTTCCGTGAAAGCTTTAACATCAGTGTTGCGTAAATCAGCGTGAGCTGTCTGTTTGAAATATGGAGCGCCTTGGGTGCCTTTAAACAGAAGTATGACCTGTTAAAAAGGCAGGAACAGGTTTCCTCTCTGCATGTGTTGGGGTAGAAAGGATAGTGGGATTCGATAATAGAATAACCCTACAGGTGAAAAAGAGATAGATGTTGAAAGATGGCTTAACTGGAGAGTAAATATGAGGACAGTGTAGCACAGCAGGATTTATTTCTGGGTTTTGACTTTGCATCACATACTTTTTTGACCATAAATTTCTGTGCATGTCACATTTTAAGGTCTTCTATGGAAAGCACCGTCCAAAGATTCTGCAATGCAGGTTAAATTAGAGGAGGGGTCATGGCTGATATGGCATGAAAAGTGAAACTTGCTCCACTCTGAAGAAGGTGGAGAACCATTAATAGAGCACAAATGCTTTGACACACATCTTCTTTCTGGCCTGGAACAAACTGTATAATTAGCTTGTAGTGTTAAGAAACATTTTACGTCATTTGCTTAATCGACCTTAGGTTTAATGTTTTGGTTGAGACGAGGTATTTATGATGAAGAAAAGCAGACATAGAAGTTAAAATCACATCCAAATTACAGTTTCTTCTGTCACACCTTATGGCTTATGGCTAACTGCAAACTGGACGTTTTTGTCACCACTACTCCTCCATAAAAGACCCATTTGTGAAGCTTAGACCTGTAATTAGTGAAGGGAGTCCATATTGGCCTTTTGTTTTATCAAAACTTATGTTGAGCTCTTTATGCCAAAGGCAAAAAGACAATTTAGGCAATTATCCATCACTAGCATCACCACAGAGTCCGAGTTAGGGTCATATTTCTGTGGGGTTTTTTCTTGTATAGGTATTGGCCGATACATGCATGCGTGCGTTTACAGATTAAGTAGAGCATTCAGCAGCCATGCCTTCAGATCATGTGAAGGGCATGCATTGCTGCTCCCTCCATCTGCTATCCACTGTTAATGTTTTCGTTGATTATTTTTTTGTCTAAACTGAAACCTGTGTAGCATTTTTATCAAAAATATCGCCGGTATTGAGAATCGGCTACACTGATGTCAGAATAATCGATCGTATTGTAATGTCAGCTTTAATCAGGGGTAAAAGTATTTCTTTGTCTGCACAGAATTTCAGAGAACATGATCAAATCTCTTAATTATGACTTTATCGTCTCAGTAATCGTTATCGTCAAGTACTGAAATGTAAGTATCTGTACTCATATAGGAAGTCTTGTAGTTATTTTTGCTTTTATCATCTTTAAGTTTAATAAATTAGTAATTTGTGGCCGTTTACAGCAACAAACCAGGTATCATTAAAAAGGTTTTACTTTATACTGCTAATGGAGTCAAAATAAAAAAATTGAGCTACTTTTCACTTCATTTTTTTGTGTGTGTGTGTGTGTGGGCATGTATTTCTTACAGCACGCGGGACGCTTTTCCATAAATCTTAGCACATCGTGAGGACAGAGTGCTCTAGTGGGGACCAATGTATGATCCCCAAGGGTACAAATTCTTTTCTAGGGTTTAGTGTTAGGTTTAGGAGTAAGGTGTGAGTTGAGTGCATGTTGGGGTTAGGGTTAGGTATGAGGCCATTATGGTTAGGGTTAGGGTCACCATTAGGCTATAGAAATGGGTTAGAACTTAATGGAAGTCAATTGACAGTCCCCACGAGGATGGAGAAATGTGCTTGTGTGTGTGTGTGTGTGTGTCTGGGCAGGGAGGCTTTTTATAACTGATAGTTTTATAACCATCACATTTCATAACAAACTTGCCTGCAGGTGTCATCTTCCCTTCACACAGAGGCCGTTTCGATGCTTCAGAACAAGCAGGCTCAGACTTTACACACCAATATGAGTACTTGAGATATTAACCCAGGAGGCGAGCAACAACTTACACTAGTCCGTGATCAACTCATGGACTTCATAGAGGAGCGATGAGGGAGCGATGGGGAGCCCAGGAGGGAGAAGACAGAAGAGGGACTATATTTAGCTGACAATATTGCTGCTGCTGCTGTGTTTATGAGGGGGGGCTTGAGACTTGGTTTCTTGGAACCAGGGTCTCATATGGCCAGGAATGCCCAGACACTCAACCTGCTGCCACTGATAGAGTTTCACCACGCAGGGAACATTGGGTTGTTGGTAAGCAAACCGCAAGTCTTTTGTGACTGGCTGGAGGAGGAGGATACTGTAATTCTTGATCTGATCACAGGGTAAACAACTCTTTGGCGGTCCTTGTTCGCTCAAAACACCATAATCGTTTGCGGATGGGTCCAATATGATAGGTGCAAAACATTTTTAAAAATGGCACAAATATGGAGCACCTACAGTGGCGTTTTTTTTTTTATTCGAGGGATTAGCTCCCTGCCCAGGGTGCCATTCTGTCAGAGGGCGGCACAACAAATTATAAAAGAATCAAGTTTTCAGAAAGACTTTTCTAGATCCAGTCAATCAAGAGTGGAAACCGGCGTTTTGCAAGGTCTGGAAGCAGCTGGGTAACAACATTTAAATGAGGTTAAATTGAAACATTTGCTGCTTCTAAGTCGTTTGAAGAGCATTTTATTTTATTTTTTGTTGATATCTAGCTCTTGTGTTTAAATGTTATTGAAAAGGCAGTTTTTATAATTTAGGACATCTTTATTCTGTAGATGAGATGTTTTTTTCTCTCTCAGTAACAGGGCTACATTGACTGTTTGTCTTGTGTGTCACTATACAGCCTTGTGATGGACCGGGGACGTGTCAAGGGAAGACCCTGCCTCTCCTTTAACCTCAGGATAAGCAGATTTAGAAAAGTGACAAACCAACGCAAGGAGAGTAATGAATAGATAAATAAATGAATAAAACTCATAGGGCCGGATTTATCAAAGGTTTGCGTGTATTAAAACGTGAGCTATTTCACTGCGCACGCAAAAAAATGTACAAACTGATCTATCAACAGCGTGCTAAAAGCATTTGGTCTTCAAAACGTGCTAAATAGCGCCTCTGATCCATTTAGTACTTTTTCTGCAATGAATATGCAATATGGGGCGTTTACACGCAAAAGTGCGTCTTGTGGGAGGAGAACATGTAAATATATTAATTTAGCACTCGCAAAGTGATTTATCAAACCTGAAAGCAATTTTGCTAACGGTATCTGACTCTATATTTAACACGTTTCAAAAGAAGGTGCAAATGGTCTGTATGCGTAATAGCGCACACATGGCAGCGGTTATTGTCGCAAGAAGGAGACATGGAAATGAAGCAAGGAGACGCAGAGAACGCATTTTTTCACTCCGTGTGAATATTTTTGCAATGAACGAGGAAACGATCATCAAAACATATAGTTTATCCAGCATTGCCATTTTGGAGCTGTTGGGGGAACTCCAAATGGATTTGGAGCCAGCCACAAGGAGGACCCACGCAATACCAGATATCACAAAACTCCTTGCAACATTGTACTTTTTTGCATCTGGGTCATTCCAGCGTACGGTTGCAGCGTGAGCTGGGATCTCCCAATCTCGTTTTTCAGAAGTGCTGTCCGACGGGGTCGGGGTTCTCCCCCTGCGCCTGTGGAGCAACGTGCCAAATGCTGCGGGGATCTCATCCACAGTCACAGGCCAATACAAAACACCTGTTTTTTTTTTTTGTTTTTTTTTTTACTGCAGCACATACCACCTTAGGGAATAAAGGTTGCCAATTTATAAATATATATATATATATATATATATATATATATATATATATATATATATATATATATATATATATATATATATATATATATATATATATATATATATATATATATATATATATATATATATATATATATATATATATATATTTACTTATTTATTTTTTTTGTTGGGGGTCACTGTAAGATTGAAATTTCTTAATGCACTAGTTTGTACAGACTACAAACTACTTTGCCGCAAACCACAAAACGCGCAAAACCATAATTTAAATAGGGCGTCTCCAACAGTTTTGCACCTTCCACCAGTTACGCAATCGCTCTTGTTAAATCACCCGCAAACGATGGTTCAGCCCCTCGCGCAAAATTCCAGTTTGCGAGCGCAAATTACTGCACGCAAAATTGGATCTTGATAAATCCGGCCCATAGTTGTTTATATATAAACATACACCCACAGGTCCACAAAAAGATAACTGAATGTACTCAAATATATTGTAAGTGCTCTCAAAGCTGCAATATTAAACAACATAAATGCCAAGTGATTATAATTTTAGATACTTAATAGGTTCACTAGGAAATACGCTTAAAGTACCCATAATTCTGTATTTAAAAGCACCGGAAAGGATGTAGTAAGACCTCACAAAGTTGTTTTTATCATCAACCAAGAGCTAAAAGTTCGAATTAAAAAATAAGGAAATCTGAAACACTTTTTCTTGGCAAAAATAGATCAAACAAAAAACAACCCCAAAGATGTTCATTTACTATAGTGGCTCAAAAGTTTAAATAGCAAAAAGAGTCTCTCAAACAGATTGACAGCTGAGTAACATAAAAAATCTATATATTGCTGAAATACATGGAGAAAAAAAATAGATAGCTCACCATCATGCAAATCCCTCTTCTCAATGTTAAGATAAAGCACCAACTTACTGTTTACTTTGAGCATGATGATTCAATTTCTGTCCTTTTATTGGTTGTCTCAAAACATTTTTCCAGCCTTAAGCTCAGTGGCAATCCTGACAAAACAAAGTGGCGATAGTGGACAGCTAACTTAGTCTCCTCCAAAATGTGGACAGTAACTCTGAATCCCCTTTGTAAGTGGAAGAGAAACGAAAACCGGGGTTGGAATTTGGCAGGAGAGCGTTGTTCGGATCTGGCCTGGAACCTGGCGACTCGGGTAGGAACA
The DNA here is from genome assembly GCF_016077235.1 of Cyprinodon tularosa. NCBI lineage: Eukaryota > Metazoa > Chordata > Actinopteri > Cyprinodontiformes > Cyprinodontidae > Cyprinodon > Cyprinodon tularosa. The sequence continues at coordinate 1,881,568 of NW_024039059.1, read as the reverse complement.
ATCAGGCATTGTGGAGCGTGGACGGAGAGGGACCTGTGACAGATGAGAGTGGGAGAGAGAGGGCCCCCTCTAAGAAAAACAGTGCACAAAGCGCCATTCACAACCCAGGTCCTTCTGCCACTTGTGGAGGGAGAGAAGGGCTCCGACAAAGGCCTCCAACCGGACCAATTGGGTGTAAAATCTCCAGCCGTCTCAGCTGGATAACAGTGAGGAAGTGGGAAATACTAAAGAGAAAAAGAGACGAGAATAAGAAGACATGGGGGGGTTGGGGGGGGCAGGAGGACTTGGGGGATTGTTTGTCTTTTGGACAGTCCTAGCTAGAAAATAAAAGGAAAGAAAGCATTCTGATGGTTTCACTGGAAACAAAGAGACTCCATGGCAAAGCAATCAAAAACCCTGAGAAATCAGGACACATTTATCTGTTCTTCAGTTTTAAAATATAATGTAGAAAAGTTGAAAAGGATATTCCATCCCAGCATCGGATTTACGAGACTCTGACGTCTTAAGAAACTCTGAGGTTTTTCTCATCTATCCATCACAACAGAACCGCAGTAATACACCTGAAATGCAGCTGAGAAAAGAAAGATCCCAAACCTTCAAGTTCAAAGAATGAAAAAAGAAAGGCTGCAGATCAGGGATGGAGAATTTACCCCCCAAAAAAGATTACAGAAATGTTAATAAGGCTCTAGTGAGCACAGAACAATAAAGCGTAGCCCCTCCCCTACTAGTTACTGTCCACTGCTTCTTGCTGGAGACCACCAGTGTGGAAACATTACTGTCAAAATGAGGACAGTAAAGGAACTGAAACTGAAGCAACTCCACCAATTACACATATTTGGTGATGCTGCTCTAAATAAACAAATGGCAAGTTGCTTTAAATAAAGTCATAAAAGGTATTTCATATTTTAGGTAATTGTACCGTTCACACTGCAAGCAAGTGTCCAAAATCAAATTTCTTTGGGTTAAAGGGATCAGGTCAGGCTTTTAAAAACAGGTGAGCCACATTCATATGTGTTCCTATCTGATGGTTTGGGAAGTGACTACAGCGTGAACGACCAGTGTGGATTAGATGTAACTTGGATGTCCCTTTCTATCAAATTTGTCACAATTTTGTGCCGCCCAGCAGGAAACGGAAGCAGTAACTAAAGCAGACACAATCTGGGAGAGTAGCGCTGCAAAAACTGATGGAAAAAAAATAAGTTAAATTCTCCTGAAAAAATGTGCAGATCAGATGATCTGCCAACAGAATGAGTATTTTTGCCTTTAGACTAAGATAATTAAATAGCAGGCACTTAAAAATAAGATAATATGGTTGTTTTTTTTCTAATGTTAAATGTAAATCTTCTTATTCAGTTGGTAAATTTTCTTCCTTACCTGCTTAAATTGATGCAAAAATATATTACCGTAATTTCACAATTTATTGTCCCATATTTCAGTATTCGCATTCATGAGCAGCAGAGAGAATCAATACAACTGTTAAAACTTTATGCAGGCCTAATTAAAAGGCATATAGGAAACATCAGGTTATGGAAACAGTTTGCATTAGACCTAGACTTACACTGACTTTATTATCATTTTCTACACACAGAGTGTATACAAAAAGATATTTCGTTCAGTCTCAACACATTTTCATTTTATTAAAGTGCAGCAGTGATAAAGGTAAGCAGCAGTGATAATGTAAACATACGACTGTATATTAGTTACAGTTCCAACATTCTTTTTTTTGTAGCCTTCGTATGCAAACCTTCAAACAGAGGACTTTAAGATGCTGTGAAGTTGTTCGAATAAACTCCCCCCGCCAGATCTCCGACAAATCTCCCTGAAACACCGAAATAAAGAGTTTTACTCTCCTTTTACTTATACATTTCTCACACAGCGCCTGCTGATGGAATAAATGGCTTCCGTTGGACTATGTAAACCTTCTCCATGTTTACTGTTGTGCTGCGCATGACAATGCTTTATTGCTTTTATGCTCCCGCAGGTCAATTTGGAGCTGCTAACAGTTCACACTGCAGTCGGATACAACGACCAGAGACAAAATAATTCAGATTCCTAAAAATCCCATTGAGCGTTTAGACCTAGAGAGTGAAAGCAGCCGATTTGTTTCAGCAGAACTACTCATTTATCCATATTAAAATCTAAAGTAACATCCAATTAGGAGCTAATTGGGTATTTTATTTGTGCACTTTTTTAAAGTTTAGAGGCAGATTTCCAGAAGAAATCTCCAACCGATGCAGCTGATGACTGTAAAGCATTTCATTGGGGGTCAGCATCTCAAAAGTGTGAATGAGGTGCTGCCAGGTGGATCTGCGCTTAATTAAATATGGGGTATAAAGGACAGTTGGCCATGCTTTTAAATCCTGGCTTTTTCTGGACTCTCATTAGACGGTCGCACAGCGCTGCAAGCGCAGAGCCTGGTCAAAGGTCAGACATGTGGAATGTGAGCAGACACATGCTGCCCTGTTTTCTCCAAGAGATTCCCTTGTCTCTTGGCTCTTCTGCTAAAAATAGATAAACTCCATTGCAGCTCCAGTCACCCCCAAACTGGCACTTTTCGTTGCTGCCATCAGAGCAAGAAAAGCAGTTTTGTTTTCTGAAATTCCATGCTCATTTACTTAGACTACACTCTCCGAAGCGGCTCTTCGGTTTCATAGAACATTACATATAGCTTCCCTGTTTTTCAACGCTCTAGCTGCTTATCGCAGGCAAACCGCAGGTATCCTCTGACCTTCTAGTGACTCAGGTGAAACAATGAGGACAGGTAAACAGAGGGCGGATGCTAAGCGTTACATTTGAGTCGAAAAACTACCCAAATCAATCTGCTGTCAGGAGCAAATCCCTCCACGGTTCCCATGTAAACACAGGCCATTGTGCCACTTTGAAAAGTATTGTGTTAAAAACATAAAGGCTCAGAATCAGGAAATAGGTAGAGTGAAAATAATATGATTTTTTTTTTTTTCATAAGGAGTTCGGTTTTCATCTTAATTCTTTTTTTCTTTGTCTTGTTTATCATTTTATTTTTCAATCACCATCAGCGTCACTGGTTTTCGACTTTTGCACAAACTGTGATAAGCCTCTGCTAATCTTAAACAGCTAGAAATAACACTGAGGTAACTCTGTATTCAATACATTTAGTCCTGCACTGGGAAAAGCAAAACATAATAAAATTACTAGGATTTTAGGTGTCTGTATTCCCCAAACTCTAGATACTCTAGATCTGGGTTTGCAGCCTTTGCAACCCAAAGAGAAATTGTTGCTCTCAGTCCAGTTCAATAAAACTCATTTAGAGGCTTAAATGTCACATGATGTTCTGGAAAAAGACAAAATAATTTCTGATAAATATCAATTAAAGAAAAACTTGTGTCACTTTCAAAGGACCGGCCTTTTATTTGAAGATTTTAGAATAAAAAAATAAAATCATTTTTTTTTGGCAAACAAAGGATTGGTTCATGGGTGCATTGTTGCTGATATCTATGGAGAAAAGGGACATTTTTTCCAACCTAATGATAAGACAAATAGATCTGACAAAATAATACTTGTTCCATTAGTGTCATTCTGTTGTGCAAATTCAGAACAGGTAATCAACAAAAAAAAGAAAAACGTTTAAACCTTCAGAATCTGTTATTAGTATTCTGAATGTTATTATTATTATTCTATATTAAAAGGGTTATTTATCAATTCCATCTGAATTTAGGAACCACATGCAGCTCCCGGGGCCAAGTGTTGAAGAACCTTGCTCTAGATGTTAATTATTAATTTATTTCTATCTATACTGTAACAGAACATTTTCAGTGCGGGTCTGTCAGATAAACAAACATAAAAATGCTCCAATATTCAGTCTCATTTAATTTCCTTTTGTCTCTATTTAAACGTGATGTTCCACACAGTATTTTAAATTATTTTAAATTAGTATTTATGTTTTCTAATGGGTAAGTTGAGATGGTGTGAAATTTGATTTCGAGCCCTGATCAAATCAAAATAGCTGTGACATCATCATTCATCAAACAACAAAGAGTTGAGAGAAAATAAACTGATCATACCACAAAAAGTCAGGGGGTGTTAAAGTAGACATCATGGATGGTTCTATTCAGGGTTATAACAGTGTTATAACCTCTATGCTGAAGACAGAGTATAAAGCACAGAAACTCTAACTGATTTCATCCCTTTCATGTTTTAACCTCACTGTTTTATTTAACAATGATTTTAAAAAGAGCTTCACTGAGTCCCCTGCTTCTAAATTTGCCCTAGAACCATGATAGATAATCAGATGAAGTTCTATCTCAGCAAAATTGCTTAAGGAAAAAAAAGAAAACTTGAATCTGATGAGTACCCACCATTATTAAAGATATGTTAATGTTTGTCAAACATATCCTCTCTAGGGATTCAGCTACTGGAAAAACAGCTGGAAATATAGCAAACTGGAACTTTAAGTGATATGTGTCACTAATAATAGTTTATCCCCAGGTATATTAATTTAGCACAAATGAATGGCTCTTATTATTGCACCACTTGGAAAAAAAGGAAGAAGGATAAACTTGTTCGATTAAAGCAGGACCTGTCGGTTAATTCACCTCTGGGTTATTTTCTTGCTCTATAGAATGAAGCAGTTGTATTTCATACCAACCATGGATCAAATCATACCTGCAACAAAGAGACATTAAACTACTATATTGCCATAAACTAGGATAAAAGGTTTCAGGACTCCAGTAAATAAAAGCATGAGCTGAAGGCAGATTTTGGAAATCGATTAATCTGTCGATTATTTTTTCGATTAATAATCAGATAGCAAACGATTCTTTAAAGAAGACTTTTTACGAAATTAAAGCAGTGAAACTAAAACTTTTACCCTTGAGGAGTTCTGGATAGACCATACTGACAGACTGATGTTTTCTTTTTAATGTTTTATCTTAAATTAAAATGTTTTATATATTTTTTTTACAATCTAAGTATAACTACTGCTCTTAGTGTGTTGCTCTGTCAGCTAAAGGCATGTTTTAGAGTCTCTATACTCCAGTTTACAATAAATTGATTACTAAATTAGCTGAAGATTATTTCAAAAATCGATACATCACGATAAATCTGATAAAATGTTTCAGCCCTACATTTAATTACCATAATAAATGAAAATAGAGTGGAAGACATGAAGTATCTGTGTGAGACTTTTGCTTAAATTAAACAAAATAGCAGCAGCTGTTAAAGGGCCGGAATGAGCTGGAGGCAATTGAGTCAAAAACAGCAAAAGTAGATCATAATTATTAAAATTGTTGTTATTATAATTTTGAAATTGTTAGATGCCTCTCATTTTCAAGATTTGAAATAATCTAAATCTTAACAAAAACACTTTTTTTTTTCTCACATATTTTCATTAAATATATTCAACGACCAATAAAACCACCACTCATCAAATGGACAAGTGCTGCAAACACAGAATGTGTCTCCATTCGGCTGTTAATGGAAATATCAATCAAAGCCAATGATTGGACCCTCATAAAATGATGAATGCGTCGTTTATAAGGCGGCCACAGACCCCTAGCCTCTGTGCCTTAGGTCTCTGTGTTCAGGCTCTGTGCCTTGATGCCGGACTAAAAACCGCAGACCCCCAGAAATCCAGAAATGGTCGTAGTAACCAACACCCTCCCTTGTGCTTGTTATTTTTCCTGGCACGTGAACACACCCATAGCTTTCCCAAATACAGTACACACATATACATTTATCTGCTTCGTGGCAACGATACAGAGCAAACCACTGAAGAAGCCATTGAGGACCAAGGTAAACACAAAGACTCCCTCAGAAAGGGACTGTTTGTTTCCTGCAGCTCGTATTTGTCAGAAACGATTCTCAATCATACGCCCCTCAATATATCAGCGTTAAAGGAATAAAAATAAAACAGGAAGTTTTATAGTGAGTGAGCAAAAACATCACGGCAGACATAGATCACCTGAAAACTAACAATAATAGCAAATACTAAGCATAACATCAAAAGGAAGAGGTTGAAATTAAGTGTGTAACCTATTTCCTTCTTCACAGTCCGCCATCTTTTTTATTCCCACCTCTCCTCCCCTCTGAGCTACATCCTCTTAACGCATGTTCATCTGCCCTACTCACCTACACCTTACAGAGGTAGCACACAATGTGCCATAAGGATCAAATGAAGCCTTAAATCAGGCTAACATCTCACTTGAAGGACCTCTTGACCTCTATAGGGACAGACATAATGCCTCAATAAGCTCATTACACAAGTTTTAAGCCTTGGTGTCCTGCAACCACACAACAAGGCTCCTTTCGAAAGTTATTAGCCGTCCTGTTACAGATGAGTAAAAAACTTTTATTAAAACATTCTTTCTTTCTCTAACGGGGAGCTTTTTAGATCTTTTTGGAACACCAGTATCCTTCTCCTCAGTCTGTGTGGTAATAATATAAACTCAGATCCTTGCGGAGTCTCGTTTGTTCCAGCTACAGTCATTTAGAACGACTTTAATCGTCGTTCCCGCTGTAGCCTGGGAGTTTCTTTACATCATGACAATTAGATTCACATGATAGAATGCCATTGAAACAAACACTAACTACTAACTTTTTTTATTTAAATGTGTTGTTGGTTAAATTATTAAAAGTAAAGAGTAACACTCCTGGTCTTTTTTCTTTACTGGAAAAAAATAAGATTTTTAGGTTCAGGTAAGTTTATGTAGTCACAACAAGATGGGTAGAGGTGAAACTGCTTTACTCTATGCTCCGAACAGTTGGATACAACCAGGATCACGAGTTGCTTTCCCACCAAACCTTTGGAACATTTTTAACCGTGACAGAGTCTGATTTCTGGAGAGGATCATGTCTGTTTAAACCCAACCCCGGACCCTGGTACAGTTACAACTGGTTATCTTTACATGTTTAATAACTATCCAAATGAAGAGAAAGAAGATGTGACAAAAGAGGAGCCCAACTGAGTAAAAGAAGGAGGGAAAGGAAATTATTGTCCCCTTCACACCAAATGAGTGCTGTTTGTCAAAAAGGCTCCAGTGCCTTATCTTGGATGCTGGTTCTCACTGAAGTCTCTCTCTCTGTGCGACGGCAGATGCAAAGAATAGAGTGGCCTTGCTTTATTTGCTTTATTGAACAGTAAAAAAACAGGTTTAAGATGTTTAAAGTGAGAAAGTGCACCTAAAAACCTCTGTACAGTTGGTTCATCAGGATTATGATCCTACTTTAAATATTCTGTAGCTGCAGAATACAGGGTACAGATGGGGGAGCAGTCACTGGGAATCCAGCAATAGTTCCCTCAATCCGCCTAGGCTCTGCAAGTTTTCCTCAAGAAGTCGAGTAAAAAGAGATTAAAAAATACAATCTGTTTTGGGTTTCTGTAATCTTGTTAATTTTTGATGGTTTTATGCTGACAGCTCTGCAGGAGCAGAGATCATGGTGTGGATTAGGTATCTGCCAGCTCCCAGAACATCTTCTTTGATTGGTTAACGCACTGTGTTGAGCAGCAAAAATTTTGATTTTCCAACTCGAGCATCTGATGCTTTGGACGCGCTTAATGCAAATCAACACACAGAAGCTCTAATCGCACTGCACCCTATACTCAAAACACTTCGAAATGTGTCTCGAATGGCAGTCAAAAAGTTTCTAAATGCGTGGTGGGACCACCTAAAGTAGCTCCATAGGAGCACCAGAAAGCCAATGAGACAAACCTCCTTTTTTCCATTTAATCAGCTCAGTATAGGCTAAGGAAACCTACAAACTTTATGAAATAAACCTTCAAATATTTTCTTTTAAATGTTCTGTGTCAATAACCGAATGCAGCTTTTAATTAAATGCCATTTTATTATGGGAATCTCCTACTGGCCCCTGCCCATTTTACACTGGGAAACAAAAACAGCATGACATTATCATCATGTCAGGAACTAGAACTGCAGTGTAAATGCTTCTGCTGCACCACTTTCTCTGTTCCTCACTTAAAGATCCTTTATTTTTAAATATCTGACCTTTCTAACCTTGAAATATCTTTATATCTGGTACTTTAAAAGGTTATTAAAGGTTTATTACAGTGATTGTTTTTCCTCCTACTGCACGAAGAAACTCAAGGTTAAATTGATGAACATTTTTCACAGATTATACTACTGCAAACAAGTCCTTTCTAATAATCTTCATAAAAGGGGCCAAACACTATAGAGAGCTTTTCATCTATTGCAAGACAGTAGAATACCCCGTAATTTTACAGATCAAAGTACTTGTTCAAATTAAAAATTTATAATCAGCTTCAGGTGGCCAAACATATTTATCTAGAATCACTGCATAAAATTCTTCTTTTTGGTTTTGATTGAATTTAGCAAATCAAACAGTTCAAATGGTTGGTATATTTCTAAGGGTTACATTTGCCATGTAATGCTGACATGTATTTTGAAGCGATTCCGGTGCTAGAAAGTTATCAAAGTAACTGGCGGCCCTGTGACAGCTGTGCTCACACATGACTGATCCCATTTGCCCCGAGGCTGGCAACAGAGGAAAGTGAGCTATAGTAAGTCATTACTGGACTCAAGGGTCTCCCCAAAAACCGAGGGCAGTCATCAGACTGCCATGTTTGACATTCCTCCATGTAATCTACTTGGTTCCTCTGTCCCCCTGATACATATTTACACCAGACTAGATGTTTACTTGAGAGGACATGCAGGCACAGAGGAACTAGTATTCTCACTAAAACCGGTTCTGAGGATTGTTAAATTACATTTGAAATACTAGTTTAAATGATCTGTTTTGTACAAATCTGGTCATTTCAATTTAAATGGATCGGATTTTTTTTAAATAGCTTGCATGGAAAAGCTATTTTAAACTTTAATGCAAACAAAAGAGAACTAAACAAGGAGCTCTAGAACGTATCATCATCTGCTGCGGCGCCCAAACAGGTGGCTTTTAGAGTGCCCAGGAGGTTTGAATGCCTGCTAATCCCAGATTAAGACTGACAAGGCGTTTCGCTGCATGGCCTCGTTGTAATCCCTGTTGCCTCTCTATCCTCTGACAATGATCTTTGTTCCCTATTTGAGAAAGAGCTTTGAGGATTTCCTCAGCTTTGTTAGCGTGAAGTGACTGTATTATTCAAAGGCCAGCCACTTTCAGGGCAGCCCACTAAACAACATGTTGTTAATTAATTATTGACGCTTGTGAATGTGTAATCTGTACAGATGGCTGTAACAAATAGTCTGTACTCGGAGCACAAGACTTCATTTCTATCATGTTGGCAGCATATAACTCTCTCTGTCAGAAAGAATGGAGAGGCTAAAAATGTGATGACTTCATTCATTTGACGCTTTTACCCAAAAGATTTTGAAGAAAATTCAACGGTATGAAAACATTACGTTTTTATACACAATCAGCCAATATAAAATGTTGTTTTTATTCTAAGGAAACCTAGACGAGATGCAAGGCAAGACACTACAGCAGCTTTTTAGCTTGTTAGATAATTCAGACTACAAAACAGTTTCATTTTCATATTTACTTAGATTTTATTTACTTTTTTAGAATTGCAATTTAATTGTAAATGCAATTATTTATCCATTCCTAGAGATCATGGGCAATTCCTGTTAAATGGATTTATTATTTCAAGTTCACCAAAGGGTCTGGAAAAAATTCCTTTTTTAACAGAAAAATAAAAACAACTTTATATAATCTTATTTCTCCTAGTCACTCTTTAAATAGGAGAAACAAAAACAGAAAATGGATCTAAACTAAAGATTTGCGTTAATTAAAATAATATAACTAGGCACCAACAGTCGGCTTCTTTCAGAACCGTTAAAGTCCGACGTGGTTTCTTCAAACCTGTTCCATCTTTTCAGGCTTGCTGTGAGGTAAAGACTGTAAATCAGTCCTTTTTACGTAGATTTCCCTTTATGCGTTTCAATTTTAAATATTTGTTTTAAAAAAATGCATTTACTATAATGATTAAAGTATATTTCAAAATCTAAGAATTTGCAAAAATTTGACCTACTGTAATCTTAAAAAAAATGTCTTCTTTGTTTTCTAAATAGCTTATATTTCATCCCTTACATTGACCTAACATCCCCCCTCATGAGCTAGAAGTATCAGTACAGCCCCAACAATGGGAGTAGTTAGGAAAAATATGCTTTGTTTTCCTCCACTGTCCGACCACATGATCAAACAGCTGTTTGGTTTGATAAAATGTGAATAAAAAGTCTACTTAACTGGCTAAAAGAGACAAATTTTAAGCATATTTCTCTAGGCCAAAATCCAACAGTGATTTCCTGACCTGATACATAAAGAAACCCTTTAACATCCAGTATTTGGAGGTCTGTGTTTTTTACCCACATCAAGTAATAGACCAATAGTCTTTTTGTGGCGGATCCCTAATTCAATAAAGTGAGTTTAATATTGGATTTCATTGAAAATATAAAAAAACTCACAAATGTTGAAGAGGAAATGTGTTTTTATAAAGCTGTCATGTCACACAGTATGCAGATTTTCTATCATCTATGAGTTCTGATCAATTCATTTCAGCCATTTCTCTCTCCATCTCACCACCAGGCAGGCCAGCTATAAATTACAATTAGAGGTTTCATTAGTTGTGGCTGATTTATTAAGACCCAGAACTTATCTCTGAGCCTTTCAACCATATATTAGCTGACTACAAGATCTCATACATAGTTATGAGACATGTTGTTTACTGTATGGCATAAAGGGTCATAAGCCAATAGATATTAATTATTGAGTAAGGCTCCATAGGTTAAATTAATTGTATCCAGATGATAAATCATCTCCCTTTGTGTATTTTGAGAGTGTATCCATATGCATACCTTCTAATAACGATAAATTGGCAACAGCATGTAAGATCTGTCTCTATTATCAAGCAGTGATGCAATGCTTGGAAGGGAGCCAGTCATTTTGGATTCTCATCTAAAGGCTTTAACAAACATAAACTCTGGAGGTGCTCGTCCTCTTCAACACAAGCACATAAATTAGGTTTGTGTTCATATCAGAGTTTCCTCGGCCCTCTGTGTCTGCAGGATATAACGCGGTTTCCCCCATAAATCAGACAGCAGTTATCCAGATTTGTATCGGATGCTGTCAAGATAAGGTGGTAAACATACGCTGTCTTTGTTAAACGTTGCACTCACTAATGTAGAAAATTATTCCTTATTTTTTTACGCTGTCCAAAAACAGCAATTAGCAGCATTCAAATTTCAAAAGAACCTCCCAACAACAAGAAAAAAAGGTTGGTCTTCCTCTGCTTACAGTAGGATCTCTCTGCCCAACCAATTTACAAGCCTGATTATTCTGCAGCACCTTGTGGTCCGGATCACGGAATGGGAATAATTCAGGATTAGTCAAAGCTTGAACAGGTGAGCTTTAGCATCTTTAGACCTGTGTGCAGCAGAATCCTTTTGTTAGACACTTCTCCCTCACATGTAAACTGGATCAAGAAAACAAGGAGTGTCACGCATCTCTTCTGTGAAATACAAACATGTAGCCTTCAGCCACAAACCTGTCAGAAATGTTCTTTTATACAATGCAAAATGTTTGGATTATGTGTAAATAAACATCTGAAAGAACAAGTTAATTGGAGGATAATGAGCTAAGTTTGCTTTACAAGGTTAGGGGATTGAAAATCAGCAGCGAGATGTTGCATGTCTTGATAAGACTCTGAATGTATTATTTTGCTTGCATTTGCTGCTCAAGTTAAATAAACAGTTTTGTGCAAATAGGGAGATATGCTGAGAAGGCTCAGGAGGCGGTAGAAATTATTGCACAAGATGTTCAGTACCATATCCAGAACTGCAAACACTTTATTTAAATTATTTAATTTGAGCTAATGAGGTTCTAAAGATGCCCAAGAAAAATATTGGAGTGAAAAAATTTACAGTTACTTATAGCTGCCCCTCTCTCATATGTTACTGTTCACCAAAACTCAACTTTAAGGAGGCTTTTACACTTTTTTTCTCTCGCTTAAAAGAAAAGCAAATATGGCTGCTTGGAATATTTATAGATATTCTATATCTATATAGATGATAGATATTAGAACTACTGTAGGTTGTATTATTGTGGCTGTTTTATACCTTATTACTTTTTGTTTTAAATAATAAAAAATACTTAGTTCATTATACATATTTAAAGAAAAATATTTTTGTTAATATTGTGAAAGTAGGATAATTTCGTTAAGTGCGCCACAGTGGGAATCTCATAGCATCCCAGGCCTGCCGGGCTCCAAGCGACAGGTTTCTTTGTATGATTTGCAGATTAAAAAACACTGTAGCTCCACACAGAGTGGAGGAATATGACTTTATGAACTATGAGGGGCTTCTATAGGGTAAGAAAACTGTGGTAACTGAGGTAAAGGGTCTGAATTTATAAATTTAAGTCTATAGCATAACTAAAACTAAAGTTTTGATTTGTTCCTTATTGTTATTTTATAATAGATGTGACACCAGTTTGTTTTACTCAGGGGAGGATTCAAGCTCAGAAGTTAAAGGTCATAAAGTTAAAACCTTGCCACAATACAAGTACGAATCGCAAAATTTATGAGTATGAATCAAAGATTTACAAAAGCAAATTACAGATTTATCAGAACGAATCATAAATTTATGGGCAATAATGGCTTTGATGAAGCTGTTACACTCCTTACTAGATGGTGGCAGTAATGCACCTGAAGATTGTCCGCAAACAGTAAACATTATATACCTCACAGCTTCATCAGGTAATAGATTTTCACTTGTAAATTCCTTTTTTAGTAAATTAATTATTTGGACTTTCACTGCTGCAAAGCTGTACCTTTGCAACTTGAATAACTTCCAGACTTGTAGCTTCAGATATAAAACTTCTGATTTCACATGTCTCTATAAGTTGGCAAAAAGAAACAAATACAAATCTTTTTTTTATTAATGTATATGGACTTATATTTGCAGATTTAGACAACCACGCATTTGTTTTTTAATGAGCGTTATTTCACAGCATACATATATTTCTGTAAAACATGAGGTGAAACATCATTTCCAGCTATGCTCCACATCTCTGCTTCAACTCAGCTGCCTTCTGATGAAGATTAAAGTTAGAACTTTTTAATGTCATGTTTAATGAGACAATTCTTAAGAGAATAAATAAATAAATAAATAAATAAATAAATAAATAAATAAATAAATAAATAAATAAATGGTTGCATTAGATTTGCTAGACACAAACAAAAAGGACAGAATAATTCAGGGTAATTGTTCAAACACACGTGTATTCTCCATCCACTTTCCTGTGGCTGCTGGCGAATGACTAATTGGGGGTGACAGAGAACAAAGGAGAAGATTAGGAGACTGAGCGGGTGGCACACCGGCACAGGTCAGAAACAGGTTTAGTCTCTGTGATTATGGATGGGCAGGAGTCACCGAGGGACACAACCAGATCCGACTCTTCCACACCATGCTGAGCAGCCTATTCCAGGCCCTGTACGTAGGTCAGCGCTGCAGAGGGCACGATGTTCGTGATTCAGCATGCACATAAAGAAGCTCTTTTGATGCAAAAGCTGCACACAAAGCAAGCAACTGTCTGGCCAGTGTGAGTTAGTAAATAAAACTTGGATGAAAACTGAGCACATAAAGAGCATTTATTGAAAGAGAGCACAGTTGCCTTAATGCTGTTGGTCATTACTAAAGAGCATTTAAAGTTAAAACATCCCCGTAAGGATAACATATCTGGAATAATTAAAGCTTTCCTGTAAAAAATGATCATATATGGCAAATATACTCTACAGGGATAGTAACCCACTGTCTGCCTCTTTCTTGCAACCTTTAAAAGAAAACAGTTTGCTCTTAGTTTTAAGGCGTTTGGCTTCTTTTATCAGTGCACTCTCTAATTGCCTGGTGGCGAGGTTGATTCTGAAGCTAACCAGGAGCGATGTCATCCCTCTGCTCTCGCCACAATGGGCCTCATTGGATTAAGTTCGAGCAGGCTTTGTTAAAAGCTGGCGCAAATCTAATCAGCGAAGAGACCTCAATTATGCTAGCATGTACTTAAATGATCAGATCACTAAAATCGGGAGGAGGGGGTTGGTAAGTGTTGGAACGTAATCAGCAGTCATTAAGGCCAGTTCATTCTGACTGATGGCGCCTTTTAAAATAAGATCCAGGATTTTACAGTAATGAGGATACTGTAATTATGAGGAGGTGATTTTGTATGTGTTTGGTAGTAAGTCGTTTCTTTCGTGTCCAGTTAGTGTTCACAAAGACACAATTCCCTGGAGGTGCTGGAAGTAAACTATTATGAAGTATTAGGCAAAAAAAAGTACTTTTAGTGGCTTTTTTATTTCTTACCTGCATTTTACATTACCCTAAAAGTCTGACAACCGATTTTGTCAGTGTTATTCACAAACTTAGGTTCTAAATTTACGTTTTTACATCCGCTAGTAGAAGCCCTTCGCACTACACTATTCGAGTTAGGTGTAGTTTATTATTCCACCCAAAAGAACACAGATTTCTTATTTTTCTTTGTTTACTGCCAATTCCTGGCAGTAATTGCAGCTCTTGAATCCAAAAAAATAAAAGTTTTGACATTGAATGAAAACAAATGTAATGACTGTCTCTTTAAGAGAATTGACTTGGAACCATGTCGCAGTTTCAGCTGTACTTTAAAATGTTCTTTTTGAAGTTAAACCCAATACCTTCACAGGCTCAAGTGAGAATGATAACAGGCTCAAGGGGAAGGCTGCAGAACAGTGAAAGGCCCCCTTTGCAGGAAGAAGAGAAACATCTATGTAACCTTTCTGTTATTTTGCCATATTGGTGCATAAAAATGAATCTGGCATTCTGAGGGAGCATTCGTGAAAAATGTTTAAACCGGGTATCAGAGTGGACAAATCAGATAACATTTCGTCTGCCTCTTGTCTTCAACAATGACATTGTAGCTCTACCTCCCTCTGTAACCAGCATGCGTCACTTTGCCTTCATGTTGCTGTGTTTACCTCGGACAAGGTACCTGCACAGCACAATTTTTTGCTCAGTGGTTTTTTATGTGATTCAAGTGCGTTACAGTGCAACAAAAGAGCTCAGCGTATGTACTACAGCATCTTCACTGGTTCTCTTAGCTGTTTCTTAAAAAATACCATTTTATCTTTGTATGAGCTAGGCCTAACTGTGTTGCTTATTCCAGAGGGTAAGATTGCATGGCATTATCTGAGTTGCTTGCATTGGCTTTACCTGAGTGTCAAGTACAATGCGAATGATAGTGACTTAATCAATAAAATTTCAAGCAATTATTTAGAATCGTCCTGACCCAGATATCCCACTGTCAGTACATACATAGGATGTTAATAGTTTTTGTCATTTCTTTTCTGCCTATCTTTTTAAAAATAATTTTAAGTCA
This sequence comes from Cyprinodon tularosa, assembly GCF_016077235.1. Classification (NCBI taxonomy): domain Eukaryota; kingdom Metazoa; phylum Chordata; class Actinopteri; order Cyprinodontiformes; family Cyprinodontidae; genus Cyprinodon; species Cyprinodon tularosa. The sequence goes on along the minus strand of NW_024039059.1, from coordinate 1,866,223 downwards.
GTCTTGGGTAACATTCATTATAGGAGAAATAATCATAAAAACAAATATTTTTTAGACATATCAAGAACATTTCAGTGTGACTTTAGGGTAATGCCATGTACTAAAATATTGGTGTTAATCTTTAATTAAGTTATTTCTAACCAGCAGGTGGAAATTCATGTTTTCCTGTATTATTTGCTAATTATTTTAAACTCCAACTAATAATATGAACTTTTTAAAATTGAAATATCTAAATTTCCCCCAAAAAATATCAGATGGAGCTTCAACGTGTTGGGTGCAGCCTAACGGCTGGGGACGGCATGTTGAAGAATGTCAAAAGGTAAAGAGCCATAATGTTTGCAGTCTGTAAATTGCTGGATCAGCAGGACCTCAGGACCAGGTGGCGTTCCCTGAAGCCCCTGTTGCAACAGCTGAGACCGACCGTGCCCTCTGACCTCTGTGAACCATGACAGTTGTGACAGGAAGCAATTATCCAAAATGTAAGCCAGTCCGGTGGCATTCCTACACAGGAGGCCTGAGGTTTGAGCAGATCAGTTCAGAACAGTTACACCCTCAGAAAATGAGACAAGAGTTCATAAATTAGTAATTTTCACTCTCAACTTTACAAATAAGGTTCTTGTCCAACTTTGTTACTGCCAGCTGTGATAACTGAGAGATTGCATCCTTGTGGACAGAGAAGATGAGGCACATTGGTGCAATGATAAACAGCTACTTCACTTTAAAGTTTTGACTCCTAAGCAAACAATTTCATAAAGATGTCTTCTAAAATATGACTTCTCTTATTTATTTCTAGTCTTAATATGTTTCTTACTACCTGCTTGTAAGGAAAGAGTAATGCCTGCTGAAGCGCCATGTGAAAGGACGGGGCTCATTGTCAATGACCAGCAGTTCGGACTTCCTAAAAGAAGTGTGCCTTATGCAAATGTTACGGGTCTTGAAAGAAGAAACACATGAACCACACTAAGGTTAAAATATTGATCTGTTCAGAAGCCCTACTCCTCTTACACCTTTATATACTCTTCCTTTTCAGCCAAGCCTGACATTACCTCATCAGAGCAGGATCTGCCCAAAGCCGCAGAAGTCTCAGAACAGACAAAAGCGCTCATCTCCAGGAAGCCACTGCCGCTGCATGTGGTTTTGGCGAGAAAAGAAGGAGAGAAACGAGGGGGGAAAAAGTGACTCAGCCCCACAGCTTCTTTCTTAACTCTCCCGACTTCGGGATAAACAGAGGTATAAAGCGAAGGGGGAGGTAATATTTAGAGCAGACCTCATTTCAAGGGCAATAGAAGAGAGAAAGTGGGGTATGAGCCTGGGTGGTTTGGAAGCCACGGCCGTCGATCTATACTATTATTGGCAAAGGGCCGTGCACCATGGGCTCCTGTGCAAGCGAGGAGGAACTGCTGCAACTCCACAACCAGATGGACCTCAGATGAGATACTGATGTGGCATGAGTGAGCAAAACATCAGCATGCATGTAAGGATACACACAAATAAGCTGGTACAGACACAGCCTGACAAACCGCTAAATACATAACACAAAACATATAATCTGTTGCTTTGCCACAGCACATCACTGAAATTCATAACTTCTTTCCAAACTACTAAAAAGGAACCTTTAACGTATTTGTTATAGGCACATATAGTACATACATAACTCAGAAAATTTGAATTTTTTGCTTTCATTTGTAGCATCTAATAAAAAATGTTGAGCTTTAAAATTCTGGTTCATTTGTTTCCCTTTAACCACCAACAACAACAATGAATCTCAAAGAGGGGGACACACTCGTTTGACTTTATTTGTGAACCTTGTTTCATCTACACCGGAGATTTAAAGTGACAAAAACAGGCTCAGAATACAATAAATACATCTATCCTCCATAGAGTTAAACAAGTTGCAGAGAAACTATATTCTTATTTCTGACATCAATGAGAGGCTAACATGAATCTAAGTTGACATTTAATCTTTTAAAAGTTCATTTATACTGATTTGTGTATACATTTTTAATCATGTTCAGTAACGGTCAACCTAGAAGCTTAAAATATGCTTCCTGTATCCATGAAAAAATATGTTGATAACATTTGAACTCATATCCCTGTTTAAAAACCAAACTTGGTTCATATATTTAATGGCAAAAAAATACTTAGAAACCATCAAGTCCAAACTGATCAAAAGCTTAAAGTTGGTGGAAAACCAATACAGCTGCTGATAGTGAAGCGAGTCTCACATCAGAATGGAGCAATAAATAATCATTCGCTCATTCCAACTGCCACCGACATGGACAAACCTAAAAACCTCTGACGAAAAGCTCTAAAGTGAGACAAGCACAGTTACAGTGTTTGGCCGCATTTACTAGGAGAATATTTAAAGGACTGCACCAACTGACAAGCATGGCAGTGGCATAATCATGCTGAGGGTCTCTTTCTCTCTTAGTGATTTAGCAGCAAACTTTATTGGTAAACTTGAATATTAGACAGAATATTGAGCCTCTAACTCTAAAGCCAACTCCAAAAATTGGTTTTCCCACATTTCATAACAAAAGCACAAAAGATTTTTAACAGGTTTACACACCTGGAGATAACTTTTCAGGACAAAAAAGTATTTTTGTGTGTGTGTGTGTGTGTGTGTATGTGTGGCCAGGTCTTTAATACCTGGTGGGGACAATTTCCTAGGAATATGCTACATTTTGGGTACTCATAGGTACTTGTGGGGACCAACAACTGGTCCCCATAAGGAAAGTTTCTCTTCTTGGGGTAGTGGTTAGGTTTAGGACTAAGGTGTGAATTGAGTTTAGGTTAGGTTTAGGGATAGGTATGTGTCGGTAATGGTTAGGGTTAGGGAAAGGGTCATGGTTAGGTCATATAAATTAGTGGGAAATGAATGGAAGTCAATGGAAGGTCCCCACAGGGATATTGTGACACAACGTGTGTGTGTGTGTGTGTGTGTGTGTGTGTGTGTGTGTGTGTGTGTGTGTGTGTGTGTGTGTGTGTGTGTGTGTGTGTGTGTGTGTGTGTGTGTGTGTGTGTGTGTGTGTGTGTGTGTGTGTTCTGTTTTTTACAGTATAGGTAGAAAGTTTGATTTAATCCTCAGCAGTTAAAAGGTTTAAAATGTAACAATTGGGTGTTCCAACAGGGAAAATAGCCTATTTAAATTAAAATTTGATTTTGGATTGAAGGTGGCAGGCTAACAGAAAAGTTGAGGACAGAAAACCAACTTCTCTGAAAGTCTTCAGTTAGCCAATAATCGTCTAAAAGGATGAAAGTGATTCCTTGATGTCTATGAAAGTGTGTTTTTTCTTCAACTTGCTGAAAGAAATGTTAGCCTGTATGTATGATTCTAAATCTGTGTGTATTTGGAAATAAATAAACGTCTCAAATGTATCCTAAAAGCCCAAAAGGACGAGAACCTTCGTGCCAATGATGTAAATCACTTATTGGCATAGTTAAACCTAGCTAGAGAACCCTGTAAATCACAGGAAGCATGCAGCTAACTGCACAGAAACAACAGTAAATTGTGTTATATTCTGTAATTGGAGCAAAGCAAAGTTCACATACAAAGATGAAGCAGAAAGAAAAAAAAAGAGGACATTGTTTTGGGGGAAGCCAAACAGGCAACATCAGTGGGTTCATTAGCTCATTAACTAATTAGCTTTCAAGCTATCTCTACAACCGCTTGCGATCTGTTTACATTTGTGTAACTCCTCACACATGTACCATTAGTTTAGTTATTTGATTTTATATGCATCGGGTGCTTTTCAAAATTTTCCGATTAAGGAAGGTTCTTATATCAAAACCCAGTTCAATAACTACAAAATTCATGATTCATTTAAGAATCTGTTAAAAACTTGATATGAATTGCTTTTATATTTTCTGATTCATTCTTAAACACCTTTTTAAGGCATAAATTAGGCTCTGACTCTCCACCCTTTGAAGATAAACACATTGTAAAGTTGTTTCAGATTCTTATGAACCAACCAAGGCTGCAGTGAGTTCGGTCTCTAATTGTGCTAATTCTCCACCGCATGGCACCATTTTCCTTTCAAAACCCCCTAAAAACAAAGACAGCATAAATTGTTTCAGTCACGACTTCAAGATTTTAATCTTGTTAGGAGAATCCATTTGTCATCTTACCTCTTTGTGATCTAATTTAGGCATTAATTGCATTTTTAAAAACACGTTAATACGATTTCAAGTTTCTAGAAGCACTGATGTAATTAAGTAAGAGTAATAGAATCAAAAGCAATTTTTGCTTTAGGTTTTATTTTTCTAAGTTCTGGACAGCCTGTCGTTAAAAGGCATATAATCTCCTAAAATATTTTGTCATCAGTGTAGAGATTTAGTGACATTATTTCTTCTTCTACTTATCTGAGGTAAGACATCCAGAGAACCCTCTCCCTATTTACTCTGGTCGGCTCATTCTCTTGGTATCCTAAACCAAAATAAATATAGAATCCCCCCAAAAGGTTCCCGGTCTGCCCTGGTTACTCCTCCCAGCATAGTGTGCATAAAAAAATCATCAATGATCCACTCGGGTAGCGTCCTAATCCGATACCCAGCGTCATCCGTCGGATCTGGCAACCAGCAGCACTACTTAGAGATATACAGTTTTAACCCTATCACAAAAGGCTTTGAATTGATTAAAAGCATAAAGTTTTTTTCAGTTAAAGATGCCTAAATCCATAATGAGATATTGGTGTTCACGTCAAAGTCAAGTCATCAAATGCGTGCCTGGAGACATCAAGCCAAAATACATGTGAGCCGTGATGTTCAGCTCATGGAAACGGACAACAAGAACCAGAAGGAGGTACCTGATAAGCTATGTCCTGTTGGCATGGACTGTTCATCCTGTCAGTCAGTCAGGCTTTGAGATGCTAAAGGTATTGTTTAGTCAAGTTATTTGACATCTTTTACATTTATATGCCAGCAACTCACTCTGATTTTATAAAACGTTTGTATGATTAATTATGGCATCCTGTTGCCGTAGCATTTGTTATTTTTGGTCATTTAAGCTTTAGTTTTGCTCAATTTGTTAGTAAATATAGCCTTTCTGTGTATATTTTCCATATGATAGGCTCTATGGGGAGTAGCGGCCTAGTTGTTAGGGCATAGAGCCTGAAATCCTGAGGTTCTGAGTTCAAGCCCCACTCCCACAGACAAAGTTGCAATGCTTTTAAAACATATTCTGATGGAGTTAGGATTAACTAGGAACAACATTTTGTTTACAATAATTATCTTAAATGTCTGTGTTGTTAATCAAGAGTAAATCAGCCATGTTAATCATTTGTTAAGTAAAATTTCCCCGCAAATAACTGACTTTGCTGCACTCAAAGTTCATGTGATATTTCTACTACTCTATGAGAAATCACTGGAACTGGAAACAGGAGTAGGTTTCAGCTGTTGGTTTTCAGTATTGCAGCTCAGCTAGGACCTATTTAGTATCTGCATCAATGGGCACCATCTGGCTTTATGGTAGTTCAGTGGTACTGCCAGTAGATGACACAGCACCTGTTTATGTCAGCTAATTGCACCCACTGCTGAGGTTCTATTTAGGCTCAAAAAGGACGATCAAAACACTATCAGGGCGGACGCTCGGAGTAAAGAGCCTTATTTCATCATAATCATCAATGGATGTTGTTTTTAAGTTTCGGGTTAGGCATATAGCAGGACTATGTACCTTTTAAACATTTTCCATTTTGATAGTAATTGAACCTTTATTGAGCTCACATTGGAGAAATTTACCTCTGCAATTAACCCATCCCCTTGGGTAGCATTGAGCTGCCATCATGGGGCACCCAGGGAGAAAATGGGAATTAAGGGTCTTGCTCAGAGACCCAGAGTGGCAGTCTGTGGGAAAGGGTTTTGAACTCACAACCTCGGGGGGGGGGGGCGCTATTTGATAAGAAATTCAGTTTAAAGATGAGACCCTCACCGACCAACAGCATTCAATGCAGGATGATAATAATTCTTCCCGCAGTCTGATGCTGAGATGTCAGGCAGAATCAAACAGAGCACTTGTTGACCTAGCCATGACACAACTCAAGGGCCACCAGGGAGTGCCTTAATAAGTATTCCTAAACAGGAGGATTAGCCAGATGGTCAGATCACTCTTTTCTCCAGCCTCTTCCATCTGTAGATTTCCATATTTTCTTCCCGACCCTGCCTAAACCATCGTGATTGGCTTAATTTAGGCTAGTGTTACCTACAACACTATTTGACTACAGATATAATCTTTATTGCTTACGGAGAGAAAGTCCATTAAAAGGCAAACTGTAGGGTCCCAGTTCTGAAAGGTTCCTGGAGTGATGCCTGTGAGAGTCTTTAAAAAAAAGACCCCTTTCTTTGCTAGAGTGAAAGCCACCATTGAAGGCGCACAGAGGATAACACTACTAAAAGTGGGGTTCTGCATTCACTGCGAGACAAATCAAAAGCATTCAGAATGTGACGACGGGGGTAGGAAAAAAAAGCAGATGACATGCACAAGGTCTGGTAAAGTTTTGTATATGGAAAAAATAAACATGATAATCCCTTCGGTTTATTTTTTAAACTAACTCTAAACTTAATCATTACTACAACTTTATCACTTTATTTGGATTTATAGTTATACATATGCATATATATACATATATATATAAAATAATTATATGTGTATATATTTATATTATCTAGTGTGGTTTGTTGTATATATATATATACACTATATTGCCAAAAGTATTTGCTCACCTGCCTTGACTCACATATGAGCTTAAGTGACATCCCGTTCCTAATCCATAGGGTTCAATATGACGTCGGTCCACCCTTTGCAGCTAGAACAGCTTCAACTCTTCTGGGAAGGCTGTCCACAAGGTTTAGGAGTGTGTTTATGGGAATTTTTGACCATTCTTCCAGAAGCGCATTTGTGAGGTCGCACACTGATGTTGGACGAGAAGGCCTGGCTCTCAGTCTCCGCTCTAATTCATCCCAAAGGTGTTCTATCGGGTTGAGGTCAGGACTCTGTGCAGGCCAGTCAAGTTCATCCACACCAGACTCTGTCATCCATGTCTTTATGGACCTTGCTTTGTGCACTGGTGCACAGTCATGTTGGAAGAGGAAGGGGCCAGCTCCAAACTGTTCCCACAAAGTTGGGAGCATGGAATTGTCCAAAATGTCTTGGTATGCTGAAGCATTCAGAGTTCCTTTCACTGGAACTAAGGGGCCAAGCCCAGCTCCTGAAAAACAACCTCACACCATAATCCCCCCTCCACCAAACTTTACACTTGGCACAATGCAGTCAGACAAGTACCGTTCTCCTGGCAACCGCCAAACCCAGACCCGTCCATCAGATTGCCAGATGGAGAAGCGCGATTCGTCACTCCAGAGAACGCGTCTCCACTGCTCTAGAGTCCAGTGGCGGCGTGCTTTACACCACCGCATCCGACGCTTTGCATTGCACTTGGTGATGTATGGCTTGGATGCAGCTGCTCGACCATGGAAACCCATTCCATGAAGCTCTCTGCGCACTGTTCTTGAGCTAATCTGAAGGCCACATGAAGTTTGGAGGTCTGTAGTGATTGACTCTGCAGAAAGTTGGCGACCTCTTCGCACTATGCGCGTCAGCATCCGCTGACCCCGCTCCGTCAGTTTACGTGGCCTACCTCTTCGTGGCTGAGTTGCTGTCGTTCCCAAACACTTCCATTTTCTTATAATACAGCTGACAGTTGACTGTGGAATATTTAGGAGCGAGGAAATTTCACGACTGGATTTGTTGCACAGGTGGCATCCTATCACAGTTCCACGCTGGAATTCACTGAGCTCCTGAGAGCGACCCATTCTTTCACAAATGTTTGTAAAAACAGTCTGCATGCCTAGGTGCTTGAATTTATACACCTGTGGCCATGGAAGTGATTGGAACACCTGATTCCAATAATTTGGATGGGTGAGCAAATACTTTTGGCAATATAGTGTATATATATTTATATATATAAAAATGTTTGTATATCTGGATTATGTAACAAAAGTAATTTCCCTCAGGGATTATTAAAGTATGTCTGATTCTGATTTTTATTTTGATTCTGATATTCATCTAACAATTTAACTAGTATGAGGCTTAACCTTAATTCACACCTTAGACATAACTATTTTTAAAAATCCTTCCATTAAGACTAGCCTATGCGGCTTAAAAAGAGTATTGGTCGTGACACGGTTTGTGTATACCACAAAAAAAGGTATGAAAAGAAAATATACTGTAAACAAGAACAGATGCAGACAAAAAAAATGTTCAGAAGGACAGCAAATTAGATGAAAAGCTTATCGAAGGTAACAAACAGTGATAATGAAGAAAGATTTTGGAGGAAGCAGTTAAAAGGGGTGAAAGAAACTTACGGAGATTAGAGACTTCAGCTCCAACACCCTCTTCTCACTTGCGTATGACTTTAAAACTCATGAACGTTGCCTAAAAAAAACAGAGAAAAATGGTCTTTAATGCAAATATCATCAGAATGTTGGCTCTTTGTCACAACCACCATCATTTAAACTTCATTTTCACCCAAACAATAAAAAAACAAATTCCATAAGCTTTCTAATAAACATTGGGTATTTATCATCCTAACATACAAACTGAGCTCTGGCAAAATCTGAAAACTCAAAATGGAAACTCTTAGCCCACCTGAGAGGCCTGTGCAGCCAGTGTTTAAGGGCGAACAGAGGTCCACTGTGAAGTTCACAGCACAGCAAACAGAAGATCAGTGTATTTCCTTCATAGCGCTTTCATTGCACAAACGGCATCACATACTCGTATACCATGCAAGGTCCAACAAACAACATTTGGTTCGCCGCTTTGAAGTTTGAAAAATTGGCAGCAATCCTTCTTGATGCAGTAAGTGATATTTACTTTTAAAAAACGGACTCCAGTGAAAGCAAGTTAAAAATGCCTCTCATCATATGGACAGTGGTCCAGCCTGAACAAACCTCTCTGACTCGGAGGCCTGACCTGGGGTCGCCCTTAATTGGCCCTCGCACGCTCACATGCGCACGCTGCAAGGAGGCATTTCTAAAAGAAGGAGGTCACAGAAAACAAATAATAACATCAAAGGGGTCAAACTGCCAACAAAGCCCTTTGAAGGCACTGCGACCTGGAACGGACTGCCGCCGTGGGGAGAGGGCCCCAAATTAAGAAAGGATGGGAGATGGGTCTTAATTAATAGTGGGAGGTAAGTAATACCATGAACAGAGAGGCATACCAGATAGAGAGAACTCCAAAGAAGAGACTTCCTCTACAAATAAGCAATTCATGCTGCAGAAGCATTGAGCATCATGACGGCCCATGTCACAGCATCTAAATGTACCAAAAACGGCAAAACAAACACGCCTTTGATTCCACAATTTGAGGCTAATTGAGAACAACGAAGAAAAAAAGGCTAACTGTGGGCATGTATGATCTTTTATTCATGTCCATAATCAACCAAATGATTTTCTCTTGGATGTATTTCTTTCTCTCAGGGCACCATTAAGTGCTTACACAGAGGCGCTGATAATAATGATAAACCATCTGCAAAAACATACTGTAACAAATACGAGTCTACAAACAAACATAAGTTGTGCCTCCTTTTTTTTTAAACAACTCAAAAAAAGTCCACTTCTCGCGCTCAGCCGAGGTGGAGACAGATCTTAGTTCCCACTCTGTATCTCTCACTGACCCGTCTGAACACGTTTCACCGAACCAGTTCTTCCGTTTCCCCTCCATTTCACACCCTGCCGCTCTTCTGTAGATGACAGGTCCGACACTGGGGGATGCTGGGTAATCAGAGAGAGACAGCTGGTTGTCTGAAAGTGGAGGGGTGCCTTGAAACATGCGTATTCAGATTAATCAGAATCCCTGTCCGTCTGTGTCATCAATGCTAATAAGAAAAGAAGATGTCAGCAGCGGCGTTACAGAAGCAATAGCTGCTAGCTTTCATAATTGGATGGGTATAGAGTAAGTTAACTGTCCATCAAAACACCTTAAACGGAGGGGGTGGACAAAAACACAGCGATTTAGTTAATTCCTTCCCACTATCATAATCCTCATAGCCATGCAGGGAACCAAGATATCTTGCCTGATCAGCCAGGCCAACAATGCCCCTAACGACCCCCTTCTCAGAATCATAGACCAGTATCGGATAACAAAGACCTCAACCGACTCCCCATTCCTAAGGGGCAGACCTGTTCTTCAGGTTCAATTTGCATGTTTTCTAAGCCAAAACAAGAGCTACTATATAAAGCTTGGAAATCAATGCTAATTCTGACATTTTGCATTGAAAAAGCTTCCAGGATGGGAAACGAAAACTATTCAAACTTGGACAACAAAGTCCAGTGGTTTGTTTTTTAGCTTTTTTGGAAAACGTCTGGATTAATAAATGTTATATGTCTGTAACCTGAATAAATCTATGTTATATTTGTTCCTTTTTGTCAACTCATATGTACATGTTAAAGCAGATGTTTCATCTGTGAGAGAGTTCTGGGATCTCAGGTAACAAATTTTTCGCTACAGTCCAAGTAGAAATCACAAACGAGAACATATCACAGTTTTATAGTAGCCTAGTAAACTAGCCCCACCCTGCCAGCGGCCAAAATTATTTTTGCCTGTGAGTTGGTCTAGCCTCAATGCCCCAGGCCCTAGAACTGGGGGGCCAATCGCAACGCAGAGATGTCTTTTTAATTTTTGGATGCAAAGCGGGCGGGGTTTTGAGTAGGTGACGACAAAGCTGTGCTGGAGAAAGCACAAGGAAGGTGAAACTATTGAACAGTTCTGGTTTGACTCAGCTTTGTAATCATTTATGGAAGGATTAGACTTGGGGTTTTCATGGAAACGTGAGCAAGAAGAGGCTCTACACTCATTCATTTTTAAGGACGTATTCGACGTATTTGTTTACACTCACAGTCAGTTGTGCTCGTTGGTCAGAGCGTCGGTCAATAGGCATGATTTAAAAGACAACAGGTTGTTCTTATCAACAATCTTCATCATTAATCGGGGCCAGACTAAATTACACATTTAATCTCACATTTATTTTGGGTTATCAGGCTAGTTTTATGGGTAAAAGTGTCCAATTTACAAGTATGAATCTACAACCCCTTATGAAGCTGTTACACTCCTTACCAACAAACAGCCAACCTTACATTGAATTTCAAACTGCACATAAGTTGAAAAGATGCGTGACTGCCACCAACTGGTAAGGAGGGTAACAGCTTCATCTGGTTATACATTTTTATTTTTACTCACAAATATGAGATGTTGTTTTTTTTTTGTAAATTTGTGATTTGTACTTGTATTGCTGCAAAGTTTTAACTTTGTCAGAGAGCTTGGAGAGCGCAGATAATGGTAATTGGTAATTGTGAATTACATCTCATTTAAATTAATTGTTCCTTGGCATGAGTCGCACCTCTGATAAACAAATGTCCATAAAATCTATTCATAAATTTTCAATTGATCCTGCTAATAAACCAACAACGTTCCCTTTTCTGGTGTTTTTGTCTTCAATAAAATACTTCTGGTCTTTTTGAGTCCGATGCTATGTCTGTCAATAGTCACTGCTGCCACCCTCTGGTTTAGGGCGGAACTACTTGTTCCGACAAACGTCCCTATCTCACAATTTTAGAGAATCTTTAAAAAAATTCCTGTATCTAGGTTATGATCTGGATCATCACCAAAATGTAATGAATTGTTCCCTGGAATGAGGGACACCTCTGATATTAATATCCTTTACAAACACAGACAAACTCCTAAAAACATAATCTCCTTAGTGGAGGTAATACAGTTCATATAATGGAAGTCTGTCCTCTGGCCTCTGGCCTCTGGACATAAAAGTAGTGAAGTGTTAAGATTTCTCCCTTAACATTAGAGACAAATCAGGTCCTACAGATACAACTCTTCATACATCACTTTTTATGATGTTATGACATTTAAAACCCTTGAATGGTAAGGGGGTGTACTTATTTGTATGATGTTTAATAAGAACCAGGCAATGGAGCCATTCAAAGCTGCTCAAGACAACTGGGCCAAGCAGCTACCTCTTTGGCCCGCAGTCAAACAGCTGTAAAACGGTACATGGTTTGTATCAAGGGGGCCATCTGGACTAGTTTAAAACCTTTAAAAGTAAAATTGTTGTGTTTTTGTTTTGATATGACACCTTAACATTGCAGGTGCAGGTGAAGTGAAGGTAAACTGCTGTTTGTTCACAGCAGGGTCTGCATCCGGACAATAAATTCACACACTGAAATAACCAAATATGCATAGTCCCAAATGTCATCCTGTTGCAGCTGTCAGTGCCACTTGTGCAGATGGAGACACTCAGGGGGTAAGAACAATGGAAGTCTATTAGGAGGAGGCTATCTCAATAAGCATAGCACAGCATGAGGCTCATTGCTGCCACTTCCAATGTCCCCAATAATCATATGGGCAATTAAACTAAAATGAGATTCCCTTGACCCATAAATGATGAGCTTATATTATGTGCTGATTCTCAGAGGGCCACTGGTCATGAGGTATTCCCGAATATGATTATCAAGATTCTCATTCTCTCTCTAAAGGAGCTTGGTTACACATTTTAAAACATTAATTTATCCTTTATTGCTCAGGCTTCTGGTTTTTCTGACTTTTTTGCCAAACTTTGTATCCTGCCTACTTACTTCACACAAAAAATATGATTTTTGAAAACTATTTCAGTTGCATTACAATACTTGCTTGTTTTATATTTTTTTGTTTATGTTTAATTGTTGAAGAGTAATATCCAAAATACCAAGAGAATATTATATACTGATGGAGATTAATGATATAAAGCATTACTACTCCTCCCAATAGATTACTTTAGGCCATAAAATATGATTGTGGCACCTGTTGAAGACCTATTTTATTGATGCTGCTGGAAAAAAAATCCGAATATGAACCAAAGAGGCAGAGTTCTGATAATGCAGCATCAGAGACAGGACCAGAAGCACACACCCATCCCAGATGGATTCCTGGGATCAATGCAATGAAAAGTAAACCTTTAAAAGCAATAATTCCAAAATTGCAATTTCTATGATGATTTTACAGGAAAGCAAAGCTGTAATATTGTATTTAGGACACTAGAGGGTGTGCAGCAGTTCCTGTACGAGTTGTTACCTAAAACCAGACACAGGGTGTGACTGGTTTGTTTTATCTCAATTTAATTTCCGTGAAATTGGATTAGTACATTTAATACATTTGTTTAAGTTTATCTCACAACCCCATTTTTACAAACATAACTAGCTGCAGCTAGGAAGAAAACACTATTCCCTCTAGGGGCGGGTTTCCCTAAAAAGTAGCCAATCACGGGCAGTTTACTTTCTCAGGTTGGTTCCACCCTCAGTGGGACAAAAGTTGACATGAGCCACATAAACAGGTCCGCTTCCCAAAAGAGGTGGTAGATGCCATCAGGTCTTTATTGCCGTGTCCGAACGTCCAACCTAATCACTATATAGGGCATGTATGTAGTGGTGACCCAACGTCAAGTGGATGAAAAAGTAGTGGACTAGAAATTTCCCACAATGCGCCATGAAAAGCAGTGATCATCTATGGTCACTAGATGAGCAGGTTTATCCTGGAATGCTTTGTGAGCAGTGCTCCCCCTGCAAAGTATCGTTGGCATTGTTTTGACAATGCTGTCGGGTAGTGACAGTGGCGATAAATTACAAAGATGGTGAAATCTGTCTGAAAGGTCAATTTACTGAGTTCACGATAAAGTCCACTATATAGTCCCCATTCATTATAGTGATTGAGGTATAAAGGGGTTAGGGTGGACATTGGTACACAGCATATGCAATGCATTTGTTTTACCCAGTCACTGGTCCAGGTGTCTAATCAACACAGGGAATTAAATGGTGCAGACCAGACTCAATCGATTCAGTGGCAGGGCAAAACAAATACTGGACATTGGTTGTGTAGGAATGTCGACCCTAATCACCATATAGAGCACTATATAGTAATTACGCCATTTTAAATGAGTGTCTAACATCTAGTGGATCAAAAAGAAGTGGACTTGACATTTCCCACAATCCACCTTGAAAAGTAGTGATCATCCATGGTCACTATACGAGCACATTTATCCTGGAACACTTTGCGCAGAGAGTTCTCCTCGCAAAGCATTATGGGATTTGTTGTCACAGCGGCCCGCTGTCGCCATAGGGTGTCACTAGCCGCTGAGAAATAACAAAAATGGCGCAGGCACTGTGTCAGGGAGGTGGAGTTACGTGACCAACAGAGAGCGAAAAGTAGTGATCATTTGCCCGAACTGTAAGTTAACTGAATTCGCCATGAAGCCAACTATATAGTCCCCGCTCTATATGGTGATTGAGGGATTTAGGGGTTCGGGCCGATGTTCAGACACAGCCATAGCGATGACTCGATGGCCCCACATCTCCCACCTCTGCTTCCCCCAAAGCAACTGTGTTTGTTATTCCTCAGGGGCACTCTTTAAAAACCCTTTTCTGTAATTTCAGTAAGTATCTCCATGATCAAAAAAGACTGAAGAAATAACATTTGTTCCAAATGTTGGTACCATCTCAGTGTTAAGATAAAATATTTTTTTGTCCTTACTATCAACCGTTTAAATTTGAATTTACCATTTAAGCTTGTCTGTGTTGTGTGTAATTTGTTTTATTGTTTCTTGATTACATCTAACACATAGTTGAAGGTGTGAAGGAGGCTGGACGAACCGCTGTAGAGTGCTTTGAAACAGATCAGACAAGGAGGATTTTGAATGACTGAAACTTTTACGTTCCCTTGGCAAACAACTTGAGCGAACAGTGCAGAAGCTCAAGTGACAATATGTGTTCTCTCCCAAGATGCTGTGAACATGAAATATTGTTACAGCGAAGGGTGGGAGGGGCTGAGAGGGGCGAAAGGGGCAAGTGCCAGCACATACATCTAAAGCTTACGGGTCTGCTTGCTAGCCTTAAGAGATTACATTATGGTTATCCCTATTGTCCAACTCCTTCAAGACAAAGCCTGTTCCACTGTGCAAACAGCACGCCTTTGGAAGATTGTAAAAACAAGAGGTGAATGTCAAAGGCAAAAGTGAATAGGATCTCTCCCTTCTTTTGTCAAGCGAGTGAGGTATGCACAAACACATCACTGCGTGACAGAGAAGAAAGGAAGGCCTTGAGAAGGAAGGAGCTGGAAAGAAGTTGGAGCGTCTTTGCATGAAAAGGCCAATACCGTGAGAAGTTGCCTGCCTGCCTGACTCTTGGGTCTATAGAGAAACCCCTCCATAAGTATTTAAATGAAAGCCCGCCAGGATTACAAAGGAGCCATTTCGTTTGAGACAAACACAGGGAATGATGGAATGATGACCTACGGCTGTCAGGAAACAGAAAGGTTGCAAAATAGCATTGCACCCACCCACACCACCCGCACAAAAAAATGCACAAACAGAAAATAAGATAATAGTACAAATGAACACTTTCACTCAGACACAAAGAACTAAAAACAGATGTATGAAGAGGAGCCAACTCCAGCTTTGATGTCAGTCTGAAGTCAACCTGGTCACAACCCCAACAAGCCTTTAACTGTCGGAGGGCAATTAATAAGGGCGACCTCCCCCTCTGTGCGCCCCATTCGTTAATTTACAAGGCCAGCTCCGGCCTGTAATTAATTGCTGCGTGCATAAATGTAAATGAGTCTACTAGGGGAGCCGAGGGAGGGAAAAAAAATGGCTGTCAGGCCAATATTCCAGCGGGGAGCAATTTGCGAGAGAGGGAAATGATTTAGAGGACGGAGCACAAATCTGCTGCTCGGTAAAACGAACAGAGGCTGAACATTAGGAGAGACTTGTTGAAATGAAGGAGGTGGTTGGCTCAAAAGATTTAAAAAGAAAAATAAAATGCCCATGTGATAAATATGTGTTTTTTTTTCTCCTGCCTGAGATGTCTAAACATGACTTTTTTGGGGGTTTTTTATTCATTATTGTTCCTCTATCACTCTGCAGTGACAAATACTTTACTAGATTGGGACATAAGACATGGTGCAATCATCAATTGTGAAGCTTTTGTCTTTTCTGGACACTCGCCTGTTTTCCAAGTTTCTCCAAAAAAACACAACTTAAGAAGAAAACATAATCAGAAAATGTTCCGATTTAAAAAGCAAAATGCACCCTAATGGGTTTGTCCCTCAACTTTTTTTCCGACTCTCCACAATAAGAGATATTTGAAAAAAAAAAAAAAAACATTCAAAGAAGAATTTTAATCAAGCAAATAAGACATTCCTGGTAAAATCATGTCGGTCTGTAGACAATAAACTGTATGCAGGCAAGGCAGAAGAAATTTTAATGTGGTTGTAATATTTTCAAATGATTAAAATCAACTTGTTTTTTTTTTCTTTTCCTTCTCTCACTTCAAATAATTAAAAAAATGGAAGAAAATAAACAACTCCCCCTCTCTTCAACGTTAACATCTTGCCTTGCCTTGTCCTCACAGAGCTCCACGGCTCTGAAGAATATGTAAAATCATAGAAAGGCATGCTGCGGAAATGTGCCATCGTTCTTTGCCACTACAATAGCGGCTGTCATTCATAACTTCCACCCACAAAAATCCACCTCTTCACTGCGTTTGTGAGCTCAGTGAGAGCAAACAAGTGAAGAAACCATTGTGCTTTTAGATCTGCAGCGACTTGAAGAAAACACAGGAGAGGTCCACAGTGTATTGGTAAGAGCAGTGACACCTAAACACACAGGTACAGCCATAAACAGGACTGTAGGAATCACAATAGATCTTTGTAGAATAAGCCCCTTTTCACCAAAGCGCTTTACAAAAGCAAATGAGATTTTTTTTTTCCTATAGCGGGCCTCCAGTAATAATAACTGACATCACAGGCCGGCCTAAATATGTTCCTCTTACTTAACAGGGACACCCAGTATGAGCTTCTGGAGAGCGATACTAAACAGCCTGCTGAGGCTGCAGTTTTCCCTTCCTGCATCGGCAGGAACCATCAACTTCCAACACCGTGGCAGAGAGCCATTTTATTTGGCAGCACACCAGCTGTAAGCCGAGATGGATTAATTACCTCTAGAAGAATCAACGGACGACTGACCTGACTTCTTGTTTCTAATGTTAAACCACTGTAGAACTAATAGTCTAAGTACTATTCCCTTGAACACAGCGCCCAGGGGAGAGTATGAATTGATTTGTCACTTTCACCAATACAAGGCAGTAGATAAATGCATAATAAATAAAAAAAACTTTCTTTTTTGTTTTAAATAAAAAACCTAAAAAAGAAGTTCTAGAAGGGGGCCATCAGGTGCCAGTGCCCCTGTAGAACTGGCTCTGCTCCCTGTACTTAAAACATACATGACAAAAATGTAAACAAAAGCAAGTTATTATAATTTTTTTATGCGTATGTTCCCTTAAAGATTTACAGTTGAAATGAAATAATCCATTTACTGTAATTATCTTATTTCTAAGAGCGAAAATCCTCCTTCCTTTTGCAGGTCATCATAATTTCCAGCTCAAATTAGGAGAAAATACACTCATTTTAAGAAGCTTTTGCTTTTTTAGATCAGTTGTTTCAGTGTAACACAAAATCAATTTCCTATGATTTTATGCCCTGACAGAAGAGACAATAACTGATTTGTCCTTTGAACTACTCTAACATTTGCTTTCAAAATCTACTTTAACAATTGTTTTGAAATGACAGCCAGCTTTAAGCTTCAGCTGTGCTCAAATCGAACCTTGAAGTCAACAGTCAACTAAACAGCCAAGACTTAAACTTTGACTCTGACTGTGTTTAAGACCAGTATACAGCATTAGGATCCTCGGCCTACACTCTTTTTCCAATTGCAGGATATTTTCTTTAACGCATTATTTACTCTAACTAGCAATAGCATCCCAGTGGCATGATGCAACCACAGCTACATTGTAAAATGAGGATGAGGTTATGTGCAATATTAGTTTTTTGTTTTCATAGTTTTCTGGTCTAATGCGACAAGGACACCCTTTTTCAACAGGTTTTCAGTAACTCGTACATAGGTTGCAGAAAATTACAATGTTTTTAAATGTTTTTTGTTAATAATGGCGTTCTTTTTGATACTCTTCCATAAAGACCAGATTAGCAGAGTTCATTTCATATATTAATTTTTTAACTTAGACTCCCACATGAGGTGATGATCTCTTTTCTAATTAATGCTCTCTATGCTTAGCTTGATGGTTTTGGTCGACAGACTCATCTTAGAGCTGCACAGATTCCTCATAATTCACTCATTTTTCACATGAGGATTTAACAGCATTCCTCAAGATGTTCAAAGTTTAGGAAATTGCGTTAAACTTGTCTAAAATTTATTTCAATATGTGTCTCAGTTGTTTGTTGTTTTTTTGTCATGCAATGTTCTCTTACCAATGCTTGGGGCCTTCTCAAAACAGCTGGATTTAAACTGAGATTAAATTCCTCCTCTTACAGATTTACAGGTTTTTATTTAGGTAAGTTGGATACAAGGTGAAAAAAAAACATGAATCCTCCCAAATTAACAATGATGGACTGCTTGATTGCAGGTCAACATCTCCATAAAACCGGTTGAAGTTTATCCTCCACGACCTGAGGCTGAAGGGGAGTGAATACTTTTGTAAGTCACTGTAACACACACAGAAACACACAAAAGAAATCACAATAAGACGGGCTCATGAGGCGCACTGAAGGCTCACACCCGTGTGTATTCTTGTCAGTGAAACCTTCTAGAGTAAATGTCAGAAGGCCATGAGTCTGCTCTCTGCCTGATCATCTTCGATGTGTTGGACTAGGAAGAGGAAACCTGAGGTCTGAGTCCAGTCAGCTGGACACTCGAGCCAGTGGCGCCCCTCTCATCACAGAGCTACAAACATCGCTCCTCTGCTAATCCCACTGCATGCTCAGAGCACACTGTGCCATATACAAGCAAGCAGGGGCCCGGGGGCCTGTCAGCAGCATCTCAGGACACCTTCAGGACACACGGGATGAATCGGATGTGTGGATCTCAAACCGACATGCTGCTTCCAGATCCATGAGCCTGTGCTGTTCTATTCTGAGCCCAGCAGCCCATATCCAGTCGCCCTATTTCCTTCAACTCCGGCCCTTCCACAGCGAGCGCAGTCACCACCATTCTCATGATGACATCTTACGATTAAAGACTACTTTACGGCCAGGAAACCATGGCAACGCCCTGCGTGGACAAGCTGGCTGACGACCAATCGAATCTGGGATTTGGCTCTGTGGGTGGGACTGTCTTATCCTGGCCATCACTACTTCACCGCAGGAACATTTCAGAAGCCTCACACCCTGAACCCGGCTGCCACGCCCTATTACGCCAGACCACTGTAAAGGAAAGGTTAGCCAGTCTCCTTTTACAGCACTGTGACGCTTCTATACATCCAGAGTTTTGGGGGGTTTTAAGCTGCTTTGAGTTTAAAATGTTAAACCTGACAGATTTATTAAGCTTATCCATGCTGCATGCAAAGCTATGGAATAACTCTTGTTCTAAATTAATATTTCATGGATTTAAGTGGAAACAGTTTGTCCGGAAGATTTTTAAAATGCTTCTAAGTTTGTATTTTGTTTAATAAGAAGAGACAACATTTGCTTATCCCGTGGGCTTAGGAAGCTTTTTAAATCAAAATGAGTCAATGGTAGAAGAACAATCGGCCTGTTTCAAAAGCTAAATCATACGGAAAGAGTGACGCTTAAGACTTCTGTGCAGAACTTAGCAATCGCAGAAAGAGTTTTTTGTGTATGCTGTTTATAAAAACTACTTATGATAAATGTAATCTTATTTTAACATCAAAGAGCTCCAAAACATAAATATGCTTCTCAAGGCTGTTCCAGCAACAATGAAATCACTGTCCAACACCATGGAGCCAGCCCTGATGGAAATGCTTCATCGGAAAAACCCTGTTTGGATGCCATTAGGGTGGAGTATGAAGGTGCTGAGCTTTTAGAGCATCTTAAACAAGATGCACTCACATGTTGGACAGAGAGATTTACACCGAGGCCTTCGGAAAACACAAGGGACTATTATTTTCTCATGTTCTTTTACCACTCTAAGTTTTTCATTCTTATTACACCACAGGATTTTAGTCGAGGTTTTTAAAAGTATTCTCCTCCCTCAAACTTTTTCTTGGCATTCGGTTACATTTCAACCTTAATAGTTTACGTTATTGGAAAGTTGTGGGAAAAATAACGGTTGAAATTTGGCTCTAGTAACATGTTTTTAATCTCAAAGTTTGGGGTTCTTGTCTTCTGATGGAGAAGCTTCTCTACAAACAGCAAGAACTTCTGATCCAACCAAAAATCAGGCTTCAAACGGAGGCAGTCAGACTTAAGATCGTTTTTTAAAGACATTTCAACAAGCATCCAGGAGTCTTTGTCAGATTGTTAGCGGCTGGATTGGTCAAGTGGTAAGTCGCCCGTCCTGCAAACAGAGACAGACATGTTCGTATCCCAGCTGGGGGGAATGAGCTGCCAGTGTGGACCTTTCATGCTAATGCCTGCTTTGGTCAATGGCAGCCTAGACCAAGCATTGCGCCTGGAATCCAGAGGTTCTGAGTTCCAGCCCCACTCCCACAGACTGCCACTCTGGGTCTTTTAACCCCACACTGCTCCCCGGGCGCCGCACAATGGCAATGGGTTGTTGAAGTATTTTATTCCATATGTGTTTGGTCATTTGGATCATGAGGGTAATGCTTGGGTAATTTGTAATAATTTGTAATAAGTTCCAGGAACCACACTCAACATGACTTAAAATCCCAAACACAAAACCCACACACAACAAAAGACTTGACCAACTCAGGAGAACATGA
Source organism: Cyprinodon tularosa (assembly GCF_016077235.1). Lineage (NCBI taxonomy): Eukaryota > Metazoa > Chordata > Actinopteri > Cyprinodontiformes > Cyprinodontidae > Cyprinodon > Cyprinodon tularosa. The sequence goes on along the minus strand of NW_024039059.1, from coordinate 1,845,439 downwards.
GCCTTTGACTCAGATTAAAGCCTGGTTTGTGGTTGCCATGACGCGTATGACAGAATTTACACAGAAAGACGTCTAACCCTACATAAAACACACATTAAATTTTGAATGCTTGAACAAATTTGCAGAAACATGTTTTTGTCACATTCCAGATTTTCTTTTTTTATTTGCAACAAGAGAAACATCTTCTGCACATTTTTTGGTTTTGATTTTACAAAGCAGACTGAAGCTTTATGCTAGAATAAAAAAAAAAGTATAATATATAAGTAGCATTCTTTTTCTGCTCTCTACAATGCTTTTCTGTACCAATCTTGCAAAAGCATGCATGCACAATAGAGTCTGTTTTGTTCGGGTCAATCTGTCCTGCATTGGACACTTTTAACAGCTCCATACAAACGATGCCAGAAAAGCTCAGCAGGAAAGAAGGCCTTTTCTTTTCAAAAGAATCCTTTTAGTGTACTTTGGGTTTCTGTCTTTGGACGAATGATTTTAAACATCAAATTCCCTTTCAAACTTCCAACAGACATGCAAAGTGAAATCTAAAACTAGTAACTGTTACAGTATCCGATTTACAGGTGTACTATCAGTTTGTAGAATACACTTTCATCAAGAGCCAGTGCAAATAATTTCTGCTGTTGGTTTTAACATTCAGGGCGTGCCACAAAGGTGGGGCTGGTATGTCGTGACAATACAACTTGACAATCAAGCAAAAAAAATAACCTTGTGTATCTTCATGCAATTCTAGTCAATAGTAGAAACATTCAACTAACTTTATTATCTTATTATCAGCCGCCTGCTTTTTTTTTATGTTTTTTGTTTTTTTTAAAGAGCAAAAACTATCTGGGATGTTCTCTAATAAGACCTATTTCTCAGTATTGAATAGCTGCTTTGTTTAATTTTAGGAGCTGCTTGTGTTTGTGGTTAGGAGTCATTTTAAATTCTTGAAATAATTTGTGATTTTTTTAGAAAACTACCATGACCATAAATCATAATTTCATCCAGATAATCCAGGACAACTGTTTCTTTTTTTCTCTGAGCTACATACAACTCTCCTGTTAAACAGGATGTTACAGTTTCTAAGAATTGGCTCAAACCAAGCAAAGTATACATAGAAAAAGACAAAGTAATGACTCTCAGACCAAAACTAAAACTATTTAAATAACCCGTATCCTCTAGTTTCTGCTCATTCTCTAATGTCTGTGTAACTATTTACTGATATTAAATGATTCATTACTAATTGATTTAGAGCTTAAATTCTTCCTTCAAGTCATCTTATGGGAATTAGCAATAAAAGAAGGAAGAACAATGTAAGTGGATGGAGGTTAAACAACTGCAGGATTTGCAGAAATGTTCATATTTAATCTGATTGAAATGAAAATTACCAGGAGGAGCACAATGACTAAAGTTTGTGTTCCTGCTGCTGCTGCTTGGTTTGCAAACCAAGGCTGCTGACTGACGGGGAAAGACTCCCTGGAGCAGAGTGTCAGTCACCTGTTCACCTTCTAGTCATAAAAATAAATAAATGAAAGAGCCAACACCGTAATTGGCTGGAATCAAAGAGGCCAACCGCTGCACTTTAATCCTGTAATTTATGTCAGCGTTAATCATCAAGAAGCGTCCAGGACTTATTCTGTATTTTTTATTCCTGCTGTTTGCCTGTGCTGAAGAATATGGTTCTATAGAGAAACTTCAGCCTTGCTCCTTAATAGAAACAACTCACTTTTCAAGTCCTGGAACGAACACAACAAAATCTGCACTTTGCCAGGTTTTAAGATACATATTGTGAGCTCAGACCTGTAAAAAAAGATGATGTTTTCTCATCATTTATTGTTAATAAATGAGGCTGAAATGGAAAAGTTGTGGTCTCCACCCAGTGACTCAGTATTCTGCAGAACCACCTTTAGCAGAAACAGCATCTCCTGTTTGCAGAGGTTGGAAGCAACTGCTCACTTTTAAGACATAAAAAGTACTTTTAGGAGTAGTTGTATTTAATTGTACTTTTGACTTTTACTTTTTCAGTAGTATACTTTTGTGAGTATCGCTATTCTAACGTGTAGATATTGTCGCCTAAGTTCTTCATCCTTTCCTGATACACTATATTGCCAAAAGTATTTGCTCACCCATCCAAATTATTGGAATCAGGTGTTCCAATCACTTCCATGGCCACAGGTGTATAAATTCAAGCACCTAGGCATGCAGACTGTTTTTACAAACATTTGTGAAAGAATGGGTCGCTCTCAGGAGCTCAGTGAATTCCAGCGTGGAACTGTGATAGGATGCCACCTGTGCAACAAATCCAGTCGTGAAATTTCCTCGCTCCTAAATATTCCACGGTCAACTGTCAGCTGTATTATAAGAAAATGGAAGTGTTTGGGAACGACAGCAACTCAGCCACGAAGTGGTAGGCCACGTAAACTGACGGAGCGGGGTCAGCGGATGCTGACGCGCATAGTGCGAAGAGGTCGCCAACTTTCTGCAGAGTCAATCACTACAGACCTCCAAACTTCATGTGGCCTTCAGATTAGCTCAAGAACAGTGCGCAGAGAGCTTCATGGAATGGGTTTCCATGGTCGAGCAGCTGCATCCAAGCCATACATCACCAAGTGCAATGCAAAGCGTCGGATGCGGTGGTGTAAAGCACGCCGCCACTGGACTCTAGAGCAGTGGAGACGCGTTCTCTGGAGTGACGAATCGCGCTTCTCCATCTGGCAATCTGATGGACGGGTCTGGGTTTGGCGGTTGCCAGGAGAACGGTACTTGTCTGACTGCATTGTGCCAAGTGTAAAGTTTGGTGGAGGGGGGATTATGGTGTGGGGTTGTTTTTCAGGAGCTGGGCTTGGCCCCTTAGTTCCAGTGAAAGGAACTCTGAATGCTTCAGCATACCAAGACATTTTGGACAATTCCATGCTCCCAACTTTGTGGGAACAGTTTGGAGCTGGCCCCTTCCTCTTCCAACATGACTGTGCACCAGTGCACAAAGCAAGGTCCATAAAGACATGGATGACAGAGTCTGGTGTGGATGAACTTGACTGGCCTGCACAGAGTCCTGACCTCAACCCGATAGAACACCTTTGGGATGAATTAGAGTGGAGACTGAGAGCCAGGCCTTCTCGTCCAACATCAGTGTGCGACCTCACAAATGCGCTTCTGGAAGAATGGTCAAAAATTCCCATAAACACACTCCTAAACCTTGTGGACAGCCTTCCCAGAAGAGTTGAAGCTGTTCTAGCTGCAAAGGGTGGACCGACGTCATATTGAACCCTATGGATTAGGAACGGGATGTCACTTAAGCTCATATGTGAGTCAAGGCAGGTGAGCAAATACTTTTGGCAATATAGTGTATAAAGGATTACCCACTGTACACTTCAAAACTGAAATCCAATAAAGTCAATATTTCTTGAAATACATTTCTTTTCCTTGATTCGAAAAAAAAAGTGTGACAATTTGCCAATGGAATTAAATGATTTATGTTTTGAATAAGAAAAAAAACTACTTAGAGCAAAATAGTTAATCTTATTTTAAGGGCAAAACAGCTTGTTCAATTGCCAAATCATCTTATTTATATCCTTAAATTAAGTGCAAATGCACTTACCGGTAAATGAAATTTTTTTCATTTATTTTTTAATCGCATTTTTGCAGTTTTTTAATGAAGTTTCAGTATTTCTTTTGTCCCTATTTGTTTGTGCGTTTACGATTTTTAGTTGTATTTTATTTATTTTATAATTTAAAATACCAGAGTTTGCCAATTAATTTCTGTCTGAATACATAATTTCAAACATTTAATCAGTTGTCGGGAGCCAACAAATAGCCATTTTACAGAGAAATATTTTACGTAATGTTTTGAATGATTTCTTTTTTTTTTTTTGGATTTTTTTTTTATTGATACTTCTCCTACTTGAGAGAAATTGTTTGGGAAATGCTAAACGCCTCTGTCTGTCGAACTCTATCAGTACCTCACATCGTCTGGAAGAATTTTAACCTACGTTAGAATATAGAAACCAGCCAAGACTCTGTAGTTGCAAGACGAGCCCAAAGCATCAGCCCTCCACCACCATGCTTGATAGATGGTTGGAGATATTTGCCCTGATTTGCTGTGCTGCAGGACATTGTGACCAAACATCTATACTTAGGTTTCATCTCCTTCCTGCTATGGTCTATTTGTTCAGTTTCTTTCTAATTGCTTGTCATAAGCTTTAAAATCCAACACGCTAACACAGGCTTGTAGAGTCTACGGAAGACAGATAAGTTTGAACTGGAGTTAAAACCCTTGTTGGACCTACAGAGCACAACTCTAAGGTCACTGGTGGTGTCTGACTTAATACTGTAAACATACATCTGTATACTCCAGACCACCAGACTGCAAAACCATCTGCTTTAATAGAGGTGGACACACTTCCTGATGACAGTCTGCAAGGAAGCAGAGGGTCAGTTAGGTCTTTCCACACTCTGATTCTCTTATTTGGCTCTATGTTTATTTAATGAGTAAAGACAGATCTATAAAGGGAAGTATTACTTTAAAAAAAATACTTAAACATAATTATAACAAAAACTTCTTAGACTAACAACTAGACTAACAACAAAAATGCATTTAAAGAAGGTGTAATCAATTTTATAGTGACCTTGGATGATCAATGAGATACAAAAACAAAATAGAGAAATAAAATTTAATATTCTTTTTTAAATAAGCTCCAAAAAGTAAAAAAGATAAGAACTAATGATGAGCAGGAGCTTGTGAAGGTAATTTTTTAAAAATGCGTTTGAAAGAGGGTCACAGTCTTCTCAGAATACTGTTTATGTTTGGTGGTCATAAATAACTTAAGGATAAAATAAAATTAGCAAAACGAGAGTAATGAGAGGTGATTGCATTTTTCGAGATCTGTTTAAAAAAAGTGTTTTTTCTGCATTTTTCGCTATTACTAATGATATTATTTTTTTTAAACCCATATAACTATATTGAGAAGTGATTTAAACCATGATTCCTCTATTTTATTGGTATAAATCAGCAGTATCTTTGAATTTCAGCCAAGTTATTTATGTTATACTATGCACTGTGTTTTGTTTTTTTATACAGAAAAAAAAAAATCAGTATCAACAATAATCCTTTTTTATATGCAGGTGTAGAAATTGAATTAGAGCAATTTTACATTACATTTTCCTTAATATGCATGATCAGATCATGAGCTGGATTTCTTCTGCAGCTCCCACAGCTTTTTTTTTTTTTAAGTCATGCTACTTTAGTTATTAGGTTAGTACATATTCCCCGAAAGATTTCAGGCATCAAACTAGAGCCGGCGGTTCTGCTTGAAAGTGCAGAGCATGAAGAGGAGTTTCTTTTTCCACTTGAGAAATAGACTCCAAGCTGAGAAGACGATGCTGCAGGATTTCTGTGCCAATTAAAAACCTAACAGAGCGAAAAGGAACACTGTTAAAATCACGTTATTACAGATTATTCTGGAATTAGAAAATGAGATGAATCAGTATATTCTAAATGTTGATTTAAACCACTGATTTTGTTTTTTTTTTATTTTACAAATAAGGGAGTCTTTATTAAGGGTCAAACACTTCAATGCCATTTTTATTAAATATCTCAGGTTATAAGAAGAAGGTTTAGTCCATATGAATGCAGCCATTAATGGGGCTTTCCAAATAAATTTATAGTTAAAACATGAATCTGTGAACATAATCAAACATACTTTAACAATGTTTTAGTTTGAAGGATGGAAACCAAGATGATTTGTTTATAGTTGGGCTCTGTGACTTGAATAACCAAATATTAGCAATACAAATCAATAACAATGTGTTGCGTTCTTTTTAACATAGACGAAGGTGGTCACACAATGCATGTTTTTTTTTAACTATTTTTAACTTACAAGAAATTATTTTGTACACTAAGCAACTATATTAGTTACAGAGGTTGTGGTTGGTTTCCCAATTAGAATTAGGACTTTATTTAGATATTTTCCCAATAAAAACTCTCCTACAACCACATAGCCTGTTCCTGGCTGGAAGGAACACACATCTCCCTAGCAACAATAAGTAATTGCTCAATAGAAATATTAAAAACAACTTGGAAACATATTTAATCTCTAACCATCCTAATAATCCACTCTTGGAGTATCTATTATGAGTCCTCTCCTGGTCTTAGGAGTTAGAAGGCCTCTTGGCCAGCCCATAGCCCTTATCTTTAGCTGCGTTCTTAGATTTGGATTTAACCAGCAGCTTTGGTTGGGTCACCAAGATATTTTTCATATTCTTGGAAGTCAAGAAAACATAAATACAAACATTTTAATACAATTTTTTAAAGATAAAGAATCATCATTCTTATTGCACGCTGAGTCAGACGCTGGTTTTAGCTTATATCGCAGTTTAAACCGCTAACCTTTTCCAGCATGTCATTTTATTAGGAATTTATTTTTATATATATATATATATATATATATATATATATATATATATATATATATATAACTTTTAAAAAGGAAACTAAAAGAGCCTCCTGTTTATATTAAGTTAGCTGTGTTTTAAAACTATAGCTGGAAAGCAAAAAACAGCATCACACCTCACACTAAGCTAATGATATTAGCTTGTTAGCATAAAAGCCAAAAGGGGAAATATTCTTGACAAGCACTTAAAAACGACACCTAGGGAGTTCAATATAGGTTTTACTGATGTCTATATAATAAACGAATGATTAAAAAGTGTTATTTTAGTTATAGATTGTTTTCGTTGGAATTTTTATCTGATTTTATTGACATCTGATGGGTGATGCTGGTGCTGTATTTATTGAAAGGCAGATGTACACACGCCTACAGTCCAGAAAGAACAGAGAGAAAGGTCAGGGGTGAAAGAAAAATGAACCATAAAAAAGGTAGAAAACAAATGCAGAGCATGGGAGAGATATTGGTGTCAGGATTTCAAATAAATCAGCCAGGATAGATCATTATCACAAGCACAAAAATATTTAAAAGTAAGTAGATGAGAGGATTTAGGGGCCTTAATGTAAATGATGGCTGTTTTTTTTGGGAGTTTTTTCACCACCTTGGAAGGAACAAAAGAATCGCTCCTTTCCCGGAGTTGAGGAAAGCAAACTCCCTCACAAGCAGAGTGCAGTGACAAATGCATCTGCTCAGCAGAGGCATCCGCACCAAGGAGGGAGAGATGTTGCACGGTGCACACACTCCATCGGCTGGACGTGTAAAGGAGCATGAGCACAATTAGTCACATGTTTGTCGAATTCTTCTGTCGATGCTCACAAAAACACAAAAGACATAAATGTCTTCTGTCTCACACACACCTAAGATTGCTTTGAGGTTATAAAAAAACTTACGGGCATCTGCCAGCGTGCTTCAAGTGCTCATTCTCGGGGGCCCAAGCCTTTCTTTTTCAACAGCAACACTGCAATTTGGGTGTGCCGTTGGGCCGGAGATAAGTATAGGCTGACTAATATGCACTTAGGATCCAGGGAGAAATACTTAGGGCTAAATGTTTAATTTGTGTTTGTACAACACATGTCCAATTTCTGGGCTGGTGTCGCTTTCAAACAGCCCGACAACAAATAATTAAGACTCTCTGGATCAGCCACAGGCTGAAAATGGTGAATCTGGAGGTTTTCCGCAAACGATGAAGGTGAACGACAAACAAAACATCTGGAAGCTCTTACATCTACAACACCATGTTTGGATAGAAGATGTAGAGCTTGGTAACGAGGATAAATAAAACAGCTCTACTGCTGGAGGGGATGGCAAAAACATCTTATTGGTCAGGTATCTTCTGTTCTCCTGCTTCAAATCCAGACAGCAGAAGGCCTCTTAGAGCGTCATCCAGCAGGATGAAAGACATCCAATCCTCATACCAGGCGGAAATTAATATTTTCAGAACAGAACTCAATTTAAAGATAGATTCATTTATTCTATGATATTATAAAGAAAATCAGACCGTTTTTAATTAATGTTGCGCTGGAAAAGAGGCGCAGACAGAAAGATGGCCATTTTAAAGGTTTTACATTAAAAATAGAAACCTAAATCAATTATTGAAATATTTTAAGAATAAATAAAAATAATAAACCAGAGATGAGCATCTTTATCCAGAGAGTCATTTTACCACCAGAAAACAAAAGGTAATACAACTGAACTTATTATACACCACTCATAGATTAAAGTCCCAATTATTGCTCGTCCCAACCCCTTAAAATCCTTCTGGAAGCATCTCTGTAGTAACAGTTCATGAGTTTTACTGTACGTTTCTGTTTAGTCATTGTGTTCACAATTTGTCTTTATGAAAGTTATTCATGTATGAAAATAGATCAGCTGTCATTAGGTGATCTAGAAAGGTTGTTTCCAAGTAATTGTTTGCCGACTCTAAAGTGTTTTGTTTCACCTTTCTGGTACAAATAATAATTCGGTTTCATTCTGAAACCTAAATGTAGAAATAAAACTGATCAATTTTAAAAGCTATACATATATATATATATATATATATATATATATATATATATATATATATATATATATATATATATATATATATATATATATATATATATATATATATATATATATATACACATACACACACATGTATTTCTACACAGAGATGGGATTATCATTATGATGTCCTGAAAGTGTAGGAGTGTTGGCCTAGTGGTTAGAGCAGTGCTCTTGTGCTCTGAGAAGGTTGCAAGAATCCGGTTTGATCCCCACAGTCTGCACTTCTGCACTCTAGCTCCATGAGCATGACCCTTGACCCCACACTGCTCCCCCGGACGCCGCACAATGGCAGCCCACTGCTCCCCGGGGATGGGTTAAAATGCAGAAGTAAATTTCTCCATCGTGAGATCAATAAAGTTCGACTATTATTCAAGCAGAGCATGCTTTGAAAAACAATTCACAACAGCTTGTCCTCTAATATCATAATTAAAGAAACATTTAGATATTTTCAGGACCAACCCCTGGACTTTCTTTAGTTTTTTTCCATTGTGGAATTGAAATTAAGTTAAAAAAAAACATTGATTTCCAACAATGATTCCTTGCCACCTCCTTTCTTTATAAAGTCACGGCTCACTTCTGATCCACTCTGTACAGACTAAAGGGCCACATGTCGCCCCAGGCTGCGGAGCCCAGAGATATGTTGAACAACTTTTCTCATTCATGCTTGATGGCTGTGATTTCCAGCGGCCACAATGGACCACAGAGTGACCAGCTGCTGAATGGACGGGCCTGATCGCTCGCCGTCAGTGCTGCTTCCCACAGAGGAGGAAGAGGAAGGGGGTGTGGGTCTCCCCTCAGTCCAGACAGCGCGGGGTGAGCGCAGCCATGCAGGCCGGAACAATGTGCTGAATTGGCAGCCTATATATAAGTCTGCCATTTGGACGCTCTAATGCCACTTTACCTTATGAGGGAAGTTCAGCCCGCAGCACCTGCTCCAAACAAAATGCCATAGGAGATCAGCCCGGATTGTTTTTCACAGACACTCTCACTTACAACAGAGGTGTGCGTGCGGTGGGGGCCGCGGGAGGTGGGGTTGGGCAGGGGTGTCTATAAATTGTTCAACCAGTGTCCAAACAATAAAAAAAAAAAAAAAAAGCTTGTAGGGAATTGTGATTTAGTGCACAGGCCCAGCCCGGCACAGCGAGGGCAGGCCTGAACATGGCAGCAGGAGGATCTGTCAAACAGGGGCCCAATTACAACTCTGAAAAGAAGAAAAGGGGTTTGATGCGCACGAAATGAACTCTGAGGAGAAGAAAAGGGGGTAGTAGATGCGCACGGAATGAAAAGAAAAGAAAGGATGAGTTTAAACCATTCAGAGTAATCCTGGGAAATGGCGCATTTTCTCACCAAACTTCCAAAAGTGATTAAAGTGTTGGGATGAGGAATGTTAGAAATCAGAGGCTGTCTGGACCTGCACTTCCTCTTCAGTGGGTTTTAAAACTCATTGTTGTCTTTCATGCATGGTCTCCCTCTCTCTCTCTTTCTTTCACTCTGTTACTCTGAAAGCTTCTTATCTGCGGGCGGCCAGAGGCTTATCTCAGAGGTGTAGTGCAGCTCTGAACACGGCCAACACCCTTGAAGTGGCTTTATCGCCCTCTTCCACCCCACTGCCGTGCGCCTTGTCCTCCTGTACCCCCTGTCCCATCATCCTCACAGGGAACTCTGGGGCAAAACCTCCTCCTCCTCCTCTTCGTCCTCACAGCAGTGTGCTGAAAGCTGGACGATCACAGGATTAGAAACTGCACCCCTCACCTTGACCACCCCCCCTCCCCTGCACGCACCACAAGTTCAAACTGCTGGACTGCAGGCGTAACGCAGAGATCTGCTGCTGTTTTTATTTCTGTTGTTTTTGCTCACCTCCAAAGTTGTAAGCTGAGAAACATGCTTCATTTCTCAGTTTAAAAAAACTTGATACTATTTTTTCCTCCGCTGCAGTTTTCTCTCATTTTCGACCCACACATTCTTCCAGGGTCAAACCTTTCTGACCTTTTTGGAGCTTTAAGATGTGACCCTGCTTTTCTCTCCATCTTGTGTTTCTGGGTTTGAAAGTAGGACTGCCTCAACAAAACATTTGGGTAACCCAAAGAAATCTTTCTGATGCTGTTATCATATCTGAATGGAAATCTATCTTTAAATGGCACAGTAGCAGTACAAGCAAATGACATCTAGATAAATAATGCACTCTTACTTCTCTAATCTTCTCACCTTTTAAAAATAATCCCAAACCTCCGTTTGTATTTTTTCTACACAAACTATTTATTTTAACATTTATGAATTTGAAATAGTTTCTTAATTTTTAAACAAAACGGTAGGATCATATAAAGGTTGGTTTTGATAAGTGATTAAAGGGCCTTTTGTTTAATTTTAGAGCCCACATTCTGTAAATGCTCAGACCTGAAGAAGGCCACTGCTGGATAGGTTCTAAGAAATAAATATAAGAATATTTTTATATTATAATGTTCATAATAACAATAAAAGACTCGTTAAATAAAACATTTGTTCCCTGCAAAATAAAAAAAAAGAAATTTCTCAACTTGATGGAATTAAAGACAGTACAGATTATTAATTTCTAATAAATAAAAATATATATAATAATTAAAAAAAATCTTAATCTGCTTGTGCGTATTTCTGGTTTTATAATTGAATATTTAATCCAGCTGAGTTTTAATTAAAAGTTCTGCTCATTTCTGTGCGCTTTGGGATCATGACTGTTTTTATTTAAAATCCCATTTTAAAAAACGACGCGAATTTATTTATGTTTTAGTGTAAAAGGAGAGAAACATTAAAAAGCGTTGTAACTTATTGATAACATTGTTGCTGCGGTTAAATAAGTATTTTTAGGAGATGTTTACTGCATAAACTAGGATTATAAAACGGGGATCTTGGTTTAATCTTCCGGATTAAGCGTGAAATAAAAGTTCAGGGTGTTTTTCTTTACAGCTACAATCAGTTAAGCTTTAAACAGGCTGGATCTGTAGCTTGTTATTGTCATCGCGGCTTGTTATGTGAGCGCAGTGGAGAGATAAGCGGAGCGGAGCGGCTTTTCCTCTTACCTGGACTCGCTTCTTCCACGTGCGCTGCGCAGACTCTGGGAAACTTTGGAGACTCTTATGGGGTTTGAAGGTGACGCACTGCGGGTCAGGAAGAAGTAGATCAGTTGGGGCTGCTTTCAGATCCCGGCTGTAAAGTCACCATCTCCGCTGCGCGTCGGAGACTTTGGTGGAACTCCTGTTTGCGCTCCGCTCAAGGAGAGACGGGAGGGAATGAGAGACTCTCTGCGCTCCTGTAGGAGTGACGCCCAGCCGGGGGAGCTGCCAGCTTCAAGAAGTGAAATTAAAAAAGTGTTGTTGTTTTTTTTTCTCCCGTCCGGCTCTGTGTGGAGGTTCCAGTGAGAGTGCAGGGCACTGCCGGGCAAAGATGCAAAGGCAGGATAACTCCCTCCCCCGTCTCCCTCCCCTCCTTTCTCACACCCTCTCTCGCTACACTTAATTTAGATCTGCCCATCAGATGCACTTTCTTAAGAAATTACACTAAATTTATACTCAGTGGTTAAAATCTTAAGTTTTCTTCAGCTTTAGCCGATTTATATAAACTTTCCCTCACTTTTTGTTAATGAGCGTAGTGACTGCGCGTAAAGGCGCATGGCCCAGGTGTCCATCCTCACGGATTTAGAACAAAACAAAAGGAGTTCAGTTTTCCAGAAATCATATCACGATTTCTCACTTGTGTAATTTGTATTTATAAAAATAAAAAAGAGAGGAAATGTACTGTTTTCAGAATCATCATCTGAATTCACTGCTTTAAAAAGATTATAACTATAGATAATAAAATAAAAAAGATTTCTTGTCAATTTGATAAAAATGTTTCGTTAATATTGTTTGGCTTGTTTGTTTAAAAAAGAACGTTATGAAATGAATATTTTCTACAAAAGATGTGACCAAACAAAGTCCAGATCAACTTGCAGGAATAGTTGGATTGTTCTGTCAGCGGTTTGAGCGTCTCCTGCGCTGCAGCCATTAAATGTACTCTGGCGCCACCTTTTGGTGGGATTTAGTACTACATTAATAAAGCGGTTGGTAGCTTGTGATAAAAAAAAATTGCATTAATTTTATTTGGATATTTTTAATCAAAATATCTCTGTGTACAACGTTATTAATTTTTTTTTTCTGACTCTATTTTAGCTGTTAATAACTGTACGTTATGTTAACAACTGAAAGGGATTTAGAAATAATTATCTAAATAAAAAAAAAGTATTAATAAAAATGAATTTAAAATATTTCATCTAAATGTTAATAATTATGTAATTTTAAAGCACAAAAAATTCCCATTTAATTTTATTATGCCTTTTTAAATAAATCTTACATTATGCATATTAATTATTTTAATATCACTTATTTATTTGAAATACATAATTTCAGGTTTATGTATTTAGAATTATTGCAGTATACTAAATGAAAAATTAAAACTAATGAGGGAAATCATAGTTAAAGGTTATTGCCTAATTGCTTAATATCAGGTTACCTTTATGTGATTCAACACACTTTGTTTTTTAAATAAATACATTCATTAGTGTGAATTTCTAATAAGTATACTTAATACTAAATAAATAAACCTGATGCTCATGTAGGCCTATTTAAAATAAATTAGATTTATTATACAAATGAATACGCATCATGAAATGTTTATTTAATAGGTCAGTGTAAAAATTATCCTAAATATAAATTAGAATTTATAGTGATATAAAACAGTGAAATATTTATGAGAGTGTACCTGGTTTTGTCACCTTATGCTTAAATTTAAAAAAGAATACATAAAATAGTAAAATGCTTCTTATTTTTGTCTAGCTAGTTTCCATGTGAGACTTGTTCTCTGATTTTAAGGTTAAAGAGCTAAACTTGCGTTGTTTAGCTGAGGATTAGAGGCGTTGCTTGATCTCCTGACTGCTGGGTTGAAAAGCTTCCTGTGCAGCTAAGACTCTTGGGAAAATCTGTTTCTGTGCTCTGTTGGCCTGATGTACACATTAAAACATGTTGCATCCAAATCAATTACATTTCAATGGGATGTCTTTGTGTGTCTTCGATATGCTGCTCCCATGTTAATCATTATGCTCACAGGCTTGGTAAAGTTTTTACAACAGATGCCTAAGATTCAAACCTGGTTCTTCATCTTTAGGAGGTAAAAAAGCTGCACTTTCACTGAATTAGGTATAAAATCTGATCCGGGTCATTCAGTCCAAAGTTTACAGTCCCAGCAGGTGTATATTAGAGTAAACAGGTAAGACCTGGACCGTCGCACAGGAACTGCTGTCAAACTTAATCAGATCCTTCAGCGTATTTTGCTGAAAGCATGCAGGTAAGGCCTCTTTACGTTGAGGCAACAATTAATATAACAATCTAATATATTGCAAGTTCTAACAGGTTCTATTATAGTGAGAAAGTCATTTATATTTGACTTCAGCTGTGAACGGGGATAATGTTGAAACTGATAAGTATTTATTGCTCATTATTCAGATCTAATCCTGATTTTAGTTTTGCTTTTAACGTAGTGATGGCTGCTCGTAAGAACAGTGGAAACAATCCTATAGATGCTGATCCTTTAAAGATCATAAAGTCAAATGTCAGGGAGGTCAATAATCGACCAAATAATTAAAGCTCAACATATATAGAGGACTTTTTAAGTGAAAATTACAATAAAAGTTTATTGTTCTGGCCTGGTTAAAACTTTTACACTTTACTTCACAAAATATTAGGTAATAGATTTCCATAATAGTTTTAGAGTAGCTAAGGTGTTTATATAAAGAGTATCATCTAATTTTAGGTGCAGATCAGGGCTCTGTTTTTGGGCCCCCTTGGATTTGTTTTTGATAGATATATATCAGATATATTTTTAATAATATCTGATTGGCTGATTCAAGTTTTTCTGCAGATCATTTGCAGCTGTTCAACTCTACCTTCAAGTCTGTAGACTTCTATGAACTGAAGACTTGCAAACGGTCTATTTTCCTTAGGCCTAATACAAACGTCAGACCTTCACTAAAACACCCAGATATTGATGGTTAAATATGATTCCTCTAATCAGGGAACAAACTATCCATTTGAATGCTGCTGATCAGTTAATTTTCTGCACCATTTCAACCAATCTAGGTCCCTTCAGACATAAAGAAAGTTTGGTTTCAAAAAAGAATCTTGGAAGAGTGAAACATTCTTCCTATTCCTTTGTTTGGACAATTGTAATATACGATCATTAAAAAGACCCAGTGACGGGTGGCGGTTCCAGAGGTGGAGTAGTGGGTTTTCAGGGGGGCGAAGAAAAGAAAAGCATACTCACAAAAAAACAAAAAACAGAGCCATCATTAGTGTATTATGCTGCTGTAGATTACAGATGAAAACTCTGATCCTATTTTAGTGCAACATATTCTTAAAGTTGAATGTAATTTTTAAATAACCATTAAAGTCGATTATAAAAGGGAAATGATAAATTGGTCCAAAGGATGAATCTCTGATTAATACACCATAAAAACTGATCTAAATACATATAAGCTTTTTAAAATAAGGCTGTTTGCCCATCATTTGTGATTATGATGATCTGCCAGGAGGATTTTTTTAATCTTAAAAATAAGATAATTATTAAACTCAACCCATTTCCCACCAAAGTCCTAAAGAGAGAACCAAAAATGACGTTGCTTTGTTGTTGAAATAGGAAAAAACATTCTCCCTCAGGAGCGTCTGTAATCAAATACAAACATACTTTTATTTTTGAAAAGCAAAGTGTTAATAAAGATACAAAAAAGGGAAAACTAAAGAAAGGTATATCAATAAATAATAAAATTTTAAACATTATTGTTACCAAAATGAACAAGTTGCATAAGAAGTCATTTAGACGTACTTAAAGCAAAGCATGGGGTTGGACTTTTTATTCCAATTACCGCTTTGTAGTAATAGCTACAAATACAATACTTTTAATAAATCAATATAATAAAAGAGTTGATCTAGCCATGAGACGGTACAACTGTTTATTCAAATAACCCACCTGCTCCTTCATAACTGCAAGCTTTTTATTTCCTTTTGGTGAACAAGCAAAGAGATCCTATTTCTAGGGAAAGAAGGAGGATCACAACAGGAATGCGTGGTTACACTGAACCATGTGCAGCTGCACTCTAGCTATAATGATAGATTAGATCGAAGCAGATAATAGGCCTGTAACTACCACAGAGATTTATTTGAATAATATTTGGAATAAGTCAAACTGTTGTTTGGACAAAAATAAAATGACAGTTAGAATCATGGTCCATTAAGGTTAATGTTTTTGGTTGTTTTTTTTAAAACATCATCATCTCTGTTAATGTATTTACATGAAGCCATTATGAGCATAAAGTTTTGTTTTAGTTTAGTTGTTTCTTTTTTCCATAGAAGCTCAAATACAAGCATACAGCAGCAGCTACAGAACCACGGCGTCTCTCTAGCAGACAGGCCGCATGATTTTTCTACAGGTTTTAAAGGCATCAGGTCTGATAACCAGGAAAAGAACTGGTTTTCCTCCAGTCTTCCTTATCAACTCTGCTGACAGTCAGGTGGCTCTGAAAAGAAGCGACCCATTGAAAGCAGCTGGTCCTGCTGATACATCCCAGTATTTAACTGACACCTAAAAAAATCCCATTCATCCAAACCATAGTCATTATATGTTGCCTTTTTAGGTTGAATATGTTATAAAAAAATATGCAATTGAGCACAACTTTACAAATAGATATTTAAGATATTTGTTATCATGCCTTGTGCCAAAATGAAGAATTGACCTGAAAACCACATTCTTGTGTTTCTATGAAGCACAATCAATCATTCCACCATAATGTGTTGTTTTATACAGCATATGGAAATTAAAAAAAGACGTATTTGTCCCCTAAAGGGGCCTGAAATGATGTTGGCAGCAGATAATAATACTGATAATAATTTAACTTTATTGATCTCACATTGGAAAAATGTACTCTCTGCATGTAGCCCATCACCTTGGGGAGCAGTGGGCTGCTATCGTGGGGTGCGCTGGTAGCAGTGTGGGGTTAAGGGTCTTGCTCAGAGTGCGCTGCCAGCCTGTGGGAGTGGGGCTAGAACTCAGAACTTCAGGATTCCAAGCGTTATGCCCTAACCACTAGGCCGCCACTCCCCTTTTTAGGGACATTGATTATATGTAAAAATCTGGAGCTGAATTCAGCTGAACTTAAATCACATCCAACTGCAACAAAAATCCAGACATGGCAAATACATTTCCAGTTTGGTAACCAAAGACAGACAAAAAATAACGTTATCAATAGCAGTCCCTGATAAATTACATCAAAAAGATGTTAAGCTGTGATGAAAGGCTGCAGTTGTCAGACAAAATATTGTTTATCGAGAGTCTCCATCTCCACGGGAACCTGAGCAACTGCACAGCTATTTGATTGTGTGGTATAAATAAAGAAAATATAATTAAAAGTATCAAGCCATATATATCTTTGGTTTTATATATCAGAACACTTTACAAAATCACTTAATTCTAAACGTAGGCGTTCAAAGATCACAACAGATTTAAAACAATGACCTTATTTCGCAAAATGTTACCAAAAGATGAAATCAAGATGCAAAAGTTTCATGAAAAACAATCGAACTAAACAGCCTGTGACTACAGCTAGATTTAATGTACATAGCAGATAACCAGCTTAGCAGGAGCAGTTTGCCTTCCTGGATCAGACTGGTTTGTGTAAACCCAACAGTAATCCTATTGGTGAAGATAAATTTGACAACATTTAAAGTGGGAGGTGAATGTTTCAGCAACAAACTGCTGCTTCTTTAAATTTCAGTGAAGTTCGGCTAATCCAGGTAATTTAGTGGCAAGTATATGTTAGTAACAGGAGATAATGTTAAGAAAGGGATGAGATATTTCACCTTAAACCAGGAGCATATGTGAGCAATTTGGTTTTTTAGAAAACAGGCTTTGATGATTTCCTAATAATTCATTTTTTAATTAGTATTATTTTGAATAAATTAAATAAATACAGGATTTAACAAATTAATAAATTTGAAGATGTAACTATAGTCTAAATGTAGCATTTGAATGAATGGGGCTGGTGATTTTATGGATACCAGAACATACTGGAAATAAGATGGACGACAAAAACATCACAGGAAATAACAAAGAATAGATACAGAAACTAATTATAGTAGATCTGACAAAAAAAGCATTACCTAAGAAAATTTGAAAGATTTTTGCTGAAAACAATGTGAAGAAGGGAAGAAAGCAGAGATTAACTAAAAAATTCAAGATTAAGATTTGTTCAAAATCTTCTTTTTTAAAGTGGAGACACAGCATAGATGAAACTGACTTTTTGTGATCAAACAGAAACCGTAATGCATATTATGTAATATTGTTTAAAGGCAGATATAATCTAATCCAAAACCTTGAAAATATTAAACAAAGATACTAATTAACAGACAATTTAGGGAATTCGAAATACTTTCATTTAATATTCGGTGTGTATAGAATGTTGGTTTATTTGAAAGGATTTATGTGTTGTTGTTTTTTTTATTCGATTTAATCTATTAAATAAATATCAAAATCCCGATTATACCTCCTTACCAGTTGGTGGCGCTGATACACTATTGAATCGTTTGCCCCAAGGAAGAAGACGAAGAAGAAGCAGAAGAAGAAGAGCACAGGAAGTATCGTTACCTTAAAAAGGAATTGTTGACAACTCCAGCTAGCGTTTGCTGGTGGGATAAAGTCACTGTTTCTATTGTTTTTACTGAGCTAGTAGGTCAGAATGAGTTCTCCACAAGACAAGCACGGAACGAAACGACCTGCGTCTCCAACAGAAGTGAGTTAGACATAAAAAACCGGTGTTAAAGGTTGAGAAAAATCATTTAATGGTTAGCACACTTTAGCAAGCTAGCAGCAAACAGCTGCTGCTCACGAGCTTTATAGTGAAAACGTGAAGAGCTGAGGTCCTAAAATAAAGTTGACTCAATATCTACACTTTTGTTTTTAACCTATGGCTTACTTAGGTGAACCAACTGCGAAAATAAAATAGATAAAATGAATTTAAGAACCAACAGAATAAGAGCTGTGATTTATTTTCTGCCAGATGGTCAAAGTTTTGTGGGTAAATGAGGCGCGAGTTGCTCCCCTTCATGAAAGTTTGATGATGTTTGTTATTTTCAGTTCAATTCATAAAAAAAAAAAAAAAACTCCAGATAATTTTGCTCAGCTGACATTTAAATTTAATCCAGTTTAATTTAGATAAATATACTTTTTAGAGCAAATTCTCTATTCAGTGCAATCTTCTGCTGTCTTCATGTGTTTAATGTCAGCTCTGGGTTCACATTCAGATGGATTGAACTGTGTAAAATATTGGTGAATCCACTGATCGGCCTCCATTTTCTTTAATTTTGGAAGATCGGTGATCAACCCATACTAAGATGTGATATCAATCCCATCAACTCCTGCAAAGATCTGAAAATAACCCCCTACCGATCCTAAAACATTTTTATTTATATTTGAGAGCAGTTTTCTTAGATGTTTGTTGTGTTTAACCAGGTAGCCAGTAGTGCTGCACGATGCCATTTTTTGGCACCGATACCTGGCTCTGCAGTATCGGCCGATACCATCTGCTTGAAATTGATGTGTGTGTGTATATATGAGAAACTGCATACTACTTTGAGGTAAAATAATTGCCATCATGGCTTTGTCAAGCTGCTGCCTACCTTTGTGAAGCAGGAAAAAGACTAATACAAAGTGAATCCAGTAGAACTTTTTATTGCCTACCTGGAATGGGTGAGAAGAGTTGAATAAACTTTTGGTTCTCAAAATGGCATCGGTGCCCTATTTGTTGGTTCTCACCGATACCGATGCCACCATTTTAGTGCTTAATCGGGTATCAGTACTGGTGTCAGTATCGGTGCAACACTAGAATTCTGCATTTTTCAGCAAGATAAGATTGAAATTCTGAAGGTGTTTTGTGATCCTCTAACAACTGGCACTCTAATTTATAAAAATAAATCTGCATGTCAATCTTTTAAAGTTGGGTAATCTGTGACCGGCCAGAAAGCGGCCATCGGTGCACCGCTAGGGGAAAATCTGTTTGATTCTCTTCAGTTTGTTGTTTAGCTGTTCTGTGTGTAGAATCCAGGAGTTTCCAAACTTTTCTTGGTGTTTCTTCCTGTCATTAAAAATAAAGTTTTCCCACCTCCCTCTGACCAGTCTTTGACAGCTAAACAAAGAAAATTCAAATGCACTAAAACATATTGTGATGAAATAAACTCCAAAGGTTAACAAAGTTTTAAATATAAGTTTTAAACATTTAGTTGCTTTGTTTAAAAAAATAAACAGAAATGAGCAGAGTTTTTATTCTTGGCAGGATGGATCGACTCAGTGGGCAACTGCAGATCTAGGAAGTGATGAGAGAAAGCAAAAGTTTTTACGGTTGATGGGGGCCACCAAGGTTTGTATACTTTCCCTGATCATGGATCTATGCTCCATGATAAAAGCAGGATACGTTTCTTCAGTTTGTCTCAGTCACCTGAAGCTGAGAGATAAAAGCTTGTGTTTTTTTGTTTTTGTTTTTTTTTTCTCCAGAAAGAACACACCGGTCGTCTGGTCATCGGTGACCACAAGTCGACGTCACACTTCCGCACTGGTGAGCTTCTTAGTAGCTTTGCAAACGGCTGAATGTTTGCAGCACCAGTGTGCTCCAAACTCACTGCCTGCAGTCACAGCGCCACGTCTGGATCCAAAACTTCTCTTTCCTCTGCAGGGCAGGAAGATAGGAGGATGAACGAGGAGCTGGAGATGCAGTATCAGCAGAGCATGGTGGGGAGACTGTCAGGCCGGGACCGGAGACACTGCGGTCTGGGTTTCAGCGAGGTGAGAACTGCGGTGGTTAATCCTCTAACAGATGCTGACATACCTTCATTAACGGTGCCCTGGGATGTTACATAAAAACTGAAAAAATTGACAAATTGTGAATTTTTCTTTCATATTTTTCATCTTTTCCTTTCATTCTTTCCATTGGGATATTTGCAAAGAGCTAAAGTGAGGCAGACAATTTACGTTTCTAGGTGTTCAAGTTGATATTCCTCCAAAAGAGCCTTGATTTAGGAAGGTTAAAAAAATGTAAAACCTTAAAGTTTGTAATCATGTATTGAGATGTTGTTTGTGTGATTAAAAAAGTCTGAAGTTTAAGAGGTGTGAATATTTAAGGCCGTTTAGCACCATCTAGTGTAATAATTATGAAACTGCAGGATTCCACCCCCCCCAAAAAAAAAAAAAAAAAAATCAGTCCCCCACCGGGTTGATGTTTGCCAGCAGTAAGCAGATAATCAGGAGGCAACAGTCAGAAAATATCAGACATGGTTCTTTCTGTAAAGAGAAGAAATTGAAAGATTTTTTTCTCTTGTCCTGTTTCCTCAGCCGGACCCGCAGCCTGAGCCGGTGGTCTCCCCGCCTGCAGATGGTCAGACAGAAGATGCTAAATCAGAGAAGCCCTCCGGTGAAAACCAGAACACAGAAACTCAGGATAAAGATTCCAGCCCAAAGGAGAAAACGTCTGAACGGGCCAAGCCCGACTCAGAAGGCCACACAGCAGAACGGAAACCAAACAACAAAATGGGTTTTGTGAAATCATCGTAGGATGAAGGAGGAGTTAGCTTTTCTATTCTCAAACTGGGTCAGTTTGATGCTTTTTTTTTTTTTTTTTGTCGGACTTCACAATCACAAGTTCTGCCATATTCATCATAAACCAATGGATAAATACGGGAGGCATCATGGGTGCATGATCTCAGAGGATTTCATTAAATGCTTGGAAAAATAACTTGTTTTTTTATGTAGCACGGAAATACTATGGATGGCAAACGACAGTGTTTTTATTTCACCTCAACATTTTTAAATGTCCTGTATCTGCCTAGAAAATACTGAATGAAATTAAATGGTATTTACATAGAAAAGACTTCTGTAATTTCTGGTTTGTTCTTTTTAAACCCAAAAGCTAAAATGTTTCCTGGTAAATGAAGCTTTTCACCTGCAAGAGAAACTGAATTAGTTTGATAAATGTGTGTGAATGCATTCTGTTAAGAGTGGAGAGGGATCTGCATGGATTTAGACAAATTGCAATCCATGGAAGAGTATTTTAAGTTTTATTAGCTTTTTAATTTAGTGATAACCTTCACAAAATAGATTATGTATGAGGGAGGATCTAAGCAGGGTGTCAGTTTAAAGAAAATTGCTTTGGCAGAATGTTAAAGAAGCATTTAGGGGAAAAAAATGCTATTGAAAGGCTTTTGTTTTGTTTTTTAGCATCATTTGGTTTAAGGTCTGGAGTTTCTGTACCAGGAGGTCCCTAAAGGTTCCTTCACACCATCAAGGTTTTAGAGCAGACTTCGGTAATCTCCCTGCATGCACCTCCCCTCTTATTTTAGTCAGTTTACTATGAATAAAAGCCACTAGTTACACAAATCCTTCAAAATGAATTAGCTCAGATAATCAGACAAATCTACTTTTTTTTTTTTTTTACTTTTTCAAAGTAATCAAATTGACCTTTTCATTTTCTCTGACACATTTCTTCTTGAACAACAATAATTTGTCATGTTTTTAGTCCAAACAAGTTTCTCACTGACTAAAATATGATTCATTGTTAAATAAAAGCAGTTTGGGACAAAAAAAAAGAATGAGATCTCCAGAGTGAACCTGGAATAAACAGGGACAGAAGTATTCAACTAGATGTTCAATAACAAAAAATTTTTTTCTCAAAAAAACAAAGAAGCTGGAGTGAGTGCTTCAAGAACCACCACACACAGACGTATGAAAGACATGGGTTTCTGCTGTCGCATTCCTTGTGTCAAGCCACTCTTGAACCACAGACAGCGTCAGAAGCGTCTTGCCTGGGCTAAAGAGAAACAGGACTGGACTGCTGGTGAGTGGTCCAAAGTCATGTTCTCTGATGAAAGTAAATTTTGCATTTCCTTTGGAAATCAAGGTCCCAGAGTCTGGAGGAAAAGAAGAGAGGCACTTCATCCACGTTGCTTGAAGTCCAGTGTAAAGTTTCCACAGTCAGTGATGGTTTGGGGTGCCATGTCATCTGCTGGTGTTGGTCCATTGTGTTTTCTGAGGTCCAGGGTCAACGCAGCCACATACCAGGAAGTTTTAGAGCACTTCATGCTTCCTGCAGCTGACCAACTTTTTGGAGATGCAGATTTCATTTTCCAACAGGACTTGGCACCTGCACACAGTGCCAAAGCTACCAGTACCTGGTTGAAGGACCATGGTATCCCTGTTCTTAATTGGCCAGCAAACTCTCCTGACCTTAACCCCATAGAAAATCTATGGGGTATTGTGAAGAAGAAGATGCAATGCACCAGACCCAACAATTCAGAAGAGCTAAAAGCCACTATTACAGCAACCTGGGCTATCATAACACCTGAGCAGTGCCACAGACTGATCGACTCCATGCCACGCCGCATTGCTGCAGTAATACAGGCCAAAGGAGGCCCAACTAAATACTGAGTGCTGTACATGCTCATACTTTTCATGTTCATACTTTTCAGTTGGCCAACATTTCTATAAATCCTTTGTTTTTATTGGTCTTCAGTAATATTCTAATTTTCTGATATGATGAATTTGAGATTTTCATTTGTTGTCATTTGTAATCATCAAAATTAAACAAAATAAACATCTGAAATATATGAGTTTGTATGTAATGTATGAATATAATATACAAGTTTCACTTTTTAAATGGAATTACTGAAATCAATCTACTTTTTCATGATATTCTAATTTTATGACCAGCACCTGTAAATTTGGTTTTCGTTTTTACTTAGATTTGTAAGAGAAGCTCAGTTGGGTCAAGAATGAAATGACTGACTTGACTGCCAGGAATTTTCTAGAAAACTGACTTGATTCAGAACGAAAGCAGGTTCTGCGTCTCTGCAGTGACCAGCCTTAAACATAGAATGTCGCATAACTATGGAATTGAAACAACTATAGGATAAACATATTTTAATGTTTTATTCTGTTTCCATATTTCTCCAGACTTGGTTTTGAGAAAATAATAAAATAAAGACTTTAGGGACTGTAAGAACCCTGTGAATAGATCAAAGTAACATTTTTTTCTTTTGATTTAAAAAAAAAAAAACTACAACCGACAAATTACCATAAACATAGAAACAAAGATGTGTTTGAATATTTCAATGTTTTTGGTTTGAATTTAGAATTCCAACAAGAGAAGAGAACCAGAAGAGAAAACATTCCCACTGCATCTGAGCGTGTCAATTCAGGCTTTTATTTTGAAAGTCCAGAACAAACAAGATCAAAAACAGGTTCAGTCATTTTATGATTTACAATAAAGTGTGCAACGTAAGTGCTGAAGCAATTATAAAATTATGATTTAAAAACCATGAGTACGGGGGAAATAAAAAACACTGAAAGATGTGTACTAAACCCAGAATGAAAGAAGGGATTTAAGGAAAGAATAAGTTACTCGGAGTTCGTCCTGCTTGGTGCTTTCAAAGAACGTCTGCAGAGTCGGTTCTGTGGATCAGTGCTGGGAAGCAGCTTTGGCTGAGGAGAGAAAAACAAAAAGTCTCAGTCTCTCTATCACATGAAGAATAAAGGCTGCTTTTATCACCACCAGTGGAATCAGGAAGAATCTGATCAATGTTTTCTTTGTTGCATTAAATGCTTCTGTCCGTCACGCCTCTCTGTTCTCTTTACTGAACGCTCAACAGTACCGAAGAAGCAGCAGAGAAACACGATATTCTGCAGCAGTATTCCATTTTCCCCCCATCCTATAATATTACTGCCTGAAGGCTATAAAGAAGTTCAGTTTTGGACATGTTGATGGTTTGTGGTTGACCTTTAGCTTTTAGCAATAGCTTTCGTCTCACTATCAAAGTCTAAACCTGAGGAGAGCTTCATCCTCTTCATTCACCAGATTATCTAAGCTGAGCTGGGGATTTCTGCAGCTCCTCCAGAGTCGACATGACGCTTCTTGGTTGCTTCTCTAATTAACGCTCCACAAGTTCTCGTAGATGATGGATTGATAAATGTTCCGTTTTCCTCGGCCTCCATGATGATTGTTCTCTAATGCTACCTGAGGCCAACCTAGAACATCAGGATTTATAATTAGGCTAAATCTAACATTGAAACTATGTAAAAATGAAGAGACCTTTAAGGTCAGCGATTGTGTTGGAATTTTATCTAAAAAAAAAGCAAACCACACTTTTCAGATATCAGATACTTTTCTATGATTCTGTAATTGTGTGGGTCAATACCATAAAATCCAGGATAGCTTTTGCCAAACACTGCTTTCGTTTCATTTTGATGCCCCCACAGACACACATGCCTTTTCCAAAGCTGGTTTACATGCAGTCAGTGGGTGACGCGCAACAAGGTGCATCAAAATGTCCTGCAGCCCATCCTGACACGTCTGGTGCAGCGCCTCTGAGTATCTGAGATGCCTAACGAGCTTCACAAGCAGGAGATGGTGAAGTAGGAAAAACTGAACTTTTGCTGCTCAATGCGCTGCATCAACCAATCATAGAAGCTGATCTGGGAGCTGACAGGGAGACAGACACAGCACTGCTGATGCAGAACGCCATGATCTCTCCTCTGAAACACTTTAAAGCCTAAATTAACTTAAAATGTCGAAACCTGCCGGCAAAATATGTTTGATTTTATTATTATTGTGCATGCAGTTTGCAACCCATACTTGAAAAACGCTAACATCTACTTCCAGACGCCACGAAAAGTAGCGGAAAGGTGCCCCAACTGCTGCTTGGATGATCGCCCACAGCGGTATGTGGGTGAAATAATATTTTAAGGCAGGATCGTAATCTTGAACTGACTGCACAGACGATGATTTCAGCTGGACTTTCTCACTTAAAAATATATTAAAACTACTTTTTAACCATTGATCACAGCAAATATAGCAACGCCTCAAGAGCATCAAACATTCTCTTCAGGCTGGTCTGACCTTAATGTGTATAAGAATCAAAAATTAAGCTTCAGCCGTTTTTTTTGCTGCCCATAGCTCATCCAGTGTGAATGTAGTATGAGTAACTATTTAACTGACCGACCTGCAACCAGTTTGCTCTTGCGTGAAGCCTCTGATGCCAGCGCATAGGAGACGCTCATGATCCTCTTCTGCTGCTGCATAGCAGAGTCCAGCTCGCTGAAATCTACAGATGCTGACGGCTGGATGTTCTGAACACTGAGGAAAAACACAAGGGTTCTTTAATAAAATCAGCCTCATCTTAAGGTTCAGGTTAGTCATGCAGGATGAGGATACCTGGACTTGGTGAGAAGGTTCTTGATGCGCTCAGCCCGGCGGGAGCGTTCCTCCTGCTCCTCTGGACTGAGAGGCTCGTCCGGATCGGACTCTACGTATCGTTCTGGGATGAAAACTTTGTCTGGTTTAGAAAGCTGCACGATATAGAGAAGAGAGATTTTTACATCTGCCAAACAGACGGTTAATAGGATATAGAAAAAAGATGAATATATTTTCTCTCCTAATAACCAAAAGCAAACCAATGTTTGGAATAAATTTATTTACAGCTCTACTGAATCCGTTGGAATCCATGTGAATTAAGGGCTTCTGATGGAGCATTTGGTTGTTGTTTTTTTCAGTTAAATGACAAACAGGATGTTCTTTTTCCGGGTGGATCATCAAAATAAGTGGTCCTCCTAATTGTCAATCATTCTGGTGATATGATTACGTAATGCCGTCCTACGTGCTCGTCTCCATCTTCCCTTACCGGATATGAGTCTGACATAGTAGGAAAATTGCAAATCTGCTTTTGGCAAGTAAATTTGTATGATCAATCTTTAAAACAGAGTGTACACGAGGAGAAATGGGCTCGTGCATCTTTTCGCATACGTATGCATTCCCTCTCAGGAGCAGCAACACGGTTGTGCATGTGCTTTTTTTATTTTTATTTTTTAAGTGGAGAGGGCAGGTCTTTAAAAAAAAAAAAAATCACAAAAATTCTCCACTATAACTTAACGTAAATGTGAGCGATTTTACCAGACTACACATGTTGTGTAGCGGCCATCTTCTGACCCAGATTGTTCCCTCCTTTTCAAAGCAGTTTAACTTCAGTTCATCAGTTAAATAAATAGGTTCGATCGAACCATTCCAGAAGCTTCCATCAGCCTCCGTCACATTTTTCAAAACAAGCTCCAATGTTTCCGTTTTCCCTTAATAATGTTTGCCTCAAACTTTGACTCACGATGAAAGGAAATCAGTTAGGATGTTCAGGAATCAATGCCACCATGGCCTATCATTGTTTCATGTTCACAGGAGACACAGATGGAGGCGTTTGGCTACAGTGACGGGGAAATGATTGGAGGAGTCGTCAAAAAGCTGTCAAACCTAAGAAAGCAACTGTTAAACACGGTGTGGGAGGCGTCATGCTGTCATGTTGCTGACAGTAAAATACTCTTTCAATACATCCACCTCCAGATTCCTTAGTTTCCCAGAAGTCTACATGCAGAGATGAGCCTGGTTCAGCTATCAGCTAACAGCAGGGCTAATTAGCATTTTTCTAACTTCTAAAAGCATTAGTGGGCTACTTAACTTCCGCTTAATCAGGGAAGATTGTTACTTTCCGTCATCAGCATGAAGAGTGTTAGTTTTCCTGAGGGCTTTCTACTCATTATGCAACATGCATCCTTCCACATAGACTTATAGCTTTAATTCTGCAGCTTTTTGCAGCTCTGAGGTCGCTTCTAGGGCGGCAGTTCAGAGATAACCTGTAACGATTATCTGACAGTGACCACACAGGAGAACCATGCACAATAAAACAGGAACCACTACAACTTATGCCATTTCAGAAATAATGGCAGTGACTGAATGCTGCTGATAAACAGAGATTATTGAATCAATTCTTTTTAGGGATAGTCGGCCCTATCTGCTCTGATCAGAGCAAACAAACCGCAACACAAAGCTTCAACCACGGCTGCAAACTGGTGCTGCTTTTGTTATGCACCTGTGAGATCTGTTATCATAGTTCTATGTTTGGAGATTGATGAATAATTAGAGCAGGAAGAAAAATCATATTTCTACAGATGATTAAAAAAACAAAATTTTTCTTCCTGCTGGGTTATTTCTTTATGCGCTCAATAATTAAGTACGTTTTGCCAAAAAGATTCTCATTCAGGTTTGATTAAAGATATTTAAAAATAGAAATAACTCTAAATCACTTAACTATTTACTGGTAAAGACGTTTAACTGTAGGGCTAAAAAGTTCATCCTGCAGTCAAACAGCTGATTTTGTTTGCTTATATTTAGGAGGCAGATTTATTTCTGAAATAAAGCTGAGATGTTTAAACATTTCTGTAAACTAGCATCCAAAGGTTGGATTCTTTATCCCCCAATAATTTGTTTAAATGTCTCCGGAAGCAAAGACTGAAGGCCAACGCTGATCTGGGGCATGCTGATAACGCTGCTTATTGTCATCTGTCCATGGTGATTTGGTAGCAAACGGTGATCGTACAATTTGGACACATCAGTCAAACCAAAAATGATTAAATTCAGGTAGAACATTGTGATGACAGAGATCCTACAGAGGAGGAAGAGGACCTATAAATACTGTTTTAATTTAAAAGCGTGTATGTTAGCTACTCTCCCCATGAATACTGAATGTTTTATGTCTGCAGTTTTAATACCATAAGGCCCCTAATATACAACAATCCATGACTCCATGCTCCTTCTCTGCTCTCTTGCTTTTTTTGCTCCTGTAGATTCTCTCCTCCTTCCCTGTGGATCCGTTTCTGAGGCTCATGTCAACTTTGGTCTCTAAGTGAGGAACCGACAAGAGAAAATAAACTGCCTTTGATTGGCTACTTTACAGTAGATAATTATTACCTATTTAGGTATTAAGCAAGATTAGTTTATTGTTAGTTTATCCGATTTTCTGTGAACGTCTGGCAGAATTCTGTCAGTCCTTTTAGCTTTGGGAGCGAGCATTAGTGCAATAAATAATGTGCAATCACTATGTCATACCGTGTGCAATAACTACAGGTGCTGGTCATAAAATTAGAATATCATGAAAAAGTAGATTGATTTCAGTAATTCCATTTAAAAAGTGAAACTTGTATATTATATTCATACATTACATACAAACTCATATATTTCAGATGTTTATTTTGTTTAATTTTGATGATTACAAATGACAACAAATGAAAATCTCAAATTCATCATATCAGAAAATTAGAATATTACTGAAGACCAATAAAAACAAAGGATTTATAGAAATGTTGGCCAACTGAAAAGTATGAACATGAAAAGTATGAGCATGTACAGCACTCAGTATTTAGTTGGGCCTCCTTTGGCCTGTATTACTGCAGCAATGCGGCGTGGCATGGAGTCGATCAGTCTGTGGCACTGCTCAGGTGTTATGATAGCCCAGGTTGCTGTAATAGTGGCTTTTAGCTCTTCTGAATTGTTGGGTCTGGTGTATTGCATCTTCTTCTTCACAATACCCCATAGATTTTCTATGGGGTTAAGGTCAGGAGAGTTTGCTGGCCAATTAAGAACAGGGATACCATGGTCCTTCAACCAGGTACTGGTAGCTTTGTCACTGTGTGCAGGTGCCAAGTCCTGTTGGAAAATGAAATCTGCATCTCCAAAAAGTTGGTCAGCTGCAGGAAGCATGAAGTGCTCTAAAACTTCCTGGTATGTGGCTGCGTTGACCCTGGACCTCAGAAAACACAATGGACCAACACCAGCAGATGACATGGCACCCCAAACCATCACTGACTGTGGAAACTTTACACTGGACTTCAAGCAACGTGGATGAAGTGCCTCTCTTCTTTTCCTCCAGACTCTGGGACCTTGATTTCCAAAGGAAATGCAAAATTTACTTTCATCAGAGAACATGACTTTGGACCACTCACCAGCAGTCCAGTCCTGTTTCTCTTTAGCCCAGGCAAGACGCTTCTGACGCTGTCTGTGGTTCAAGAGTGGCTTGACACAAGGAATGCGACAGCAGAAACCCATGTCTTTCATACGTCTGTGTGTGGTGGTTCTTGAAGCACTCACTCCAGCTGCAGTCCACTCTTTGTGAATCTCCCCCACATTTTTGAATGGGTTTTGTTTCACAATCCTCTCCAGGGTGCGGTTATCTCTCTTGCTTGTACACTTTTTTCGACCACATCTTTTCCTTCCCTTCGCCTCTCTATTAATGTGCTTGGACACTGAGCTCTGTGAACAGCCAGCCTCTTTAGCGATGACCTTTTGTGTCTTGCCCTCCTTGTGCAAGGTGTCGATGGTCGTCTTTTGGACAACTGTCAAGTCAGCAGTCTTCCCCATGATTGTGTAGCCTATAGAACTAGACTGAAAGACCATTTAAAGGCTTTTGCAGGTGGTTTGAGTTAATTAGCTGATTAGAGTGTGGCACCAGGGGCCATCAATTTTGAACCTTTTCACAATATTCTAATTTTCTGATATGATGAATTTGAGATTTTCATTTGTTGTCATTTGTAATCATCAAAATTAAACAAAATAAACATCTGAAATATATGAGTTTGTATGTAATGTATGAATATAATATACAAGTTTCACTTTTTAAATGGAGTTACTGAAATCAATCTACTTTTTCATGATATTCTAATTTTATGACCAGCACCTGTATATAAAAAAATCAATAAAGTCTATCTTATCTTAGCATCTGCTATTTTCTTGATCAGTTTATCACGCTGTTTAATGCCTTAAAGTGGGGCCGAGTTGTGTACTTCAACTGGAAAATGATCTAAAACACTTATTACTGCTTTTAGAAATGAATAAACCTGTGAAAATTCAATCTCAATATAAAAAAAACTAAAAAAAACTATGGTTAAAATATGTGGTCTAATATCAGAGGGAAATCTTCCCAGACGCTTGCTGACAGCAAACAGATCGTGCTTAGGGACGTGTGACCAACATTAGTGGAAGTGTTTATGTTTCAGGCCCCAATAATTTTTTCCCTATGAGGATTTGAGTAAATCCAGAATAAACTCAAACATGCGTATAGAGATTTTACTGTCTGTATTCATACTAGTTGGATTTCTTATAACCATTGGAGCTTGAAAAAGGATGATTTGTTCTTTCAAAGCCAAAACGAATCATATCTTCTTATACATGAGTGCCAGTGTCTGCATCTGTGCATCTTTCTCTCTAAACACCTTGAAGCTGTCCTGCTAATCTGACCCAGAGCCTAAATAGAGACTGCCTGGTGTACCTCTCGGCTGATATCCAGGTCATAGTCCAGGGATTCCAAGTCCTCCTCTTGTACACGCCTGGCTGTGACCGTCAACCATTCATCCGACTGCCTCCTTCCACTCTCTTTGACTCGATTCAGTCCTTCGTCGCTCTGACCTTCTGCTCTGGGTCGTTCCTCCTGCCAGTCAAACACCTGGAGATATGAAAGAGTCACAGTTACACAACCAGGAGGTGAAAAACGCTGGGAAAATATGTTTGCCTACAGTATTATAAATTTAGAGGAAAAAGAACAAAAAAAACCACAAAATAACTTGGGAAACATAAATGGACTTAGCTCCTAATTCTGGGCGGTTTAAGCAGCTTGGATCAGTTTAATAGATTAAATAAGGACATTTAGAGAAAACAACTGAGACAATATATTGGTTAAGAAACTTTTTAGCATCCCTGTTTGAAGTTTTACAGAAAAAGCAGCCTTTTTGTTAAATTATTCAAATCAATCCGATATTTTCATTTGTTTGCAGAAGGTAGCTGCTGTTAACTAGTTTTTAGAAATGTTTGAGTGAAGATCTAATTACTGAGAAAATGCTGACAGTGCAATGGTAATAAAAGGTTCCAAAGTTTCCCCAATCCAAAGCTTTTCTGTGATCCTGTGACAGGTTGCTATGTGGAGTCTAAATAACCAGGGAGGGGTCTTAGCATTTCACATATAAGGGATCAGGAAATGCTTAAAACAGGTCTAAGGACGTGGTATATAATGAAAGAAGTCAAAGCACTGATCCCCAGGCTGAGAGAGACAACTACTGTATGACTTTAGCCTTTTAGTGCACCCTTCTCTACATTGCAAACTAAGACATCTACTAAGAAGCACAATATGTGTGTGTGTGTGTTGCTGAGTGGTACTTTTGAGGAATCATCCAAGGAGCATCAAAGCCATGCATGCATCCTTTCCTCTCCAGCAGCCTGCAGAGTCTGATCTGTCTGTCGAAGTGCTCGCATGCTCAGAGAAACGCTGCGTCTCATGCCTCGGTGTGCTCAGGAAGACCAGTCTCTCTCTCACACACACAAACACACGCAGAGAGAGACAGAGAAAACCATGCACACGTTCCCTCACAACCCCCCACCGGATTAAGAAGAAAACAGCCAGGAGGAGCTTCAGAAGCAAGAAACTCTTTATTGAAGTGCAAATCTCTACATGATAGAAAAGAAAGCAGAGAAAAAAAGTTGTGCATTTCTTCTTTAATTACACAGAATTAGGCGGCGATCAGCATTTCGCCCGTTTCATCTCCCTAATGAATTAAACCGTTGCTCTGTTCGATCTGACACACTGTGCTGGGGGGGTAGAAAGCTTCATGGAGGGGAGACTTTAGGCAAACAAGGAGTGGACATCAGTGGTACAGAGTGGAGATCTAATATCTTCTGCCCAACTAGAGACAGACAAACATTTTGCTACATGTGTGAATAATTGATCCTCCATGACAGATCTGTCCACTCCTTGCTCAACACTTTCAGTGGTGTCCAGATTGATTGGCACCCCTGGTAACGACGTGTCGAAAGAAACTCCCCAACACTATTATTGCAGTTGCATTATTTCAAACTGAAGAAATGTTGAGGAAGCTTTGATCAGAGCTTTCTTACAGCCTCTGGCTACCAGCCTGGATGAGAAGCCATATTTATGTCGCTATTTTCTGGTCACAGAGTCTCCATGTTTACCTTTAGATGGAATCAATAGGGAGAGATTTCTTTTCTTAAACTGTTGAGTGACCTTAACATGCTTTGGTTGGATCAATAAAAACACAGTGGATCAGGAAAAAAAGGAACAAATCAGGTCTTATGATGATCAGACAGGAAGCAGTGAAGTAAAGGGTGTCCGATTTGGAAAATCAAAAACTTCTGTTTAAGAAGTTGTATAAGAGCGTGTGGAGTTGGTCGCAAGGTGTTTTATTTGGAGGTAAATCATTGCTCATCAGCAGCAACTCCAGATGTTTTAGGTGTGAAACTAAGCATAACGGTGGTGTAGTCCTGTGCTGCTAGGCTCATAGGAATCTGGTTGGAATAGATCAGTTCCTGATTTTAAAAGCAAAACTGGTGGACTCTATCAGCAAACTGGACATCTATGGGATAAATATCCAACATCTGTTTAAGAAAACAAAGAAATGATTCAACAGATCAAAAGTCAGTCCTGTTACTCTCGGTCATTGGTACGAGAAGAGGCAGCGCTGATTCTGTAAAAGCTGATTCTCTTTAAACCATTTTTTTCCCCCCTCGCGCTTACAGCTTAAATTATAGCAATTAAACATATTAGCATAGTTTACCAGGGGTTTCAATCAATGTGGAGGGCACTATTTCTTTATTGCAATGCAGCCCAGCTCCTCCATCCTGCCCTATTTACTCATGATGCATAAAACAACACAGCATAGGCCACTTAAAAGTTCTCCAATCTGAGCTTTTCACATCTAAAGTCTCTGTTATTGTTATGTAGTCAGAGAACAAATAAAAGAACCTCAGAGATCAAACAAAACAAGGCTGTTTGAATGAAAGCGTTAGTTCAAAGGAAGTAAAAACCAGTTAATGCTGGTGGAGAACAGAGCGAAATAAAAAATACTCTGCTGACATCAGAGGTGAAAAAAAGTAAAACCATAACTTATATATATATATATATATATATATATATATATATATATATATATATATATATATATATATATATATAGATATAAAAATATGTATTGCTTATTATGACAGTAAAAACACAATGGTGCCTTAGAAAAGTTTTCACACGCCACGGATTTAAAAGTAACAAAGTGTGTTTTGATGGGACTTTATCTGATAGGCCAACACAGAGTAAAGTTTGACATTAAAGCAGACAGGAATGAAATATGTTTTTAATTTATATTAAAAAAATCTGAAAAATATTTAGTTTTTTTACTACATACAAAACTACTTTACATTTTAACATTCATATCAAAACAGGAGGATAACAACTGAAATCAAATACTACATTTTTTCTTACTGTTAATAATAATAATAATCATGAAATATTTCAATACTTTCAATTTATTCTGGGGCCATTTTTCCATTTCCTGTTTTTGATCTGGACTGGAACTGAAATGATTAAAACAAGGTCTTTTTGTTGTTGGTTTAAGATAAAATAAAAATAAATATCAGTAAGGTTGGTTCCTTTTACATTTTTGATTAATTGCATTTAGATTCCCAAAGCATCTGCTGTTCACAGACTGTTTTTATCTGCTCTGACTGAACCTAAGCCATTTAGCACAAAAAGTCAAACTTTTTATTCAGAGGCTTGATCTTATTAAGACAAACAAAACACTCGCAGCTCTATTGACTCTATTGAATACTTGTCTGCCACACTTTTCAGACTTTAGGTTGTTCTAAACCAATTAAGAGCTTTTTTGTGTTGATCTGTCACATGAAATCCCTATTATTATTTAGCTAATTTTGTTTCATTATTGTTGCCATCAATAAAAAAATACTTTTTAAAAATTTAAATAAAAAAAAAGCTATATAAAAAATTAAACTTTGAAAAATATCTTAATCTTAAAGAACCAAATTTTTTTGGAGTACCTTCACAGTATTCTGTTTTTACTTTATTTCCTCAATTTCTTTTATTTATTTATTTATTTATTTATTTATTTATTTATTCTTATCAAATTTTAGATTTTCAAATTGATTAAACATTTGTTTTCCAGTTTGAGTTTAACACAGAAGAGAGATATTTGAAGAAAAAAAAGAAGATATTCCAAAAAAATCTATTTTGAAATGTGAAAATAGAAAATTACGTTTAAAAAATAACATTTGAAGGAAAAAAGAAAACATAAGTAAACAGCAAAGTTTCTTTTTTCCTTTTTTTGAATAAGAACTTTATCAAAGTTTAATATTTGAATTATATTTTTCTTTTTTTTAAATTTCCAAATAATTTGCTTGCAACAATAATGGGACATGTACACGGCGTACAGTAACATGTTAAAGTCTGTGCTTGTAACCTGGCTGAATGAGTTCATTTTTAAAGGGTGTGAATACTTTTGCAAAGCACCTCAAATCCCTACTAAGCTCACAGCTGGCTGGTCTGGAGCCACTTTACCAACCTGGCAGTTTTAGATGCTCATCCTAAGTCTATGAGAGGAGTAGTTTATTTATTTGATGAAAGCATATTAGCATAGCTAGCATACCACATTGAAACCGAAGGGCAGTGTTAGCCATAAGCTAGGTTCATTTCAGCTTCTAGATTAATAGCAGCAGCGTCCCTTCGTCTCCCTGACAGGTCCTACAGGTGGCTCTAACTTCATTCCTATGCGAGTCTGAAAAGTGTTAAATCAGTCTTTCGTGATTCCACCTTACATTATGGTAACAGACATAAATTCAGGACAAAAGGCAAAATGATCGTCAATAAACCAAGGCACTTAGATTTGATTTGAGGAAAGGAAAGCAGGGAGGTGCGGTCATGATTTGTGCCACTAGTGTTGCACCTGACGATTTGGGTTTTCACTCTTTTTCACTCTATATATAAGCTCTATATACCAAATCTATATAAAATAGAACTGTACAACTGTATACTGAAAATATCCCTCGGGTAATAAATAAAAGTACACGCACAGAGCATGTAGATGTACAGATAAATGGGCTCTTCTCTCTACTTTTCTGTGATTAAATGGAGAAAAGAAGTGAAAGCAACACTTTACGCTTCTTTCTCTTCTTTATGTGTTTACATTCAGAGTTGTGTCAGTGAGGTCCCACGGAGGGAGGGGGGGTTAGTGGTAATTAAACTATCCTAAACCCCTGAAACGTTAAAAAAAGGAATAAATAAGGAGCCAGTCTGTCCGTCTCCAATCCTAACGCCCCTCGTTGGCCTCAGATGCTTTTGTCTCCCGACATTTCTAGAGCAGTAACCAAGCTAGCCTGCCGGCTCAAGTCAGTGACGCTTCTCAGCTTGTTAGTGTGAGACCAAAAACAATCACTGGTGAAACAAGCAGGAGAGCTAGGAAGTTAGCAGTTCTTCTAGGTTATTATGTGGCTGGAGGCT
Source organism: Cyprinodon tularosa (assembly GCF_016077235.1). Taxonomy (NCBI): domain Eukaryota; kingdom Metazoa; phylum Chordata; class Actinopteri; order Cyprinodontiformes; family Cyprinodontidae; genus Cyprinodon; species Cyprinodon tularosa. Next base: position 1,809,702 of record NW_024039059.1, on the reverse strand, counting down.
GGAGAGTAGCATAGCAGTACTGAGGGTGAGGCTGGTGCTCCCTGTGTCTGCTGCCGCGCTGCAGGGAGGGGTAACGTACGGAGGGGGGAGGATCGGAGGGGCTGGAGGAGGGCAGCCTGGAGGAGGACGACGAGCGCTGCGATGAGGAGGAGCGGTCGCCGTGGCTGAGGTTCCTCTTGCGCTCCCGAACCAGCGCCCTCTGGTGGCGCTTCATGCGCTCCAGCTGCTCCTCAGCAGTCATCCGGCCTCGGGGCTGGCCTCCAGGGAGCTGGCCGCCCTCCGTAGGCGACGAAAGACGCTCAAAAGCACTCTTGGGCCTGTCCTGAGGAGAGAGAGGGGAGACACAACACAACAGGGAAGGGGGGGTAAATATTCCTAAAAATGTTCTACTTTAAAGCTTTGTCACAGTTTACTGTGTTTTTATTTTGGAAATGTATCAACTTAAAACTACCAAACTTTAAAATCGGTAAAGCTTGGTTTATGCTTGACACGTCTTCAGGGTCCGCGTGGACAAATTATGTCATTCTGGGCTTCCAAGCCCGTCTGCATAGTTACAAATTACAAACGAGGGTTCACAAATGTAAACATCTAAAGACATCGTCAGTATGAAGCTACCATCCATGATGATGCTGGTACACTGCTAACCAGATGGTGGCAGCAATGCACCCTATAGATGTTTGCCAACTGCAATTAAATGAGAAGACAAGGAAGATAACAAAAACAAAACTAGTAAATTTGTGATTAGTACTTTTATTTTTGCAAAGTTGTACCTCATTTCCTGCCAGTGGGTTTCGACATAATTTACTGTGTTTAGTTATTCTCATGGGACAACAAACATCCTGTTAAACAGGCCTTACTCTGAAGACTTAACTTTGTATTATAGTAAAATGTTTTGATTAAAAAAAAACAAAATAAACTGACCTTTGGTGCAGAGCTTCCAGGAGCTCTCCTCAGGGTGACGTAGGACGAGATGGAGTCAGACTGCTCCATCCCGGATGTGTTTCCTGTCAAACGTTGTTGATAACGACAGAACAGCCACCAATAGTTTTAGTGCACAAAGAGTAAAAACACAGTATATAGATATATAATAAAAGATCTGATCACAACACAAGCCATTTATATCCCATTAACTCTGACAGTTTGTCATGTTACTGGCATAAACATCACTATCATTCATATTATTGGACACTTCAGCATGAAATTGTGCATATCTGTAAAAGAAGGAAAAATAACGTGTTTTTTTTTTTTTCTAAACAAAATCCAAAGTACTGTAGGTATTTATATTCATCCCGGTTGACTAACCCTGTGTCACACTAATAGCCAGCAGGAGACTAAAGAATGGTGATGTTTTTATCCCAGCAGCAGGAAAACAAAGCAAACCACTAAAACTGACCTTAATGCATCAGAAAACTCCTGTCAAAATTTGGACCAAAACCACAGTAGAAACCCTTTATCTGTGGAAGGTTAAAGCTGATAGAGACATAATATCCATGCTACACCCATCTTTTCTTTCCCACAGCATGATGCCACCACCACCATGGGTCAGATAGGGAGGGGCTGCACAGGGTGATGTGCAGATTTTATTTTGCACCATATTTTTTATTTTTTAAACAAAAAGGAAAAAAAAAACATCCTAAACAAATGCCCTTCCATCTCCCAACTAAATGATAGTTTTTAATTAGCCAAGAGAAAATAAATGCTTTTAAATCAGATGTTTGTATTCGTCTGTGAAGCCATTAAACCCCTCATATACCTTTGCTTGGGTAATACTGGTAGTCGGCATCGGACCCTGTGATCTGGAGGCTGCTTCCTGGCAGTTGTGGTTCACTCAGGTAAGATCTCAAATCCGTCTAAAAAGAGATTAAAGAGGGTCTGAGAAGGTAACTCAACATACTAAATCCCCAAATCACAAGATTTTTATCCCTACATTAAGGAAATGTATCATTTCTATAAAAGTAAACTACTTGTTTCCACTTCAGAGAACCTGACATAATAAAATTAATGATGGCCTACCTTAGTATCTCCGTTGACAAGGTACTGGCCGTACTCCCTGTCCCGCTTCCTCTCGTCAGACTGCCGTTTAAGCCCTCGCACCGATGTGTGGCGGATGACTGACGCCTCTTTGGGGAGGGGGGGCACCACAGGGGGCGTTTCCTCGTAGTCATAGAGACGAGGGAGTGGTGGCCTGGGCGGGGCATCGTCCTCGGCCTGTAGGGAAATCAATGATGTAGACAACTTAGTAGAAGTCAACTGATACATATATAATTTTCTTTTAAAAAGGCCGGTGTTAATGATTCTGACATCAATCTAACTGAGGGTGATTCTTGGAGTCGATTTTTTTTCTTCCTCCTTTTACATGATACGTATAACACATGATAACAAATGTCAAGTATTAATTTAAACAAATCAAGAAATGTCTATTAAATCAAACAAAACATTAACAACTGACAGTAAATTATGGAGCTAAATTGAGGCCACAAATGTGTTCAAATAACAGAGGAAATGTTTTGAACTCATTTTAAGTTCAAGGCTGTTTTTTTTGTTTCAAAGTACTGGCCCCTGGGTTTGGGGGGCGAGGCTTAAACTGACAACTGACAGCTTAGGAGCCTGATAAAATATTTCTAGCCTTTTATGACTGAGGGAACTAAATATGTATTTAAATCATAATCAATAATTTTTCTTTATGTGATTCGTTTATAAAAAATAAATTCTTCAGTTCAAGTTATTTTTTTCCACTTTTCAATTTTTCTTTTCTTGGTTTGATTACATATTGCTTAGATTTAAATCTTTCCTTTCCAGTTTAAAAAATACTATTTGTTTTAAATCTTTTTGTTTGTTTGTTTAGAAAATAAATTATTTCAAATTATTTATTTTCAATTTTAACAAAATATGTTCAAGTTATTTATTTTCAATTTTAACAAAAAATGTTTCAGAATAAACTTTATGTCCCAAATGTAGCTCCATAGAGATGCAGGGAAGCAATGATGCATGCACAGATTGGCTAATACCGATATATTGGCCAAAAACATCCGCCGGCAGATCTATTGGTGTATCTCTGGATTTTACTGCACGTGAAGGTTTGTGGTGTAGATCTTCCTTAATTATTAAGACGGAGATAAATCAGAGCAGCAAAGGGACACTCACCCAGTTTGGCACGGTGCTGTCAGGCAAAGTGTGAGACAGCGTGTTGGAGATGGAGCTGCGAGGAGGAGGATGGACCTCTGCACTGAGTGAAGGCACTGCCTGGTCAGACACTGAAGGCACTAATCTCCTGTCTGCAGAGACAAATCAACACAGAAAAAACTAATTGTGTCACACCTCAACTTTTGCACCAGCATCTCAGCTTCTGCACAACGATATGAGAAGAGAGCTGGGAAAGGGACCCACTGGTCAAGTGAGACCAACGTCTAAAAGGTTCCCTGACGTCACTATATGACATACTGAAGTCTCTGCAACCATGAAACAGCTTTAATTCATGTGTATAAAAATATTGAACATCAAACATCTCTTTTCTTTTTTGCATTTGCTCTCCATCACAAAGGCTGTGTAATTTTTACTAAAGATAAACTGATTTATCTTTAGTAGGCCGATAATAATTATTGACATCAATCAAACCGCCACCGATTTTTGGGGGTTAATTCTTAAAGCGGATATTTATTTATTTATATGAAAAAACTTGACACAATAATAAAAAGTTACATGGCTTTATTTTTAAACAAAAAACAAACATTTATTAACAAATCAAACAAAACATTAAAAATGGAGGAAGTGGGTTTCAAGTGATTTCAAGGCATGGCTGCTGAGTTACTTATAAATCAGCGAGCAAAACCAGAAACTATAATATGGGCCATCAGAAGCCAGTCAAGTAGCTCTAATTCTTACACCACAAAGTTCACACAGAGACTAAACTTAACATTTGCGTAGGAAAAGTAGTATAAATATTACACATTTTTATTTCCTTTTACTATAAATATGTTAGCCTTTCAAAGATATTTTATCCTAGAGTTTTATGATTATATATTAAACATATATTTAAGTGATTATTTTTGAATATCTCGATGTTTCTATAAGTCTGCTGTTTTTAGTTTGTTTTGTCCTTAAATAACTTCCATTAAACACAGACACAGCCAGCTGTTTTTTACTGTCACCAGTTAAAACATCCTTTCCAGAATAGCATAAAATAGCGTAAAAAAAATTCAACTATACTGGATGTTTTGAAACAACCTAAAAACCTGAAATTGGTAGCTAGTATTCCAAAACACAATATTCATATGAAGAAAATATGAATTTATACTAAATAAAAAGCATTTCAGTGTTTTTCACACAGATTTCTTTTGTCTTTATAAACCAGTTAGTGTTTGTTAGACTAACTGAAGGAACAGAAATGACAATTCAGGAATGATTGATATATGAAAGGTTTGATTTGAGATATCTTTTTTAAAGCAAAACAGCATCAAAATGATAAAACAAATGGCAAAAAAATTTGAATATCCTCAGCTGTTTTTGTCTCTTGCAAACTGAAGCTTTTCCTCTGCTATTAATCACGCCTGACACTCGTCTCCATCCGCAATCACCCACCCCCCGCTGTTTTTTTAATTTTATTTTTTATGTGTTTTGACTGGGTCTCTGAAAACAGACCCATTATGAAGACAGACTCCCCCAATACTGAGCTGTCACAAGGCTAGCAGGAATTTGAAGTTTGGAGGCAGAGATCACAGCACCAGTAAACATTGCAAATAAAACTATGAGAAAGATAATCCGTTTTTTTTTCTTTTGCAAAACTTTGAAACTTTATGAAATTTCTTTGAAAACCTATTGCTTTAGAAGTGTGAACAGTATATATACATTCCTTATAGCATAATTCCTTCCACTGAATTGGGTAAAATAATATATAGTAACTAGGCATTGAATACTATTTAAGAGTTTAACATTTGGTGTAAATAGAAGTTAAAACTTTATTTCTTATTTTTTATTTGAATTATCACGGCACTAGTAGTTCATTTTTATGAACAGTAGGCCGACAGGAAAGTTTGTGATGCTGATTTTAGTTCAGATTTAATGTTAATATCTTTCTGATTAATTTATTAATTGTATTTAAGTCCCCTTCCTATTAAAAAATATGAACTCTTATGGATCAATTGAAAGGTAACAAAAGCTGCGTGGAGATGACTAATAAGAAAGAGTCATTTTTACAAAGCTCCACCTTTAGCTGGGGCTCAGTTTTAAAAAGTAACAACCATAGCAGAACCTTTTTTTTTTTTGTTTTGTTGCTTTTGTCTAACTTTGTCTTGGCTTTTGCATCGGAAATGAACCATTTTAGTTCTGTAGGATACTTTTGAGGGTTAAATTACGGAACTTGCACCCCTGAGTGCAAGATCTCTACCTTCATTAGAAGTTACAATGTCGTCTGCAAACAGATGCATCTCACCTGGATTTTGAATAGAGTCGACTGTTATCTTGTAGTTGGCTTTGCTGGCACTAAGCCCGCCCATGACGTCCTCGATCCTCCACAGCTCACGCTTTAGCGCAGCCTTTTCCTGCTGTGTTATAACACATACATGTAATCATTTCACTTACTTGACATTTTTCCAGTTTTTCTATATGTAGTCTTGATTTTTAAATAATGGACATGCATCAATAATCAAAAATAATATTTTGACTTCTTTGCACAATATAATGTGAGGCTTTGATTGAGAATGATAAAGTCTCACCTGAGACGTGTCACTATGGGTCATGTGTGTCTGCAGTGCCACCCTTAGCTGCTCCACTGATTGTTCCAGCTTGTTGTACTCTTCCCAAGCATGTGCCATTTCCTGCATAACCCAAACAAATATACATGCATGATTAATGGATTTTCTCATTTCACTTTTATACCAAACAAAGCTAAATTTATGACATAAAAAAGACATTAGTTTATTTATTTATCTACATTTTATAAATCTGGCAGAAGGAGCTACATCAGCCAGGTCTACTGTTATCGTTCAAGCACTGTCCATGTGTACCGTAGAAACGCGCGATATTTGAGCCCTGATGGTCACCAGGTCTTCCTGCAGCAGCCTCTGTTGGTAGGCGATCTTGTGGGCGTGGGCTGGCTGCTCCTGGTACTGCTCCATCTGCTGGTGGGACATGTCAAGTACTCTCTCCAGCTTGTCCTGGAACAGGGGGAAGGTTGAGAGGCATTAAGAATCAGGCACGTGCAGAGGGGGGGGCTAAGGGGGCTTGAGCACCTGCCCCTTTTGCTCCATGATCCCAATGTGCCCTTTTTTTTTTTTTTTTTTTTTTTTTTTTTTGACACATGTACTGAAATTATTATTATTATCTTTTTTTTTTGGCAAGAAAAACAATACAATAAGCCCTCCGGTCACATTGTTACCTTTGACCTTTTGCCGGTGACGACGCACTTGCCTCTCGCACAGTCAGATAAGGCGGCTAACTGCGGAGCTAAAGGTAGCGAACATTCCACATTACACTGTGGCCGCTGCTCATTTGGCCCTAAGCAAGATCAACCATGATCGGACGGATGGCTATGTCTTCAGTCTGCACCGCCTCTCCAATATCAACCTGAATAGAGATGTAAGTGAAACCAAATGAGCCCCATGGATGATGCAGTATTGTTTGATCTAAAACACTGTTTACTCTGTGCTTTTAGTCTTTTACATTGAAAATTATGTTTTTTAATTCACAAAAACTTTTCTGTAATGATTACAGAACAGTTTTTTTGTGAATTAAAAAACATAATTTTTTGGTGAAAATACTGGAGTAGGCTTCCTACTTGTCAGACAATGGAAAACTTTGAACGTTGTTTAATTTCTCTACTTTAGCAAAGAGTAGCGGTTTAAACGGAGGAAAGTATAGGATGCGGCGCGCCTTTCTCTGAAGAACTACTGAGCGGGAGGAGACAGCCAGGTGAGGAAAAGCTGTTCTTATCTATCGATTCAGTATTTTTATCATACAGACATTAGGCTGTTGTTCTTGTGCTATGAGCTAGCTGCTAGCTAATGACTTTGCTAGCAAAGCAAGATAACTAAAAAGCTTCCCTGTGTCGTTAATGATAGTAGGACATTCTTCAGTATTGCTTATGCAATAGGGGCACATCGCCCGTCAAAAACCTATCATCTCCATAATGGATATATGTCTGATTTTCTAATTTCCTTTGCTGCATGATGTACATTGCATTTATTCTAGCGTTAGGTAAATGTATCTTAAAGGAGAACTCATCCAGAACTACCATGATAGATATATGATAGATATAATGTATGAAGCTGGTGAAAACAAAACTGCGCAGCTTATGCAAGGAGGATCGGTTGTCAGACCTTCTTTTGTTGGCAATCGAGAAGGATGTGCCAATCATTCACAGTGAGGTTATTAAAATTTTTAAAGACATGGCTAACAGAAAACTGCTGCTGTGAACAAAAGAGAACAAAAATAGCAAAAATGCTTAAAAGTTGGAAATTTGTTTTTAAACAGTAAAATCACCATGACGGAAAATACGTTTTTGGATCATAATCTTGGATTTAGTTTGGGGGAAAAAGAAAGGCAAGAAACTGAAATAAATAAGACATTGACCTTCACTCAACACAGAAAAGATGAGACAATGAGGAAAAAAAGAAAAGAGAAACTGACAAGAAAAAACGAAGGGGAAAGATTGAAGAAAATGTATATAGGTACTTACAAAATACACTAAGACACAAACAGAGTAGGCTTTTCTCATGGTGACATGCATTAATAAAATGTTTGCTTTTGTTCTTTTTTTTTCTGCAGTTCCACGTTAAAGTTTGATGCAGCAGCTCTGCTTTTCTGAATGGACCGTCTTCATCTCCACTGTCAGTACAGCAAACCAGGCAGACATTCTTTTTTATAGATTACAGTACACTAAAAGGTTGCATTGTGCCCTTGTATGCATTTTTAACAGTTTAATTCTGTAAAGACAAAATATATCTGGTGGTCCAGCTCTGATTGACATCTTTGGCTAAATTGCAGGTTTGAATATTGTAATACTTTCCTATAAGAAAATAGACCTGCAGAAAGAAATTACTAATAAAATATTTTACATATGCATAGTTCTATGTTCTATGTAGAGATTTCCCTTAGCTTTGATTGTATCTCTCACAATTTTGTAATTTATCATTGTCCATTAAACTCTGAAAGCTATGTGACTTTGTTAATATTCTGTCCTAAAATGCGATAAGATGTGCCCTTTTTTTTTTTGAGCACCTGCCCCTTTAGTGGTCTCTGCACGGCCCTGTTAAGAATAATGAATAAATGAATAGGAATTTATTTCAGACAATTTTTTTGACAAAAAAAATTTATGAATCAACCAAATACACAGAAAAAAGACTAGTTAACATAAACCAAACGAGACAGCAATTTTCAAACTAACTAAATTCACCTGAACATAAACAGAAACAAAACCCTCCACCAAATAAACCTGTCTGTATATACAGCTCGAGAAATAACATTGATTAATGTAAATTGTAAATAAATTGCACTTAAATTAACTTATAGTCGTAGGGAAGCAGCCGTTCCAACCTTCACATTTCCCAAGTGTTGCCCGACTTTACACGAGTGAATAAAGTGAATGTGATTGGTTGGTTATCAAGGGGGCAGCATTGTTGTGGCGGAAGGTTTGCAAGCAAGTTTGGTTGTAGCCGGTTTGTCGGAAGCATCTTGCTAACCAGTTTAGTGCTAGTAGGTTCCTAATGGGAAATTCCATTGGGACCAAGTAGCAATAAATTGGTGACTTAGAAACGACACTGTCAAGGAATGCTATGGACAGCGGAAACATGCAAGAGGAGGAGAGTTTAGTGTCAGAGGTCATGGATGAGTCTCCTCTGTCATACATTTTTTATTTAGAGGAGGAAAGTGGGGTTGAAGATGTTTCAAAGAGGACGCCAGAGCGGCAAAAGCTTGGTTTAGTGTAGAAGGCTTAGAGCCGTACATGTTTGAGCCCTTGCCTCACAACCCTGCCAGTTCTGTTAGCTCTACGCCTGCCGAAGACACAGACGTCCATCCCCGTGAACACTGGGACGGAACTCAATGGGAAAGGAAATGGTTTTCATTTCAACCATTGCATATATTAGCTGCAACATATGAATCAAGATGCTATGACCGAAAAAATTTGATTGACAGATGATCGTTGATATATGATTGGCTGAATTTAGGTGAACAGGCTGACGTATAACTAACTGGCCTTCATAAGATAACGGAAAAAACACAGATTTTAAGACAGGATTTTTTTTTAAAATAGAAACTTTCCAACTTTTGGGATAATATCGTCTGATTAAGAGTACATTTACATACATGTTTAAGCCAGAATGAAATTTTGATATGACTTCCCTATGACTTTAAAGTTGAGTAACCTTCCTGTTAAACTTGTTTTTTGTTTAATATTACACACGCACACACACAAAAATATATGTTTATATATTTATATATATATATTAGGGGTGGAACGGTTCACCATATCCACTGTTCGGTTCGGTTCACGGTTTCGTGGTCACGGTTGTTGGTTCGGTTCGGTATATGTTGATTGTTACCCCGAAATCCCCTAAAAATTAATGAAAAAATCCCCAAAAATCTATGAATTGTAATTATATTTAATGATCCGCGGAAACCCTGGATAATTTCCGCATGTTTTGCTGCTTTGTATTTAATCATCTCGTGCATGCCCTCTACGATCTCCAAGGAACTCAGAGCGGAGCGGACGGGAGCCACAACGGAGGCTGTAGGCTTTGCTTTGCCCAGGCAGTCTGGTGCGCAGCAGAGCGGAGCGCTGACGGAGTATGAGGGATTTCAGGGTTAGCATGACATGTTGGTCATGTTGCTGTTAGCATAAACAAAACGTGTTGCACAATGCTTGCACACTGTTGCACTTTTATCCACCACTTTCTTTCCGCCGTCATCGTAGGTCACTCTAAATGCAATGCGGTCCCATACAGCAGACCTATAAAGCGCTGCTGGTGCGTCTTCCAACTCCTGTTCTTTCCCACTCGCCATTCCAACACAATTCTCCATAACAACTGATTTTTTTCTGCTACACCCGGCTAAGCTGCTTCGCTTCTTCTTCTTCTTGTTTACTACTGGTGGTTGGCTTTGGTCGCAGTAAAGCCACCTTCTGCTCTGGAGTGTAAACGCTTCGCCTATGAGAAAAAGGAGCAGCGCATGAACCGAACGAAACACACGTGAACCGACGGTTCGTCATAAACCGTTCCATCCGTTTTATATATATATATATACACACACACACACACACAATTATATATCATCATACATACAGTGGGCGCTGGTTGGAAATGGACACTTCACTCACGCTCCGCGTGTTTCACATATTGTGTGAAAAACATGTGACTGCTATAGCCACTAGGTGGCAGTCTGAGTCCATTTCGGCGTCCCATGAGTCAGATTAGATAGGTGAATGAGCAGACTGGGAGGGGTATGAGTTGTTGCGAGCTGAGAACATTATTGTTCCCCAGGTTTAGCGTAGAGGGTAAGGTGATTGGGCTGCAATTCCAAAGGTTAAGGGTTCGGTCCCAGCTGTGGTCAAGTTATTAATGTTGCCTTAAATGTTTTTCTTTTTTTTTTTATCACTTGATGGCCTATGATATCAGAAATTGTACAATAACTTCTTTAACTTATTTATATATATTACGGATAGTAGCCTATTATGCTGTTTGACTTTATGGCATCTTTCTTTTATTTAGATCAGCTGATGTGCGCTCCACCTTTCCAAGGAATTTCATTAGACCATAGGGATTATCATTCTACAGCCTCAATATCTTACTCTGATAATAATAGGCGTATTGTTATACTATTTTTGTTATTTTTATTATCATCTAGCTGGTAAAATTTTCAGTTTGATCTGGAAAAGGACGCTATGATGCCTTACAACAAGCATGAAAGGCCCAACCCCCCAGGCTTTTTGGGCACATTATGCAAGAATGCTGCTTGCTGCCGCGATGAATAGCGGCGTTTCTAAACTGTTGTCAGGGATGGTTGTGACCCACCCAAAAGTCAGTGAGCTAATCCGGAGTATTTCCATTTTAAATACAGTGAACCCTCGTTTATCGCGGAGGTTACGTTCCAAAAAGAACCCGCGATAGGTGAAATACGTGAAGTAGAAACCTTTTTTTTTTTTTTGAGTTATCATACGATAAAATACTCCTTACAACATTGAAATCAGGGAATAAAAACTTTATACAGGCCCAAGCATTTGTTTAACAAATAAAAGTACGGTATAAATGTTAACTACTGTACTGTACTGTAAAATAATATAGTTATAAATACTTTTAATCATCAATACGAAATAAAGGGTTAATATTGCGGGGATCAGCACCGCCCCGCCATGATGGATTGGATTTTTCTTCCAAAGCCTGCGGTGCAGCTGTGTGTTTTGGAGAGAAGAACATAGTTATGTGATCAACGCGCAAATCAGTGAGCTAATCCGGTTTATTCCCATTTTAAATCATGTACTATTTAACCACGTATGACCAGAACGTAATCTGGATATGGGTTCCTCTATGTCATCCTGTTCTAAACATCACCAATTAATTAAGCAAACCACTTAATGCAGGAATGCCGCTACTACTATAGCGGTGCTTGAACTCTATTGTCAGAGAACAAGAGGGTAAATGTCTACACATCGGTTTTTCCAAGACAAAGATGAGGTCGTAGCCTTGAATGGAGCAGCGACTGGCATGTAATATTCCCAGGGCCAAGAGATACATGTCATTTGCTATCAGTAATATATTGATTTGAAATGCAAATAAAAAACATTTTCTATGAGACATTTTCCTGACTTTATGTTTCACTATTATATTATGGGCTACTATATAAATCTTTTTAAGCAAACCTGTAAAAATGTAATGATGTCAGAATATTGGACCCAGAATTCGAGGCGAGACAGGTAGTGGGAAAGTTCAAAACGTTTATTAAACACCAACAGGTGCGCGGGGCTGCTCGTCTGCTGCGGGGCAGATCTCTGCAGGGATAGGAGAATACTGGGCAAAAAACTCTGATTACTTCCAAAGAAAAATTATTATAAGAGCTGCAGAGTTCAGGATTATTCAACCACTCTGACGTTCCCCATAATTTGGCCTTTCCCGCTAACAGAGAGATACATAGGCCACCTTGGCTCGATCAGAAGGAAACGCAGAGGGCTGTAATTCAAAATGAATTTCGCACTGAGTCAGGAAGGCTCTACAGACGCGGTTCAAGAGAAGCTGGACTATCAGTAGCAGACGACGGCGCGGCAGCTGTCAGGGGCGGGGCAGCTGGAGCAGCCTGATTAATAATCAAGGATCTCCTGCATGCCTGATTCTAGCCGGGAAATACTTTGATCCACATCATTTCGCCACTGCCAGGTTATTCTGTAATGATCTCAGAATATTGGACCCAGAATTCAAGGCGAGACAGGCAGTGTGAAAGTCCAAAGCGTTTATTAATCAAAACAGGTGCGCGGGGCTGCTCGTCTGCTGCGGGGCTGATCTCTGCATGGATAGGAGAATACAGGCCAGAGACTGGATGTGGAGCTGAATGCGACTTGGAGCAAAGTCACTGACTTGATTCAAAGTTCAGTTCATTCGCGGAGAAACTCAGCAGAATCCAGAAGGGAGATTTGACTGCAGTTGCGGCGGCCACACCCCCAGAGTTTGTAGAGGGCGAGCAGCAGACGCCGCTGAACCACAGGACAGAAAACTGGTCATAATCAGGGAAGCAGAGAGACTAAAGAAAGCTAGGAAATGTCTCACCAAAACACACGAATAACCTGGCGCTGATGGGAGGCAAACACACAACTTAGAACCGCAGAACCAATTAGACAGGGAGCAAGTAGCAGAGGAAAAAACCAAACCATCAGCGCCAAGATCATGACATAAAAACCCCATTTCCATTTCTTTCGTTTTTAAAATTAAATAAAAAAATTAAATGCCAAAAATCCAAACGTGTCTGCTAGTTTAAAGTCCATCTTATTTATTTGAATATTTAACGAAAACATTGCAGATGCTTCACACGTACACAAAATGACAGAAAGATCAGAGCGTTTTAGTTTCTCTCTATATATATATATATATATAATACCTTTCAAAACCTATGAGTGTTTTTAAAATCTAGTGATTTTATGAAAGAAAATAAAAGAATAAAAATAGTTAAGCATTTTAAAAGCAATTTTACAAAAAAGGAACATAACAGCATTTTTTAAATAAATGATTTATTATGAGAACATATCATTTCACCATTTATTGGGGGTAATTAATTGAAAGCTTATTTATTTATTGAACATGTATATATTTATTTATTTATATAGATTGGATTAGATGTGATTAGATGAGCTTTATTGATCTCACAGCGGAGAAATTCACTCGTCACATATTGGCATAGAAGTTACAGAAGGTGCAAACAGGGAGGAAAAAGGTGCATTAAGAATAAGCAATATATATACAGTATATCCAGGTATATACAGTATATCAAGATAAATAGGATTAAGGTGCATGTGTACATGTATCACACACAATGAAAAACAAAACAATAGGAAATAAAAAAAAAAGAAATAACGATATGTGCAATACGGATGGCTTATATACAGGAGGAGAAATATTGCACATTCAACATATTGCACAGCATATTGTTCACAGTCAATAAATACAAAACTATAATGTAGCTGCACAGTGGTTTTTACAGGAGTTATTGTTGATATAGTGCATTATTATAGAGTCTGGTGGCAGCAGGAACGAATGACCTGCGGTAGCGCTCCTTCTTACAGACAGGGTGTCTACTGTAAGTCTCTGACTAAAGGAGCTGCTCAGCTCCTCTTTTTATACATGGGAGGCTCATGCGTGAATGTCCAACGAATAACTCCAATTGTTGTTTCAAAAATAGAAAACCTGGTTTCATTACTTAGTTTTGCCCTGGATGTTGTAGCGTTTGTGGACGCTATGTTGCTACTTGATAAAAAAAATAACGTCACTACTGGAAAGTTACTTGATAAATAATGCAGCGACGCTACGGCACTTATATTTTACAAAACTAAAGAAAATATATTTTCTTACATACCCTGTTGAATAACTTTGGCTTATCTTAATGAGGAATCAACTTTGGATATGATTTTAATTTCAACATCACCAGCCGCAGCACTGTCTCTGTCGCCTTTCTCTGGTTGCGCCTCAGTCCGTATCCCCGGTTCCAACTTAATTAATTTTATTTTTCATTAAAAAATAGAGATGCAAATAAATAGAAATAAACAGATCTCAGATAAGATCGGAGGTGTATCTATAACTACGCAACCATTTTCATAAAATAAGATTATGCAGTCACTATGTTAAATTAATTCATTAACTTTATTTTAATCAAAAACAAAATAAAATAGCACAGTATCACACCAAGATCCCCAATAAACCTGCTTTTCAGTTGACTGCAGGCCCACAAACGTCACCCTCAGCACGGCAGAGGTCCCAAGCGCCACCTGGTGGTTGTCCGGGTACATTGCAGTTCTTTTTGAAATAAAAAAACTGGCCTCAGGAAATACATTGTGATTCACGTGGGAATCACACAGGAATCATGCAGGAAACCGTCCATTTCCAACCAGTACCCACTGTACATACCTGTAAATGAACATATACATACCTACATAAACACATTAGGCCAAAATCCACATTTAAAAACCTGTACATCAGCACTCAGAATATTGCGAACCATCAAAACCCCCCAATTATCAGTGCCACATCCCAACACCACAGTCCCTCCCCCTGCTACCCCAACCAGTCCCATCTGCAACCTACAGCGACATTAACATCACCTCCTCATCACATGTTGAAAAACATCAGTTTGAGCCTTTTTTTAAACAGACTCGTGCTTGGACATGAAATGCACATTCTCTTCATGGTGGTTCCAACCCTCAAGGTTCTGAAGTTAAGGTTTTCCCTGTAGTCATAGCCCCCCCACTCTATAAGAAAACAGCTTTTGAATTTCCCTGGTAGTTGTTTATTTATAGCTTTATACATAAACTGAGGGGTTTGAAATTCTACCAGATCTGGGAGTTAGAAGAGGCAGGACTCTATAAATAGTATGTTAGTATGATCGTGGAATAATGCCTTAGGAGCCCTTCTGATGGCCTTTTTTTGTAATGTGCATAACGGTCGCAGAGAGTTTTTATAGGTGTTGCTTCATATTTCTACACATTAACTATATATAAGTAATATAAGTGCGCTAATAGGCTACAGAATATGAAGTGCAGCATAATTTAGGAAATGTTTAGCTTTGCTGAGAATAGCAATACTTCTGGAAATTGTAGTTTGAAATAATTTTATGTGAGGTCTCCAGCAAATCTTATTGTCAATCATCACTCCCAAGAGCTTAATTTCCTTAACTCTACAGGAAAGACTGAATTCTTGTCAGTGGCACATGATCCCCCATGACAATTATTAATTTGTGCATGTAGTAATATTATTTTATATTCTTTAAATGTTGATCTTTTTAATTGGTATATGCTAAAAAAAAAATAAATAAAAACAGCACTTTCATGGTGATATAGACAAGCAGTGCAAGAATAGTTTATTTCCTTAATAGAAAAGTATTTCCTGACATGGGAAGGTTTTGCCTTCTGTCTGGGTAGAAATAATGTATTCATCACCAGTGCTCAGTGTGTCATTAAAACACTCTGACTCAGAAGGATGGGCCTGAACACATGCTGATAATGGACTCCTAATACTATTCTATTTAATAAGACTGATATGATCTTTAATACATACTGATGCATTCTAAGCATTGCATGCAAACTTGGATAGTGAGATATTTAGCCACTACAGTCACTTCATTGCACTTTGAATATATTGCATTTACAGTTCTTATAAGAAAATAGGTTTTATTCTGTTTCTGAATAATTGATGGAGCAGATGGAGCAGTAGCCTTTATCTGTCGTTACAGTCCAGCAATTTTCCCTGCTTGTTTCTTTATTTGAAAAAGAAGATAGAAATATTCAGTAGACAATATGTTTCACGCTGTTTGACTCAGCAAGAAATAGAGACGTAGCAAGAAGTATAATAGTAATATGCCTCAATAAAGAACGAATCCTCAAGGCACTGCCTGCTTAATCCTGCTGGATGAGAACCGGCATTGCACACTCCAGGATGAACCCACAGGACTCACTGCACCCGAGAAAGATCTATATCTGTTTTTAAGGGCTTTCTCAGAGACATTTAAACAATTGAGCTGCTGAAGGTATCTTTGTAAGGCCCTGGAAGTACCCATCCTGTTCCTCCTTGCACAAATGAGCAGATATCAGTCCGCCTGATGGGTGAAAGGCATGTGATAGCCATGTCCGGCTCTCCTAGACTAACTTCTTCGAGGAATTTCCTTCTCAAGTCTATGCTAGGAGACACACTAAATGTTTTCTTAGTAGTTTGTAAAATTCAGCTTGTTCCATCCTTGTAGTGTCCAGATATCAGCTCATGGTACCAGTAGTGACACCGACCGCAATTTTCATGCAAAACACAAAAATAGATCAAACGGATAAAGAACACTGTCTACTAAACTGACCATGTGTTTAATTGACTATTATATTCTGATTCATTTTTAATAATTGTACACAAAAAACTGTTGTTGTTTTTTATGAATTAACTTATTGTCCAGTCTTCCAGAGTTGAAGAGGACTGGGAAAGAAATCATCCTCTAAAGAAGGAGCTGGAAAGGTTTGAGAACCAGCAGTCCATGGCTTATTTAACGGTCTCTAGAGGGCAGCACTTCACTTTGAAACCATGCAGAGTCACTTCAACATCTCATCAGGACTACACCTGTGGAGTGGCTAGGACTAACTTGGGGCATTAAATAATGAACGATGTTTGACAAGGGAATAAATGTTCATTCCTCTATTTTTATATTAAAAAAAATCTTATTTAGTGGGAAAATATTCAGCCAATAGAAGCCAAACCACTCTGAGGTAGAAGCATGTACCTCTAGGTGACTGTGGCTCCATCTTGTCAGATTTAGATGATGCTTTAGCTTTTACTGCATCATTCATAAGCGCTGTGCTTGGTTACCTTGTCGTTCTTCAGGGTGCTGATCCTCATCTCCAGATCCTTCAGGATTTTATCCTGTTCACATAATCGACTCAACTTCACCTGTAGGGAGAGACATAGAGCTGAATAAGCAAGGGCAAACAACAATGATCAAGGAAAAAGAAAAGGCTATGCTCACCCAGATGAAACACCTCTTAAGAGCTAATCAGAGTGACTGTGCTCTGACCTCTATTAATTAAGTGGGCCTTTTACTTAATTGAAACCTGATGTCAGCCGCTGCAGGGACTTCATACAGAGCAGAGGGCGAGGACATGAACAGAGAGCCCCTTTTAATGCAATATGAGAGTTATTGAACTTTTTCTGTTGTCTGCAGTTACAAACTGTATGTTAGCTGGGTGGAGGGAGCCAAAATCCTTTTATTAGAATCATTAAAGATCCTCAGTAGCTGGTCTAAAACTGGTCTTCAATTAAAAAGCCACAAAGCTAAGTTCAGTCCCAAGAATGAAAACAGAACAGCTTGATCTGAGTTCACTTCTTGATCTAATACATGATTTATCCCATATTGTTGTGATGCTTTCTTGGATCTGATTTTGTAATCGATTTCTTTCACAGAAATATTCAGAACCGGTTGAGACTCTGACAAAAGCTGTGGGGAAACAATTAAAACAATTCTGCCACACTGTCCCTGACAACTTTTATTAACTATTATCACTTTAAATTTATTAAATCAAGGCTGTCAAAGATGAAAACATTAATTGTTGTTTAATATATAGCATATCTTTCATTGGTTAATACAAAGATGTTTGTATTGGTCATACCACAACCACAAACTTTTATGTATTTTATTCTGATTTCATGTCATTAGGTAGAGGCATTGGCTAAATAAAAATAAATGGGAATAAAGTGAGAGTATTAGAGCATAGTGGTCTTTGTTAATGAATTGGGAAAATCAAAAGCAATTTGAGACATTAGTAAATGAAGTGCACTAAAAATAATTAATCATCATTATCAGCTTTTAATAATTATCATTATTATCTCAGGTAAGAACTCTCTATTTCCCCCGCTCTCACACAGTAGTTTACTTATTCTAGAGGGGCAGAACTGAGCCTCTTTGCACGCCCCCACCATTAGTCAATCTCTGTAGATAACTCGCAACATCGACAACCAATTGCACGTGAAATTTATTTTTTTTTGTGCAAATGCAATTGAACCTGCCTTATTTGAATTGTTTAAATGATCAGATCCAAAGATCATGAGGCCTATTTTCTTCCCATTGACCCAAGACATGAGGGTAGCATGGCTTGTTTTACATAACTGATCATTTTATGGTTATATTTTTATGCATTTCTACTATTTTTTGTTTAATTTTTTGTTTTTTGTTTTTTTTGGGGGGGTAATCACACGCAGAAAGCTGTAGTGCCATTTATATTTGGTTTAAACTGAGTTATTTTGAACTTTCAATCCCCTGTGTTTATGGGCAGCAGAGGATGATGGTCAGGTTGCTGTGTTTACTGTACTTTATACAAATGGAAGATAAACCCAAACATAATTTCAAGCTGCAGCCGGGATTAGGTGCATCGATAAAAACAGTTAAACAATCTCTTTTGCTCTTGTTTTTTTCCCCTCTAACTGGACATCAGAAGACATTTTTATTTAAAGCTTTATTTGGCCAACAGGCAAAATAATCATCTTTATCAAATAGTTACCTTTCAATATCAGTCCAGACGTATTCCTTGGTCCAGTACTTAAAATCCACTTTTTCATTTTTAACCACAAAGTTATTAGTTCACTTCTTCTATTTATATTTTAAGGTTTAAAAGTTAAGCAGGAATTTATTGCATAGATATCAATCAATGTTGGGATTTAGGGAAAGAAGGACCAACAGGACAGGAAATAAAGTTTAGAGCTTCAAGTATTTCCCTTTTAGACACACACTTATGATTGCATGAATTGTTAAACATATCAGACAGTCCATATAATGTTGGTTAAGATGTTTGATAAATTGACAGCCTGTCTAAAGTAGCCTTTGGTTTTAATTCCAGCTAAAAGGGTTACCATATATAGGTCTGACACTTACATCCACATCGCTTTCTGCAACCTTGACAGGTTTCCCCGCCTCCTTCAGTGTCTGACTTCCAGCTACCTGGAAATTTCAACATAAAACAGTTCCAGATGTTAGATGTTTGCTGAAACGACGAGTCTGTCTCCTTGGTACATTAGCGCTGAAACAAAGGTAGCACAGAACACAGAGAGCACCTGTAAACTATTACAAGCCAGGGGGCAGACTATCATAGACATTCACTGGGCCCTGTGAACATGACAACATGGGTGACTTCTAGCACATAAAACCAGCTATTGCCATTGACAACACAGTGGCTATGAAGACTTTGAAGCTCTGCACAAAATCGCTGACCTATAAACCCTCTAAACCTTCTGAGTGTAGTTGTCCATTTAAACACAGAGGAGGACTCTTTCTGTGGCTTATTTTAAAAGGACGGCTGAACTTCTGAAGTGAGGCTCTGTTGAATGTTTTTGAGCAGTTCATGTTAACAGAACTCCCTCCTGCTGCCATCAGATAAGGTATATTCCCACCAAACACGAATGCAGGGACCGCACCGAATATAGAATATCTAAAAATGTTTTGCTTAATCAATCAATGTTGTAATCGAGAATCGAATTTGAACTATTTGGCAAATCTAGATGAAGAGAGCATGCCGAATTAATGCAAGTAGACTTTTTTGATGCATAGTGAATTTTCACTTGAACAATCTAGAGTTCTTTGTCAGTTCTTCGTCAATTGGTTGTTAACCAATCAGGGACTGGATGTGGTTGTGAAGTGGGATTGTTCGGCTTTCCATTAAACACCCAGAGCCATGATTCGTTCTCAGCCACAATAGCTAAACAGACAACAGGAACTAATGTTACACCTCGTGTTGTTCTGCGCCCCACCCCACATAGTGACGCATGAGGCACAGAGTGTAACACCTGCAAGCTGATAGACACTCCTCCTATCTGATGATCCGGTGAAGCAAGCTTGGCAGAATTACATCACATGATCGTCGACATGGAATGGAAATGTCAAGCCCCCAACGCCAGGCAACTCGTAGTGCGCTCCTAAATAAATGTAGCTACTAAATTAATCATTGGCATGTTTGACCATCTCTATTAAAGCAGGAGTTCTGGCTCTGGAGAGCACAGGTGGGTTTTATCATGATGCTTATGAGGGGAAATAGGCCCTACAACAGAGGCTGTTCAACAATCTGGCGAGGATGTTAAGGCCCTTACTGTTTATTCACAAATGGAAAGCATTTCATGGAGCTTCTTCAGTCTTTTAAGGTGAAGGTATATCAGTAAACCAAATATGAAACAGGCTATTGCTACGATAAATAAAGAGAAAACATCATCTCTGACTCAATAGACCTCAGGTATTATCTTAGGTTAAAGCTCATAGCATTAGGAAAATGAAAAACTGAAGAAGTGTTTGGAAGCACCCACTTCTCATTCATAGAGTCAGCTATGGTCCCCTCTGTATTCCTAAACAGTCCGACTTAATGCAACAGTGTTGCCCAAACTTGGTGAGGATAAAGGACAATGGATACTAGGAAAGTCTTGCATCGGTTTAGTCAAAGTCATGGCATAAAGGATCCAAGAACAAAGCTGACTTCCACAAGGTTTTTATACCTGAAGACTTGAAATGTCAAAGCAGTTTAGGAAAACAACACCTCCTGGATTGTTAAACCAGTGACATGTTTGATGCTCATAGTTATGCTGATGACTGTTTGCTGTTATCATAAATCTCTGGTGGCCTTTTAATATGAAACACAGAACATAAATGTCTATAAACTTTTAGAATGCTTAAAGCTTTTTTGTTTTCAACTGAAGCTAGGCTAGCTGCTTCTGCGGAAAGACGGACGAATTTAAGGCACATAGTCCCGTTATTTGACAGCCTTTAAATTTACACGCCGGTAACTCATTCTGGTTGCATTCAATGTTTTTATGACAAATGACAGCGTCCTGCTGACGTAGTATTTGTTATTTTGGGGTTTTAAGTTTAATCTTTTGCTCAGTTTCTTAGCAAATATAGCCTCTCTGTATATTGTTTACCGTAACAAAATGAAACCTGGGTTACGTACCTGCATATGCATAGAACTGGTCAACAAGCCAAAGCAACAGAGCTTTGCACTGCAAGCATTATTAGAAATAAAATACATAAACAAATCCAAGATCAAGTTTAAAAAGGAGTAAAAAGATGTTGTATTCCAAGAGGGATAAAATTAGATTTTTCCTGGAAAAACATCTAACCATTGGGAATTCACTAAAGCTGGAGCTAAAGGTCAGGAAGCAATCAGATGTCACTGTGAATTTGAAAGAATCATGAGTACATGTCCTAGCTACAGTAATAGTGCTACTGGTGCAGTGCGTTCAACTATGACTTATTTAGTAACTGCTTCAATGGCTAACTTGTAATTCAATGGTACTGCGAAAAGATGGTGCCACATCTGTTTATGTCAGCTAGTCACACGCAGTGCAGGGGTTCTATTTAGGCCAACAAGAATTAGCAAAACACTATCAGGACTAGGGCAAGGCAATTTAATGCATTTGTAATATAGTCGCAATTAAACAAAACCAAATTTTCAAACCACATTACATTTCTCCTTTCGGCCCTCTAGGGGGCGATAAAACTCTTAAAGTGGGTTTGTAGCCACACAGAAAGGTAGAGAGAGTTCCAGCTAGCAGGTAGATCCATGCATGCAAGTAGAAGTGAGCACTTTTTCCACACATAGGTTACAGTAAAATTCTGCAATAATGGACTCTTGACACTGAAACTATGGAGTGAAACATCTACAAGCTTGGGATAGTGCAAAGGAAAATCGATGAAAAATTGCAACCCCCTAAGACCACCCCCTCTTTTTAAGAGGCTCTCAAAAACCTACAATGCAGCAGCAGAGTTGATTCCTTCCCGCAATCATTTCACCTTCCATCACCATGCAGTGGATCAAAACACCTCGCCTGGTCAGCCAGGCCAACAATGACCATAACAACTCCTTTTTCAGAGGCATGGGTCAGTATGGGTTATTGTAGGCCAACAAAAATCACAAGGAATCCTCATTACTAAGGGGTGGACCTGTTCCTTTGGATGTTTTCTAAGCCATAATAAGAGGCTTTCATGGGCTATTCCAAAAAGCTTGGAACTCAAAGCTAATCCAGACATTTTGAATTGAAAAAGCTTTTTAACTTTTTTGGAAAGACTGACCTGAATGACTCAGAATCTTCAACAGCATATTGTAATTCTGGTTAAAAAAAAAAATCGCAATTTAGATTTTTGGCAAAATCTTTTAGCCCTAATCAGGGCAGACGGTTGGAGTATAGAGCATTATATTTTAATCATAATCTAATGGATTTAGGTATTTTTGGCACAAGCATATAACAGGACTATGGACCTTTAAGCTTGCAATATTAGCTTCTCACTCTTCAGTTAATAAATATTGCAACTGTAAATGTGTTTGTTCTAACTGCTATAGGAATAAAGGTTTTCTGTTTTAAATGAATTCTTTCAAAAAGAACAATAAGGGATCTTTCAGGTAAGATTGAAACTGCTCAAAACCTCTCAACATAACCCCCACTTTATTTAATGAATGTGTCCATTTTAAAAGTATGGTTATTAAAAAAAACAGCTGAAAAAGGAGTTTCTAGATATCATCATCCTAGATAGAGTGAACAAGACGCATTATTGTGATAGAGGTGCAGCGTTTCTGAGACGATGGTAGAAGCAGCTGGCTTTTCAACCACCGGGCCACAGCCACAACACATGCACTGCCGAGCCATCCCAGTATTCAGCAGCCTCACCAACATCGCCACATGGTGGAGGGGAGGACTTCTCACAATGTAAAAGCTTCTGATGCTGTTAAAGCCACGAATGCAGTGCTGCAAAGCGATGGGATGGCCTTCCTGGAGCACAGAGCCTAGCAAACTCTAAATGTAACGTACACAGAGATTGCGCGTGCGCCTCTCTGTTCCCGCCACCGTACAGACATGCACAAGCAGAAATGCACACACATAAACAGGCACACTATGCCATAGCTGTTGCTTCAGGACATTCACTGGATACAGAGACAGGAAGGCACATACAAACGGAGCTTACGTTCATTAAAGGCCTGAGAGGCCCAGCAGTGCAGTGCAGTAGTAAACTGTGAACTGCGAGGATCAGCGGCTCTAGAGCTCTGATCTGGAGTCAAAAATCACAGAGACACAGAGCCGCAGTCACATAACAGCGGCTGCTTTGGTGAGATGCTTCTAACAGCAGTCAACGTAGTAAAAAGATCTGCAATGTTTGGGAGCTACAGTTGGGATGTTTGCGCTAGGTCGACTGATCAGGGCTAGGTGTAGAGCGGGAGGGGGTGTCCATAACAAAAGACCAGTGTGTTAGTCGCATGAGGCTTTTTTTAGATAATACCTCAGATGCAGATCAAAAGTCCCATCTTACCTTCAGGTCCAGATATTCCAGGTCTTTCTTCAGCTGCATGTACGTGTCGTCGCTCTAGAAGGTGAAAACCATCCAATTACAAATTGGTGCATAAATTACATTAATGAGCAATGTGTCTGCACTGACATGCAGAATGAAAGCACTTAAAAACATCAGACGCTGTATTGATTTGTGATCACTTGAAGATGCTCTACAAAGGACACAGAACAGCAACATAACCAGTTGAGGCTCTCAAACATAGCTAGGGTCAGCTGGGAGCTCATCTCACAAAACAGGCAACATTCAAAACGAGCTTCATGAAGACAACTGATAAGATCAAACTGATCGTCAGACGGACTGTTAGCTGAAGCATGGGATGGCTCTGTGGACGTCTAAGGGATCGAAACACACTCATGCTACGGAGACCAAATTGGATAAAAGCACGAAGATGGAGACGGATCAGTCGGTGAGCAGGTGGATGGGTCTCTGCAGCCAGGCCGGCAGCGTCGAGTGACACCGGGGAGGAGGAGGGGTTTGGTAGAGGCTGCCACTGCTGATGCTAAGCTGCCATTGGGTCAGGTCATCCAGTGTTCCAACCTTTGACGTTTTTACCTTTTCCATATTAAAACCAAAAACTGTATCATATTTTATTGGGATTCCTTTTTTTTTGTAAAAGGACACAAAAAGGTAATTATTCTTTAGGGATTCTGACTCTAGCAGCTTTGCTATCTATAGGGTGGAACTAATTATTTACCATAAAGCCTGAGCTCTGATTGGATGGAGACTCTGTGGACATTAATTTTACATAAATACACTTTGAGAATATGTTTAAGGTCGTGTCCGAGTTGAAACATAAACCTTTGGACCAGTCTGAAGTGTTTTGCAGCTCTAATAATCATTTTCCGACTTCCCACCCATGATGGTGCCACCACCATGTTTATTCCTACCATATTCAGGTGTGTGTGTTGCCTGTCTACCACACAATGCCTTTTACAGCTTCTGAACGAACATTTAGTGGCAGCCTCTACCAGTCGACAATACCGGGGTAGCCATGCCTCTCGGGGCCCCACCTGGGTGCTGCAAGGGCCCAGCGGAGCTAAAAGGCCAACGTCTCCGAGGTGTGACTCAGGAGACGGGGTGGCGCTGAGGAGCAGGGGGCTGTCCCCAGTAGGAGCTGTAGAGAGGAGCTGGTTTTGATGGTAGGACTCTCTGGGAGCGCGCAGCCTCTCGAGCTGAGCTAGGGTCTGCTGGCGTACGGAGGCCATCTTGGCCTGATGGCGGCGCAGCTGAATGAGGAGCAGGGTAAGCTCCTCTGGCTATCAGGGGGGGAGGGGAGTTAGGGGAACAGGAGAACTCAGTCCAGCAGGTTTTAACACTGACCCACACCCTTAAACAAGTTACTTTGATTCCAGAGCCCTGGAGCTAATATGTTTTCTGACTTTAGCTGATCACAACGAGCCAAACTGTGGCTTAATTAAAGATTAATGAGGCTGAAACCAAACAGCTAACACACACAAAGTTGACTCGACAGGCGAGCAGGGAGCTTTTTACTCCCTAAAAGATATCCTGGGGAAACTGAACCAACTGATCAGTGTTATGTGGAAATGAATCCCTATTTGATCATTAAGCTCCTCAGCTGACAGTAACGAGAACCTCCACCACCCGGCCTATAACATCACGCATGTATAAAGAGGGTATGTAATGATAAATGTACCGTCTTCCCATGAAGGCTGGGTGCACTGACTGTGTGAGTGATGTAGCCAGTTGGAGGCATTGAGCGTCTCTCATTAGTAGCAGCCTGCAACACAAAAACATGCATGTTAGGTAGAATTAGAGCTACAGAGTCAGAGACCGATTTACTGTCAGCACAAGTTAAATATGTGAATAAAACAGGAAAAATGATAAAGTCTAAGTGAACAAACGTTGCTTTAGAAAATGGACTGTATGAATGGCAGAATGGGAATATATTGATATTATTTTAATGTAATAATGATGACAGGTACATTTGTTGGTCAACAAGCCTAAGGACTTGAGTAGAGAATGAAGGTTCCCAATAAATCTGAACAAGTTTTATCTGTTTTTCCAAAAAGAAAAAGGGACTAAAATGACTGGAAGGTCGAACAACAAAGAAAAGTGGTTCTACAATGCAGTAGATGAATGCAGTAGTAAAAAATATATATATATATTTTTGTCTCATGCTGGCATAAAATCCCAAATAAGAGTTTGTTTTGTACAGTAACAAAATATCAAACAGTTTCAGGGGTATGAATACTTTGGATCTATGCTTTGTTCTTCAATGTATGACAACCAAATATAGAAGCATCTTCTACCATCTACAGCAGGTGCGTGAATGTGCTTCTGATTGTGTTTGGTCTCATTTTACCTTCAGCATCTGAGATTTGCTTCTGCGGGGGGACACGTTGAAGGGGATGTTCAGAGCCGGCATTTCTCCCGCGGGCCTCACCGTCACACGTCCGGCAGGAGTATGAGGCCTTCGATTGGGCGACAGTGTTCTGCTGGTTCCAGGAGGAGGCCCTGGTGGAGGGATGTCTGCGGCTGAAGGCGGCACCGACACGCAGCGGGGAGCCCCCTCTGGCCTGCGTAACGAGGAGGAGAGGGGGACAGTGGAAGAAGGGCGGGGGCCAAAGGGGTAGTCCGGAGCGGGGGTATAGATCGGCGCGGTGGGGCTCCCGTGGCGAAACTGCTGGCGCTGCTGCCATTCATACAGCTGCAGCACAGTGTTGGACCCCTGGGCCCCCCGGTCTGGGGTGAGGCGGAAGTGGTTCAGGCGGTCGTGGGCGTACTTGTACTCACTGAGTCGGCCGGGCTGGGGGCTATGGCGTGGAGCTTTTGGCAATGTCTGATAGGCATCCATTGATGTGTACTTGTGCTGGGTTGGTGGCGTTCGACGGGGGAGGGTGTTCTCTCTGGAGGGGGGGCTGTTAATAAGAAAGAGACAGATAAGATTTCTCCTGGAAACAGTAATCATTGTGAGTCGTTGTATGCAGAAGCTGTTGCTACAGTGACCTACCCCCTCTGCTCAGCCTTCTGGACTTTAACCCACTGCTCCACCTGCTCCAGGGTGTTTCTCCTCTTCACATGAACGAAGGCGTCAGACGCCGCTGGCTCCGGCACCCTCTGGTACGTCCCCGCCGCGATGCCGTTGGGCTCCAATATGGGGCTGGGAGTGGAGACCAGCCCGTTCCTCGTAAGGCTGGATGGCAGCGTGGATGTGGCTCGCGACGGAGCATGGGATGGCACCCTGGACACGGGCGCAGAGGTGGACATGTGGTCCGACATTGGCGGCAGGCTGGATGGGAGGGAGCTCTGTGTGTCCATTTCCAGAGCAGAGCTTCCTACGGGACGCTCCAGCGTAATAACACCTGTGTCTTTGTGAAAGCTGCAAAGCTCATCCGTGTTGTGATGCATGGGGTCCAGCAGAACTTCGTGGACTATTGTGTTTGTGTTCTCAGAGTCTAAATTCTTGGTCTTCTTGTGGTTCACGTTGTTCGTCTGTGGAACAGCCTGTTGCAACAACCTGTTGTTCTCAGTAGGTCTGTAAATAAAGACACAACAGGAAAAAAAAAACTTTTACTGCTTTGAAACTCTTACAGACAACAAAATGAGCTCCAAAAACATTTGTGATGCAAATTCCAACACATGCAACTACAAAAAAACTAATGCAACAGAAAAACACTGAAAATAAAAGAATACTGCAATCAAAAACTACATTAAACAAACAGCAACTGCAAATAACATGCTGCAAGAAAAAACTAAATGCTGTACCACAGAAAGAAAATTAATCAAACGGTAAGGACAGCAGCAAACTTGCTCTAAAAAAAGGAAATGCTCCAGACCACTAGGGGGTCGTCAGAAAAACAAACATTCCATATTGAAACAAACCCTGACTATAACCAGGAAGTTCAGCTTTAACACAGGACTTGGAAAAAAAACAAAAGTTGGAAGAAGAAAGGAGAGGGTTGCTATATTTCATTTCATTGTAAAACACATAGCCATGTTTAGTGATATAACACTCTTCAGATAGGGTTTGTTCAACTCCCTCGAGTGGTTTGGAGCACTTCCGTTTTTTAGAGTGAGTTTGCAGCAGTTTTTACCATTTATACCATGTTTTCTCTGTGATTGCAGAATTTTTTTGTTTGGATTTGTTTTGTTCATTGCATTGTTTAGCTTCTATTTTAATGATTTCAGCACTTTCTGTTTGCAGTGTATTTCTTTTAGATTTGCCTTTTGTGCTTGTTTGTTTTGGAGATTGCATCATGCATGTTTTTGCAGCTTGTTTCGTCATTTTACGGCGCATTTACCATAGAAACTTTGTCCCTCTAAAGCAATCACAGAACATCTAGATTTATGCACAGAGTGGATCTCCATTAAGAGTTAGGTTACTATAAAGGCAGTCACTGGATTTAATGATGGAATAAATCTAAAGACAAAAGCTTACCACGCTTTTCAGATTTTTGATTGGAAAAAAAAAAGTCCCTTTTTCTTAGTTAAATATTTTTACCAACTGTCTGTGTAACCCTCTACATTCCCCATTTGGTTGTCCCCTGACTGTCATATCAGTGCTGAGACACAGAGTTACAGCTGGAGACAATTCAAATAACAGTTAGCTTCGGTCAAATGTTCATTTTTGTACATAAATGAGGAAGCCAAACAATTGTAACCTTAAGCCACAAATGAAATGCACACATTATGAAAAAAGTTGTTAATACACCTCTTTTAATGAAAAAAAAACCCACAATGGTCAGATATAACTTGAATCTCGCAAAAGTTATTATTTTTTTTACATTTTTAATCGGAACATGCAGTTAACCCCTAAACCAGAAGGTGGCAGCAGTGAGTATTGACAGCTTCAGCGTCAGACTCAAAAAAAAATCCAGAAGTATTAGATGGAAGGCTACGGTCGAATCACAAACCACTCCCTAAACATTAACACTTAACTATCAAGTGTAACTCAGCTGAGGAAGGCGAGAAAAGAATGGGAATCCCTCCAACAGAAAAAGAAGGCAGCCTTTGCTAAGGCAACACAGTTACGCCCCAAATGCATGGCTGTATCTCTGTGGCGCAGCGTGACATAAAATTAAACATTTGCCTCTTTCTAAAAACAAATGAAAACAAAATAAAACTATTTCAAAGAGAACCTTCCCTTTTGGAATAAATGATCTTTTTTTCTTATACCTGGTTTGTGGTTTTCAGTCAGTGTGATAAAAATGCAGCAAACCAGAAGAACTTATATTCTCGTTTCCTCCAAGTCTATGGTGTCACATCTATTTCAAAGCATCCGCGAGCAAAATTAACATACTTACATGTATGTTAAATTACTTATGCACATGGTTTATCTACCACCACACAACAAAATCACACAAACACGAGAAACTGTCGGTTTGAGAGAAGAAAATTGGTCTTCGCATGCGGCAGCTCCTCTGACGCGGGCTTGGGATTGTGCTTCGGGATCTTACTAAGTGCACGATGCACTGCATGTTCTCAAAAGTGGCAGCCTAGTGGTTAGGGCATAGAATTTGGAATCCTAAGGTTGTGAGTTCGAAACCCACTCCCACAGATTGTACTCTGGATCTCTAAACAACACCCTTAAAAACCCTGATTGCACACGATGGCAGCCCACTGATCCTCAAAAGGATGTGTTAAAGGCATAGTTAAATTTCTCCAATGTGAGATCAATAAAGTTCAATTATTATTATAGAAGCGTCTCTGCCCTCGGACTGATTTTCTTCTTGCGTGAAGGACAATTTGTTTTGACAGTTTGGAAGGAAGCAAACCTCCTTTATAAGCAATTTCAAAGAGGTGTTGCTCTTTTTTGTAAATGTAAATCTGTTGAGAAAAAGGTTTAAATTTACAAAATTCCTATTTTATTTCTCTCTGCAACTTTAAATATACAGTTGTATTGTACAAATACTTATGATCCACAATTACCTACATACCATAATTTATTTAAAAAAAGCTACGTTTGTTCCCCAGCATCTCTGCTCCAAAAATTATTTATTCCTAAAAGCTTCTCAATTATCATAATTTTACCAAACAGAACATCATGTTCCAATAATCAGCACGTTTGGGTCTTCGTTCTGTTGTCCTGAACAGACTTTAAACAGGACTAAATGCACTGTGCACATCTGGGGTTTTTTAAAGCACCAGTGACAAGCACAGCCTTGAAGACACAAGCTGAGATAAACTGATTAATAAAACCCAACGTAGAAGAGCCTTGAGAACTATTTAGGTTTCTGTCATGAAAGCAACCTTGCATAACAATAAGAAGCCTGAGGTGCTAAGATTCTCATTCCCTGCAGCTAATATCTAAAAGTAGATCAGGGAAACCAGCAAACTGCTGAATGACTTAACCCCATTTGATATTAGCTTCAAAGTATTTTGCTACTGCTTTCGCATTCTGTCAATATTCATTTTACATAATAAACTTCATTTAAAAACAGAAACAAAATGCCAGACAGCATGCATGCTCCTGTCCTAGCCTCTGCGATGAAAAACACAAAGCAAGTGAGGGAGCTTTAAAAGAATTCCCAGCTGGAAGCTGTCTGGAGCTCGCTTTTCTTTCTGTCATTCAGAACCAGGCAAAGAAGCGTTGTGGGATTCCCTCTTGTAAGAACAGTTTAATGAGAAAGGATAGGGGTAAGCGAGGGGGCAGTGAGAGCTGAGCCTGCCAGTGAGAGACTGCACGTATTTGATCTGCGCTACCTCCCATTGCTGACGCATTAATATTACATGGAGAGAGACGCTTTTTGCTTCAAAAACACCATCATCTGAAGGCAACTTCCCAAACCAGCCAAGTACAAAACAAGCAGAGAGCAAAGTCAGACAGAGTGGAAAATAAAGAAGTCATGCATGTTAACTAAGGCTGTTTAATATTGACTTCTATGAGAGTTTGAACACTTAAAGAGACTGAAGGGGAGTGTTTGTCCAACGGCTGCAAAGAAACCAAAAGTAATGGTATGTTCAGCCCAAAATACGATTAAAATGTCAGCTGCGTTTGGTTTTCATGTAAAGTGTGCATAGTGTACGTGTTTCTTGGGAAGCTGAGATATCCTGTGGTGTGTTACAGTATCTAATGCAGCGAGTGTTGCCATTTCCAACGTTCAAAGCAGCAGGAGTTGGGATATCTGAGCTATTGAAGGCATGCCACATCAACCAACCAGAAAAGCTCAGCCTTATGGCGCAGTGATGGAAAGCAACGCTCACCTGCACACAGTTTCTAGGGCAGATGGTGAAACTCGCTAACCGCTGAACAACTCTGAGCGCCCGACAAGGATTTTCTCAGTCATTCAGCAAAAAAGGTTTCTATAGTCTACTGGTCTCTGTTTGAGCAATATCACTTGATCGAGCCTTTGTTAACATTGCACACTACAAAATAAGTAATTAAAGGTATGTATGGTTCATGATTAGGTCAATTCGGTTGCATCAGGCAGCCGTGGAAAAGATTACAAGGAAAGCTAAATTATTATTATTAAGATTTCTAATACTTCAACTATTTTTACCCTGTTGCATTTTAATCTTAGAAAATATGATTGACGGTTTGTATGCTGTTTAGCAGATTAACTAAGCTAATAAATGGAACCGGTGTGCCTATGATTTTTAGAGATCTACTGTCATTAAGATAAATGACTTTTTTATTGGACTTTCATAGCCAGGACATAAAACAGTCTAATAAAAAATACCGTTCTTTGTTAAGATAACTGCTGCCACGTCAGAAGTAAAAGCACAAGAATGCAAGGAGGAAATTAATATGAATAAACTATCTTTTTAAACCTTCCTGAACATTGTGAACTATCTGGGTTGATTTTTTCAAACAATTTTAAATTATATTAAAATGAAAGATTGAGGCTAAGTTAAGACCTGCAGCTTATATAACAGTTTCTGTGCATGCCTGAATTTCCCCTTAGTTTCTTTTATGTTAATCTTTGGCCATCACACTAAAGAATTTCACTTTATTCTTTAAAGCATACCAAGTATCTGAGTTAATAAAGGTAACATTATTATGATAATAATAGATTTTCTGTCTAGCTTTTTCATCATTTGAGAAATTTTAACTCCCTTACTGCAGCCAATCGGTGCACAGTGCGCAGTAAGCAGGAAAAACAAAAGATTTCCTCATGGTAATTTGTTTTGGACCTTAAACCTTTTCCAGAAATTTGATTTGAATATTAGAAAGAAAATTTTAAGAATCGATTGACCTATGCTATCTTTTTCAGCAAAGATGCTCCTTCCAGCTACTGAATCATTCAGGGTTGGGCTGTGTAAAAAAATTATTTTTCCAACTCTGAGCTGACTCTTTTAGTTAAATACTAAAAGTGGATTCATATCACCATAATTTGATAAAATAAAAAGGATATTCCTGTCCTCTTACAGCTGTCATTGACTAATTTTACTTTATTATTATGCTGCTGAGAGTTAATATAACTCAGTCATGTAATTCTGACAGCAGCAAAAAAAAAAGTGTTTTTTTTTTTGTTTCTTTTTCTTATATCAGCAATTAGATTCTTGAAACCTCAACCCTAATTTTGAGTAAAATAATATTCATCTTTTTTTGATAAATAATACATTTCTGTTGTGTGTTTTGAACACTTAATGTAAGGTTGAAATAATTTTATCTTTGTAGATACCTAAACATTTGTTGGTGCCCCTCATTTATGAAATAAAAACCCACAATGGTCACAGAAATGACTTTATTTTCAGACATCCTTTAACAGAATGCTTTCAGAACATAAACTAATGAAAAAGGTCTAAAATTTAGGTCCTCTTAACTTATTATTTTGTTGCCCAGCCTTTTGAGGGAATTACGGCTATAAGCGATTGCTGTTACCCCCAGTGAGACTTCTGCTCCTCTCAGCAGGTGTTTTGTTTCCACTCCTCATGAGAAGCTGCTCCTGTTATATCAGGTTTGAAGGGAGCCTTTTCCTGACGACATGTCTCTGCTCCTTTTCCATTTAATGATGCTCAGTATGATTAAGGTCAGGATTCATAGAAGGCCTCTTCAGAATAGTCTGATGTTTTTCTCTTAGCCATTATTGGATCTGTGTGTTTAGTAATTCTGGAATCCTTCATGAGATTCCATTGAACCCTGCAGAGAATCAGACACCCTGTTCTAGATGAAAGCAGTCCCAGAACATAACAGAGCCTCCCCCATGTTTCACAGGTTGTTTTCTTGATATGCTTCATTTTTCTGTGTGTGAACATAAGGCTGATGAGCCTTTGTGAGTAAATCCATTTGTCTCATTTGGCCATAGGACATTCACCTAGAAGCTTTCTGGCTAGTCAACATTTAGTTTGATAAATTTCCCTTTTTTCGTTTGTATTATTCATTTTCCACAGTTTTGTTCTACTTGGTGGTCTCCCATTAAGTCCACTTTAGCTCAAACGAAAACGGATAGTGCAATCTGACTGATATTTCTTGAGCTAGAAGTTCACCGTTAATCGCTCTAAAAGTTTTTCTGGACAATTTGGTTGTAATTTCTATTATCTGTCCCTTTAATTTGTTACCAATTTGTATCCTACAGCCACCTCCAGGAAGGATGGCTACAATCCATGGATCTAAAAGGCATTGCATAGTATTCTAATTATACTGCCCTCTGTGGCCGAAACAGAGAACTGCAGCCCTTTTTTTACTCATTGTCATAGCACGCCCTCATACTTAACAATTTTTTAAACCTTTTTTCACCTTATATAGAGTCGCCATCAGTGTCTGAGTTGGGCTGGATGCCTGTCATTTCTGATTAGCCACAAAATACACAGTGAATATATATAATATAACGCTATGATTGGTTGCTAGGTTGGTTCCATTCAACATGGTTGCACTTCATGTCACATCTGTTGCTTATAGTTGCATCGGCGCTGAACTTCTGAGGTGTCAGTCTGCTCATCAAAGGACAGATCAAAGAAAAAGGCAATTTTTAAGGATATTTTTAGTAAAAACTTAGATAATGTCTCTTTATATTTCTGAATAATAAGGCAACATAAGCAGCTTGGGGATTGTCTCATATCCTTTACCTTTAACACGCTTGTCCATAATTTTCTCCTGAGAAAACTCTTTCCTTTGCTTCCTCTGATACATGTTGAGTGTGGTACACACCACTCACCAAACAACACAGAGCCTACCTTTAGCCCTTTATCTAGGCCCACTGACTGATTACTACATTGTTAACAGCTGTGATACTAGAATGTAATATAATTTCAGTTATGTTTGCTTGAATATATTTGTTGCAAAGGCCTACCTGAGTGTGTCGGGGTGGTTCTGCATCAGCGCAGCCTGGTTCATGGCCTTCAGCCATATACTCATGTCCTCCTGGGTGTCAGCGCTGAAGTAATACGTTCTCATCCCAGTGTGCTCTGCCTGCGAGCCAATCACAGAGCTCTGCTTGTAAATGTATGAGCGCATACCAGTGTGGCTAGCCTAAAGGAAAAGAGCAGAGGCTGGGTCAGGTGGTAAACAGAGCCGCATCATCTGAAGAACAGCGCCGGGGTTCGAATAGACAGGGCAGCATGCTATCTAATGAGGCAAAAACAAAACAAAAACATCAATGACAACACAAGCACCGACCAATGCAGAGAGAGAAGTCACACAGTACAGCTGCACAGACAAAAATATTAGGGATATAGGTTCAACAGCAGCTGCAACCTTCACCAGTGTAAAGAAGGGCAGATTGAGATGAAGGAAAAAAAAAACAATATATAAGTTTAAATGCAAATCATCCTTTACAGTGTTACACAAACCACAGGACCATGAGATGGACAAAGTAAGGACATGGACTACAACAGTCCTTTTAAGAGGTACTCAAGGTTTAATTGCACCAAACTGGCTCCTGTACATTTTATGCTTATAGTGATTGAAGTGACGAGTCTTCAGGTTTTAAAATGTTTCATAAAAAATTAAATAGATGATTTAGATCTAAGGCTGATTGCTATTCTTTGGTAGATGGCCTTTTGTAGCCTTGTAGCAGCTCCCGTACTAAAAACAAAACATCCACATAGCATGTATTTCCAAATTTTGTATGGAGGCTGTGAAAGATTAAGGTTTTTATTTAATCTGAGGACGTCTTTCCTTCCTTCTTCTTAGTGAATCCTCCACATATTCTATAGATATTAGCAGCTCCTCCAGATTCATTTCAGATTAAATGCCCTCTTTGATGGGAGTTTTAGTTTACCTGGACCGCAAGGAACAGCTACTGAGATTAAATTACCCACATTCATCTTAGAAATAATAGATTTTGGGGCATAAACTGTGAAGAGGCCAATTTTCTCCTTATATTTCTCTTTATATTATCGAGTGGTATGAATAGTCTGCGTGGTGCTAAATCTGTAAATGGATGCTGTTGTTCTGTCTCATATTTGCACCTATTTTGTGAATAAGTCTCTACAGTATTTTTTCCATCTTTTTGCCACTGTCTCAAGTGGCTCTAAAATATTTCTTTTTATCACCGCTCAAGGTTCACAACCATCCCTTTTATTTCCCAGGCTGATGCACAACAGAGAGACCCACAAGGTTGCATGGCTACTTTGGTTGAGTGGGTGGAAACAGCAGAGAAACCAGACAGCAGCAGCCAGAGATGGAAATCAGGGAGGCGTTTGAATCAGAGTGTTTCCTTCTTTAAAAATCAGATTGTTTGCGACTGCTGTGGCAAGTAGACCTTTAAAAGATATCAGCGGTCTCCCTCATAGGTTACTGTACCAAGTCCTGAGAACAGCTTCAGAAGGTAGATACCAAGAAGCTTTCTGATTAAAAATCCATTAAGAATTGATTACAGGCTGAGAATATTCCAGCTTCACCGCTCAACCTCTGAAACCGAAGAAACACAAAATCAAATGAGAGAAAAATAGGAGGAATTTATCTGGAACAACTGCTAAAATAATTATTAGGCTTTAAGGGTCGGATTTTCAGAGGATTTCTTTGTCTTAAAACAGGTGCAAACCTGTTTAGACAAGCAAAGAAGTGATTTTTTGGGTTATCAAATCAGCGTATAGCTAATGCAAACCAGTTTCTTTGCGAGTGTGCCTTCATCAGTATGCTGAACACAGTTTACCGATGGAAGATACGTAAATGAGAATATTTACCACATGCAAAGACATTTTGCAATTGGAAATTCAACTACGGCTGTAGTTTTTGCTTTTTTTCTGTTTCTCTGAAAGTCAGGTGCAAATGGATAATCAAAAATATCTGTGATCATTGATTCCACAGAGAAGGTAATGGTATGATACCAAAGGATGTAATCTTTGGTCGTGTAAACATAGTTGGACCGTCTGAAATAAAGTTGACTGATATTGATATAAAAGGCAGACTCCCTGGTAAAGTAATGCAGCAGGGCAGCACGGCATCTTTATGCAATTAAACCAAATAGAGAAAAAAAATGCTGAAAAATATTGTGGGGGGGGGGGGAATTCTCTGCACAACAAAGATAAACTTTTTTTTCTCCTTTGTTCGTAGCACTGTGAGACAGTCTATGAGGTGTACCATGAATATTATTTGGTAACATTTTTTTTTTTAGATACCGTATTTTCACGACCATAAGGCGCACCGTACTAAAAGGCGCAGTCTCAGTTATGTGTCCCATTTCTGTATTTAACACACACATAAGGCGCACCGGACTATAGGGCGCGTTTTTTATATACAGGTGCATGTCCTCTACTACCTTTAAATACCTCTACTGCGTATTTAAAAATACAGCGGGGGGAAAACTGAGTATGACTGTGCTTTATTCATGTATTTATTACAAAGTATTAATCAAACCTGGGAGCTGGCCGTGAGACAGACACATCGCAGATGACAGAGCACTGTGATCACTCCTAAATTAACTTAAAATCCTGAAATCTGCCGACGGAATATGTTCGCTTTTATTACCGGTATCCTGGTGCCTGCAGTTTAAATTATTTAGATGAAAAACACCTGCCAGCTGCCGCGGTGAGGCTGCTGTTGAAGGGATTTCTACTGTCGGCGCACCGCTGGTATGTGGGGGTCTGAGCGCCTCTGACAGAAATAGTATAGGCAGGATAATAATCTGGATGAACTGACTGCAATTATTAAGTTTTCAGGTGGACTTTCTCACTTAAAACATATTAAAACTACTTTATTCCCACTGATCACAGCAAATATAGCTGCAAGATTTAGATTATTTAGATGAAAAAACACCTGCCAGCCACCGCGGTGAAGAGGAGGAGACCCGCCCAGAGGCTGCTGTTGAATTAAGTTTTCAGGTAGAAAAATAGAGCGGGAGCAAAACTGAGTATGAATGTGCTTTATTCATGTATTTATTACAAAGTATTAATCAAACCCATCAAAGTCATCATCCTCTGTTTCTGAATTAAACAGCTGCACTAAATCAGACAAGCCAATTTCCCCTTCTTCGTTGTCAGAGTCACTTTCCGTGCCGGGCGGCTCCTCAGAAATAATGCCGGCTTTTGCGAAAGCTTGAACAACAGAGCCAGCAGACACGTTAGTCCAAGCATCTACAATCCATCCGCAAACGGTGGGGTACCTTGCCCGGCGCTGCGTTCCACTTATCCTGAAACTGTGGTCTCCGTCTGTCATCCATCGCTCCCACGCCGCTCGCAGCCTTACTTTGAACGGCCGCTTCACACCGATGTCGAGCGGTGAGGGTTCCTTTGTCAGACCCCCAGGATAACGGCGAGCACAGCGTTCATTTGATTCACCTTTTTTTTCACATCGGCTGTGAGATGGGCACGCAGCGATGGTGATGCGTGGAAAAAACCACCTGGTCTCCTCACATACACCTGCCTCAGCCACGCTTTCATCATCTCCTCATCCATCCAGCCTTTATCATTTGTGTTAATATAATTATGTCATCAGAGCGCTGTGTCTGTCTCGCTGTCAGCTCCCAGATCAGCTTCTCTGATTGGTTGATGCGGCGCGTCCAGCAGCAAAACTTCAATTTTTCCATCTCGAGCAGCAGTAGCGCGTTGGCGGCGCGCTCCCGACGCGCTGCACCTGCTGCTCAAAACGCGCTGCGGGACCTTTTGCTGCGTCTATACGCGCGTCAACCATTGACTTCGCATGTAAACTCGCTTCTTCTGCTGCACCTGCTGGGTCCGGTGCACACCGTTGTCCAGCGGTTGAACGGCGAGCACAGCGTTAATTTGTTTCCCAATGTTTTTCACATCAGCTGTGAGATGGGCACGCATGGAGTTACATATTAACAGCGATGGTGATGAGTGGAAAAAAAACACCTGGTCTCCTTACATTCAGCCACTCTTTCATCATCTCCTCAATGAGGTGGTCTCAAAAGTCGCAGTTACAACACACATAAGGCGCACCGCACCAAAGGGCGCACCGCACATTTTGAGGGGAAAAAAAGACGTTTAAGTGCGCCTTATAGTCGTGAAAATACGGTAGTTATTATTTTCTCCATGTATTAGAATCTCATCTTTCTTTTACAGCCACACTCAAACTGCCAGTGGAACGCCCAATCTGTTCATTTTAATGGCAGGAACTAAATCGGTTTTCCTGTCTTGATATTTGAGCACCCGTCTTTGTAAATCCCCCGCAACACACCTATTTACTGGATGTACCACAAAAGAAAATTGCATGTGCAATTTATGCCTTTTATTTGAAATCTTTAGGGAGTCTCTGTTAATTTATAGAGTACAGTTATTAGATCAACTTACAAGTTGATCTGAGATCAGAGCTTTTGGAACACTTTATCTTTCTATCGTTCCTCGCTCCATTGCCAGCAGACAAAAGTGTGGTCTTCGCTTGAGAGCAGATGCATTTAATGAAAAGTAATGAAACAATAAATCTCCCATACTCTGATCCTTCCTCTGTATAAAGGATTGCAGGATATATGATTTCACTGGGATCCACTATAGCTGCAGCTGATACTATTTTTTCTCTGTTTGCTTGGTTTCAGTGAAGACCTGAATGTGTTTCGGCAGCTTTCCTTTCTTGTGTTGTCTGTAAAATACTGCACATTATGCCCCCAATGGAACGTACATAAAACCCACATTCATTAATAAACCAGACTGTGACCCCTGCTGTTCTCACGGTGATACTATAAACTCTAAATAAACCCTGTCAAAGGAGCAAACAACCTGTCTGCTTCTGAAAGAGCTGCTGGTGTTCACACAGGCTGGTTCCAGGAGCTCCAACTTAGCCCTGATTAAAACACAAATGTCTTGAAATACAGCTCTCTGCCTCAGCATGGAGGAACATGTGCTTGACCCTGACTTGATATTTGGAGCTGATTGCACTGTAAGCTTGACTCAACCAGGACTCAATAACCTGACAAGCATGCCTGCTCTTTTACAGGGTGGTCAGGTCGGCTTCGCATGAGTGAGCTGACAAAATTCAGATGGTGCAAAGGCTGGATTTAATGCTTCGGGACTTTTTTTGTCTCTATTCATTCCACTCTGCTGGTGACACTGCAGGCCTGATACTAGGTTTTATTTTTTGTTTCATTTCGAACATACTGGACGATGATTTGCTTTAAAATACTTTACTAAAAATATATGTATCCATGGTGCTTGGGACATCAAATATTTATAATAATATATATTTTTGGACTTAAAACTGTTTGCTCTAAAATAATCTGTTTATTATTTCTTCATATAAGCTGTTTGTCATTTTTATTATAATTATCTCTTTTTAAGATTTATTGATTAATCAATTGAATAAAATTAAAAATTAAAAAAGTTTAGAGTTAACGTTTCTATATATCAGTCAACAGAATGGTTGCTAGCATGAGGAGGAATTGTTGCACAGTGCTTGGTGATAAAATATCTACGTTTAATTATCTGGAAATAATCATCAGTGGAACAAACTACATCCATCATGCACTGGGAAGAAAACGAAAGCTCCTCCTGGAATATTCCTTCACTCTGAGGCTTATTGTTTTTAACACAATTTCTAATATATACAGCGATGGATCATCAAATTAGAATATTAACAAAAAGAAAACAAACGTATTTGTTGCAGTAACTCAGTTAACCTGTTAAATGCCGCGTCACCTCAACGGTACGTATGTTGTACCAAATCTGCAGCTTCATC
Organism: Cyprinodon tularosa; assembly: GCF_016077235.1. NCBI lineage: Eukaryota > Metazoa > Chordata > Actinopteri > Cyprinodontiformes > Cyprinodontidae > Cyprinodon > Cyprinodon tularosa. Next base: position 1,770,200 of record NW_024039059.1, on the reverse strand, counting down.
CCACCAAACTAAAGCTACTGTCCACTATTACAACTGCTTTATATGACAGGCTGGACCCTGCCAAGGCTTAAAGAACAGCAGCTGATTTGATTTAGGCCTTTTTAGGCATTTTAGGTTATTTTTATTTTAGTTAACAGATTTAAAAAGTAAAATTGGTGTTTTATAGAGAATTACTACACGTGAAGTCATTTATTTTACAGTTTGTTATGTTTTGATCATCATACAGCCATAGCCGAAAAGTTAGTCTGTTAGATTGTTTAGCTTTAAACAGACTAAAAAGGATGTGCTGAGAGATATCAGAGATATTTTTGCATGAATTCCAGGACTCTTGAAGTGTTGAGGAACTCAGGTTGATTGAATAGTGGCCTTCAGCTCGCCTATTTGTTACATTTATGTCTCTCATCTGATTTTAAACAGATTTTCTATGGGGCGAGAAAAATCAGTCACTAAAACAAACACAAAACAGACCAAATGCTAAGCCAACTGGACTTAGCAGGTAGAAGCAGGTATTGGTGCCTTTGACCATGTGGGCTGGTACCAAGTTCTGCTGGAGAAATAAAGTTACAAGTGGTAGCAGAGCAAGGCACATGTGCTCTAAAATCTCTTGGTCAAACAGTCATCCAGATTTTAAACTTGATAAAAGAATGTTGACCAACAGCGGCAGATGGAACGGCTCCATAAGTGACCACAAGGGACCTTAGACCACTTGGATTCTGTCACTTTCCGATCCTTCTCCAGTCTTTGAGGATTCTTGTTTGGCGCTAAAGTCGAGTGCCGCTAAAATCTGTTATTTCTGTCCCTTTTTGCACACATTGTCCTTCCACTTAACTTTCTGATAAGATGCTAAGGTGCAGTATTTCACCAAAGTTTCCTACATGAGCCAGAATATCAAATAAAATAGCTTTTGATAATCACACATTACTGCTTGGTGTAAATGCTTTCACAACATCATTGTTTCAAATCAAAGGCACTCTGAGGCACTCTGTTTATATTTGAATGTCTTATTTTTTATTGATCAGCCTCTCATTATGTGTCTACAACAATGTTTACCAGCTACTCTGGGGTTATTTCAGGAAGTGTTTTCTTGTTATTACAGACACCTTTTCTTCCCAAAAAGCTCTTTAGTGTTCGGAACTTTTTAGATTAGTGGATTGAAACAGATTTTGGAAAAGGCTCATCAGGATGCAGCCTGTATTATACAACATTATAAATCAAGAGCAGCCTTTTATTTCCTAGTCCGGGGATAGATTAGGTTGGATAGAAATAACGTCAAAGACTGGCCTTCATCAGCTCCCTGACAGATGGCACTCTTCTAGGGCGACTTGATGCAAGACGGTGGATCGGGCTAAACGTCGGATGTTTACACACCCGCACATGGCAGCGGGAATTGATGCTGCTGGGCATGCTGCAGCACCCCCAAGTGGTGAGAGGGACATTTAAAGAAATTGTATAAAAAATACTTTAGACAACTTATGCATTTCTTATGGATATTTTGGGAAATTATTTTGACTTCTTTTTCTATTTTAGTATTATGTGTATCTAATGAACACAAGTTCACAGAAGATATGTTGTCATAGCAACATCAAGCAAGCAAGTGGTCGCTAAGTTAAAGAGGTATCCCGCTCGTGGCAGCAGACTAGTAAATGTACATAGACTAATGACAGAGCCAAGGAGGAAATATGGCACAGAAACACATTTCGGATTTGTCTGCTCATAAGAGTCTTTATCTCCACGACCACAGAGCGCATCTCAACATTTGGACACCTGTAACCATGGCACCCCGCCTGTAGCTCAAAGTGAGAGCATGGTGCCGCTGCGCACTGTACTGCATCTATTTATGCAGTTTAACGTAATTATAGTATTTTAGAGTGTTACTTTGATCCTGTGTTCTTTGTGTAATGGAGAACTGTTCAATAACGTTCAAATAGTATAATAATATAATTATAACATTGCTGTTTGCGTAAAAGTATTTTGGGGCTAATAAGAGTCACGTGTGACATAAACATAGTGACTCAGGTTCAAGTCAGCTGACCAAATCTACGTTGCCATAATGTTATTGTGAAATTTAATTAACAGCGCATTAATTCACCTGAGAACTGATGATATGACAAACCCTGGTTACGTGCACTGAAGTGTATATGGCAATAGTGAATGTCAAACTATTTACTTATTTATTTTTATTGTATTTTAAATAGGTCTATAGGCTCATAGGTCTTTTGTCCAAAAGAAAAAAAAAAATTCCACTGTTCAGAATGACTTCCAGCAGCCCTGCACCTGCAGGAGCGCCGTACAGGGGAGCGCACCAATATCTGTAAAATATCACTTTGGCTGCCACTTTTAAAGAACCACACCTGACCTCAAATCTTAATGAACTGCAAATATAACAACAAAAGCAATAGCTGAAGAAAAACATAGCGAGTGAAAAAGGTTCATAAACAGAGGAGATCTTTATTAACTGCGTTCCTGTCTGAGCGCTCAGACACACGTGGAAATAAACCAGTAGTCTGCAGCTGCCTGGATCAGGAATGCTGAGAGGGTCGTTCAGCTCTAAGAGCACGGCTAGCACACCTACACACCCAAAGCTCACACTGCTCTGTTTGGATGTGTGTGGGAGTTGGTGACAAATTTAAGTCGGTTCCTGATTATCTGCTTCAGCACCAGGTTTGTTTAACTCTGCTTGACTGAACGCACAAAAAGAGAGAAAAAATCCCTTTCTTTCAGCTCCATCTTTCACAGGAACCAGTCTTTATCGGTCCAACCCTCAGCGTCCTTTCAAATGCTTCCTCTCATTATTTTGGCTTTGTATTTTCCACTCCTTCTGAATCACTTCCTGCCGTTTCCATGTCCTCCCTGCTGAAGCCTGAAAATATCACTTACTTCTCACACACACACACAAAAAGCTTACAATGGCGCTCGTCCGTCAGCTTTCGGACAACCACTGACAAACGTCCCGTCGTTTTGTCCGAGTCTATTTAAAGAGTGGCTTGTGTGCTCACCGATAAGCCCCAGATAGGTTACCTCCTGCACAACACTGGATCTAAGCTGGGCAACACTTGGTGAAATTATGCTGTCAAATCATGTTGGAGGGTTGAAGTAAGAGAAGAACCTTTCTTTTCTCAGGACATAAAACATCTATATTTAATCGGGCTCTAAAATTATTCACATTTAGAATGAAAAACACCTCAGATTCATTAGTCTGAAATAAAGTGTGAAGCCAAAATGGAAAAGCTCTGTGAAAAAAAAACTGCCTTTAGCCACAATAATAATCATAATGCTCTCTGTTAAAGCGGATCCATCGCCCACATTGTGGAGGAGGAGGAATTTTCACTCACTCTTTGCAGTATTGCTCCAGTTCATTAAAGGTTTACAGACTTTTGTTCTGCATAGCTCTCTTAATGGGGCCTCATCAAGTACTATACCCCCCCCCCCCCCCCCCCAAAAAAAAAAAAAAAAAACACCAACAACAGGATTTAAACCTGGATTTCTTTTGCTTATATATATATATATTTTTTTTTTTTCTTTCCAAACACAAGCAGGAGTGCTACGGTTCAACATTTCCACTTTAGTTCCTTCTGTCCTGCATTGTCCTCGTATGTTCATACTGAGATGATATTCTCCTAAAACTCTTTACTTTTTTTCTACGTAAAATAGTTTTGCAACACAATCTTTCCTGACTGATTTGCAGCACTTACTGCTTCTAAAAGGTCATTGCTCTAGTCGGTCTATACTCACCTGTAAGCTCCAGATCAACAAACAAACCGCCTGCTTTAATTATTGCCATCCCATTTTCTACTGTCCCTTTCGAATCCTAAAGAAGCTGCAAATTGGAGAACTGGGAAAACTCTGGATTTATTAACAAATCTCAATGTGCTTAATTTCTTTTGGCTGTTTTGGATAGAAAAACTAAAGTAAAAAACATTTTGGTGGCTGTTTGCATGTTGCCAAGAAGACTTACTCAAATATGTATTTTTTTTCTCCCCTTTCTGCTCTTTTCTGGAGACATAAGTTACAAACAGCAAAGTTTTTCTTCCCCATGACTGCATATTGGTGCAACAGAGAGAAGACGGTGGTCTGAACACATAGATGCACACCAGGAATAAAAACCAGGGAGGTCCACAGAGATGAGGAGAGAGATAGTCAAACAATGAGAAATGAAATCAGACGACGCAGACAGTAAACTGGAGCATGAGCTAAAATAACACATTATTCTCAAGGCATGCATCAAAACACAGGAATATACACAGCGGCTGTATATTCTCTCCCAGTTAAAACACAAAGCCACACCAACGCCAGGCAACAGGGATGTAAAAGGTTTACATTTGGCAGAGAGAGAGCAGTACCTATTTATGACAGGGCTTTCACTGGATGGATCAACACACTCACAGGGAGGGAGGGAGGTCCCAGTCAGGCAGCCAGCCAATAGGAACAAGAGAGGGGAGAGGGGTTGGTAAATGGGGGGACGGAGTGTGGCAGGGGGGCGGAGGAGTTTGTATGCAGCTGAATGGGGATCCAGGGAGCTGCACAGAGCTGGGCGCCATTTTTAAAATCAAAGTTTGTTTTTATACCTTAGTGAGCTGCAACAGGGTCACCTCTCATGAATCATGAAGAAGAAAAGCATTTAATGACTGAGACAGAGCAACATGTAAAGGACCTCATCAGCTGCCTTCAGCATTAATAATCAGTGCTTTAGGTCAGAGCTGATTTTACTCTAAACTGTAAACAGTTTGGCGAAGATATATAAGATTCCTGCAAAGAGAATAAAAATGTCAGCAGCCAAACAAAATAACCCAAGGATAGGAGTGTCTGTTTTAGTTTAAAATATTGAATTCTTTTAATAAATGGAAAGAAGAAATAAAAACAGTTTCACTACAACAGGCAAAAAAGCCCACTATTTTTTCCACTAAGTTTAAACTGATGAAAAAGCTCTGAAATTTGACATGCATCTTAAAAACATTAAAGATAAGCAGCTGTGTAGAGTCAATTCTGATCCATTATTGTTGCAGACAAAGAGAAAACCTCTTAATCAAAAAAAGATTAAGATTACAGTTTTCTCTGATTTATGCTGATCTTTTTTTCAGGTTTTTTTATTCTGAGTAATTCTTTTTTTTTTGTAAATCTCTTTCTGGTCTGCTGGATGTTAGCTAACAATTTTACTATTCAATGTTGGCGTGAGGATTTCCATTCACAAAGTGTCTTCTTTGATTCCAACAATAATGGAACAGAATTTACTCCATACGCCCTAATAAGACTAAGATAAAGACCAACAATGCAGCACAAAGAAACTGATGCAAACAGACAATGACGTCCACCCGTCCAGCACTCATTGCAGTGATTTCATCTTTTGTTAATCTCAGAATAGAAGGAAAGTTGAATTCTACATTTTCTTGAAAAATAATTTTTTTTTTTATTATTTCTCAAATTGCACAAACAGTTAAAAGATTCCCCAATGTTGTCAATTCCTCAACAAGAAAGAAGACAAACCTGAAAAGCTGAGCCTGACCAGCTAGGCTTATAAGAGCATTTTAATCAATGCTTAGATGTCGGATGTGTTTGCTGCGAGGAGAAACACAAAGAAACTAAACCATTACATCAGGTGCTTGTTTTCTGCGTACTTCAGCTGCATGGTTTGATTTGTCCAAGGGGGCATTGTTTTCCATAGTCATGCAGTTCATTCAGATAATTTTCTGACTATTGTGAAGATTACCTGCTGTCTGACATGAGTCGTGCTCCCTGTAAAATGATGAAGTCCAGGTTGTTTGGAATAGGGCTGCTGCTCTAAAAGCCCTTACATGATGAATATGGAAACCTTTGAGCTTTTTGCTCATCTCTTTCCAGCTTGTTTTTGTGCTAAGACACTGAGCAGCTAACTGCATAAAACCCAGCAGTTACGGTGTGCTGAAGCAGCTTTCTCATTTTGTTTAATAAATAAAGTGTGTTTGCACACAAAGTCAGATCATTACTAAGACAAACCCTGATTCACCTCATATAAGGAGCTGATATATAAAAGGGGGTTTGCTATATTTTTAACCATAACTCTACTTTGGTTCAAACTAAATCTTGCAGCAAAAAAAACCCTACTTGGCTGGCTTTTCATGTTTGTTTTTTTATATATGATTTTGAACTATTATTGTGTTGTATGGATTTGCAGTGAGGAAAAATTATAGCAACGCTTACAGTCTATAAACAGGGAGGTTGAAAGGACTTTGGTCTTATTGCTTATGAACGTAATTTAACGATCAAGCAGACTCTCTTATCCAGATAGTAGAGAGGGCAGCGATAAGCCTGCTGGAAGAATCACATTTTGCACATGGTTCAATTAAGAACAAGGTCCAAAGGCTGCAGGCGTGACAGGCATCGCCACAACACTCTGCTCAACAACTTAGGTTAAGGAAAATCAGCTGCTTCATTTTTAAGGCCTCCACCTTAAGACGAAAGGCCAGTCTTCACTGTCCAGGTTAAAATGAATCCGTTAGGCTATCTGCTGATAGAAAATAGGCTGCAGCTAAACTAGGATGCAACACATTCATGCACATAAATGAGAGTGTTTTACGAACTTTTTCTGATTTTAAAAGGAACTAGAAAAACAGGTGTGAGCCACACTGCATGGAAAACCAAGTAATGAACAACAATACTCTTTTAAAAAGAGAAAAAACTCTGCATCGGGATTTAAACCGCAAAATTTCTGCTCATAAAAATACTTTTATGATCTTATAACATGCAAAATATCTGAACCTCTTTAGCTATTTTACACATCTTTCTCAAATTTAAATGTATTTTAGTGGCATTCAATGTAATAATCCCAAACAAATTAGCTCATTATTGTTATATAAAACTAAATTGATAAATTATTTGTTTTTTACAAATTAAAGCCTTGTAACTGGCATTCGGACCCCTCTGCTCCTAAAACCTTAAAATAAAATCTGGGCCAGAAATATCTTCAGAAGACAGTTCTCCTTAAATGGTCTCCTCCTTATGTAGTTAAGCCTCATTATAAAATCTGCTGTGCTTTGAAGGCCCCAGAGGTTTGATGGAGGACAACAGAGAACAAACAGCATCAGGAAAACCAAGGAACACAGCAGACAAGTCAGGGAGAAAGATGATTATAGCGGGGTTAGGTTACCCAGCTTCATCACAAGCTTAGAGCATCATTTAGAGTGATGCGCCTCATCTGCCTAAAGGAGAGGATAAAGCTACAGAGACATGGCCATCCGCCGGAATCAACCCAGAACGAAGGCAAGAACTGCGTGAATCAGAGAGCCAGCCAAGAGGCCTGGAAACTAGGCAATCAAAAAAACTGAAAAGTCACAGAAAAATTCAAGAAGATGCTCCGCTCAAGAGGGAAGGGCAGTAAAACAGCAACATGGTGAGACATGGTAGTGGAGTCATCATGCTGCGGGGATGCGTTCCATCAGGAAGGACAAGGAAACTGGTCAGAGTTGGTCAACATCTCTGCCCTTGAACCTTCGGGCAAAGGTCTGCGGAGGTGCGAGCCTGCCAGCTCCGTGCAATAAAAAAGTTGCTGTGTAAAAGATTTTTTTATAACACCTTGATTCACGAAGGCTTTCCCTAAAGCTTGTCTTGTTTCTTCTTGTCTCATTTTATTACTTAAAATCCCAACAAAAGTAAACAAAAAAAAATCCAGTTTGGTTACATGAAAAAATGTGGAAAATTTCAAAGGTGCCACACTGGCCTCCAGCGCTGAAGTATCTCAGGAGCCTCTAAGCCAGAAACGACAGAAATAACTCAGGTGGAAACTTCTCAGCTTTAAATAGCATGGAGTGTAGACATTTTATCTCAAGTGGGTCCAGTGGAAATAAAAACCCTTTATCCGTCCATCAGGACCGAATATCTTTGGTTTAATGCGCTCCATTCAACCGCTGTCACTTATGAACAGCATCAAACTAACATTTCAGGATCCTATCTTTATTTTCCATAATCACAGCTTTAAACTTTAAATATATTCGGTGGATTTAAGTGGAATGGCTCAACCCATGCATCTGCACCCAAGTTGACAAGCTGAGAAATTAACAGTTTTTTTAAATAATTTATAGCAAAATGTTTCATCTTCGGTCTAAAATAACTAAAAATCACATTAGAGTAAAGAAAGACCAGACAGCATAGAAAGCGTGTGCACAGCAGGGAGAGGCGTACCTTAAAGGCATACTTGCGGCTGATGTGATCTTCGGGTCCCACGGGTGAAATGACATAGCTGGGCAGAGGAATACTGCCCAACACCGATTCCTCTCTGCTGTCTGCGGACAGAGAAAGAGAGAGGGAATGGAGGGAGGGGCAGGATAATCAGGGCGGGGTAGGTGAGGAAAAACAGCCATAAAGATAGAGAGGAAAGGAAGGGCCAATAAAATAAGTATCACTCATCACCCACTAATTTCAGCCCTGCCTGCCACCAGTATCATAACACTTACATGCTGTCTCGGCTTGGACGGCGATGTGCCAGAAGCTAAATGAGCAGCAGAGTAAACGCCGCCGGCTCCAGCTGGCAGCCTGCTACTTCCCCTCGCTGACATCACCCCAAACGCACGTTTATCTTTCTATATTAGTAAGGACCGTGACTGACAACATCCAGATCCTGACCTTTCACCCTCAGTTAGTCTGAACGCTTAAAGCTGCTCATTGAAAAGTAAAACATCCCTCTAGGTTTACACAACCCTGAACATTTACTGTCCACCAATACTGTCTCAGAGAATTACAAGATGGAGAGTGTTTAATGATTAATTCATGATATAAAAAGGTGTGCGTGCCACATGTTGGTGACTCTGAGTGTTTGGATGGGAGGTGATAAGTGACGCCGTGGATTTAAGGGTCAGTTAGTTAAAAATAAAACAAGGGTCTTTGGAGGAGGCATTCCGTAAATGGTGGACGGGATGCCATGCCGTGTCTTTGCTTACTGGAGCACCACCTTCCACACATGGAGTAATGCTGAGCTGGTATGAGTTCAATTACAAACACACATTATAAGCTGGAGTTTGAATAAAGTCCGACAAAAAGCTGGACTTTATTGTGACATGAGTGGAAAAATGTGTTTCTTTTTTAAAAATCACCTCTGAGTCATTAAGTAAAACCTGCAGAAAAAGTTTCAATGCATTTAGAGTATGGTTCAAAAAGGTTTGTACAACTAATGGCTTAAGTTGTGTGTTCTTCACAAAGCACACAGTCCTGAGGTGAAGCATCCCTGTAGCATGATGCTGCCACCACTATGTTTTCTAGTGTTAGGGACAAAATAATATTTGGAGTTCTGGCAAAAAAGTTGCTTTTTGTTCTGGCTTTTAGCTGTCCTGACAGACTGAGCTGTGCCTCTCAGCAGCTCCTCCAGGGTAACCATGGATATTCCCCTGATTAGTCCTGTCAGATTAGCAGGTGGACGGCCATGTCTTTGCCGGTGTAAAACTGTCTCATACTGTTGATTTCAGGATGAGGAATTAACACTCTGAAACAGGCTGGACCAATCATAGCACGGGAGGCGGGCCCATGATGCAACAACGCTTTTCTGTAACCACAACAGTCAAGATAACAGAGCAATGTTTTATTGATGCTCTTATTGTTATATTAGAGCTGTTTGGATTAGTTCTGCAACTAATTATTTTGCGAATTGAGTATTTTCTTGATTAATCGACTTCTAATCAGAAGGCAAAAGGTTCCTTAAAGAAGATCTTTTACAGAATTAAACCAGGTGAAACTAAAACATTTCCACTTGAGGAGTTCTGGATAGAGCAGATTCATAGACGAAAACATTTTCTGTCTTACATGCAAAACTTTTATACATTTTTTTACAATCTTGGTATAATTCCTGTTCTAAGTGTGTCGCTCTGTCAGCCTAAGTCATGTTTTAAAGTCTCCACACTCCAGTTAATTGATTACTAAATTAGTTGACGATTATTTCAATAATCGATTAATCTTGATTAATCCGATTTATTGTTTTAGACAAAGTTTGGATTATTACATTTTAAACAACTGGCTGCTTTCAGATGTTTTCTTTGAACAAAAAGGTGTTTTTGCTTCACATCAGTAGTTCTAAACTTCTTCTGCAGATTCTTGAGTCCTGCCTTTGAAATCAGGCTCTATTCCCTTCCTTTCCAGACTGATGTGCTGTGAAAATGAGTCTGGCTGGCGAGGCGAAGAAATGAATTTGAGAGTTATGAGAGTTATTCTTTTTCAGCTGTATTAACAGCAGTGATGAATTCTGTAACATAAATACAAAATATCAGATAATATTGCAACAATAACACTTTGAGGGACATCAGTTTGGTGATTTAAAGAAGATTGTAGTTTTATGCAATATTTCATTTAACGCAGTTGACTTTTCTTTGTTGTACTGTTGAAAAATATGCAGGTCACGAAAATATTTTGGGGCATCCAAAAATAAAAGTCTAAGAACCACTGGTCTAAACACAACGGCTGTAACTATACTAATCATACGGGGACTTCTGAGGTCATCTTGGAATTAATTCAGGGTCTAATTAATAGGGTCATATAAGACTAAACAACAGCATTAAATACATCAGATGTTTTACTGTGTTTAGTTGTTAAGTACTTTGCTGTGGTCTATCAGAGATAACCTCTGCAGAAAACATCACAGCTGCTGGTTGTAATATGACTGAAACAGAGGGGAAAGAATAACTTGAGGTACAGTTGTGCTTATTTAATATTCATCTATAAAAATAAAGGAATACTGTGAAGAAGAGGGATGCAGTTAGAGGAATGTTTCTGTCCCCTGCGTCCTCTATTAGCACTCAGTAAGAACTGTGTGTGTAAATGTGGAGTTCGTACCTTGAGCATGCAGATCTTTCTCATGGAAAATTTCATTACAATGAAAAATGAACACTTGGCATATTACAGCATAGCTGCTTCAGTTATTGCAGCCCAAACTGCCAAAGACAATATTTGACTTCCAAAAAAGAAAAAAAGGCAAAACCAAATTTTATTAAGCAAACCCAATTTTAGGTTAATTTAAAGGAAATAAAGCATGGCCTCACCTACTGAGGGCTGAGAGCGGCTTAAAAGTAACAAACACTGCAGAGAGTAAAATGAGGGACCGCTGAGAGATGCTTGCAGAGGTATGTGAATCACTGTGAGATGAAGACATATTTACAGAAACTTCAGCAGGACCTCATCCACTGTGGGGTGGAGGCTAAAGAGACAGACGAACCATTCCAGTTCAGATTGAGTTTTTAAAGAATAATAAGGGTTAGATGGATGGGCATAGCAAGTGCTGAAAGAAGCATAAATGATTTTGATTATTGCTCATAGAACACCACCGTAAAATTCTGCCTTTCTCTCACAGATTGAAAGATCCCTCCATCTAAAGTAAAATAAGGTTTCAGAGATTTTTTTGTGTGTTTTCCACACCTTAATAAAACATAACCTGCAGTTTTACTGAGACATGCACAAGCCAGTCTGTGTGTCGCTCGCATCTATTGGTGAATCACCTCACGTCTCACACAAGATGGTGTAAAGGTTCACACTTAAATGTTTCAGGCCCTCTTTAAAATTTCATACCAGGCCAAATTTAATAAATAAGACATTTTTAAAATTTCTGTCATGAAAGAAAACAATGTAGCAATAACGGCCATATTTGAGGGTTCTGAGGGGAAAGCATGGACAAATAAAAAAAAAGAAATAGTTCATATAAACTCAAAGGCCTATTCACATTAGCCAAAAAATACTTTTATTCTGAGGACTGAGGAGATCAGAATGAAACTGATCCCCAGTCACACCTTGCTGATTTAGCCAGTGTATGCCTGATGTCTCAGAATCTTCTAAAATGCTGGCATACGCTGAACTTTATGCATTTCTTCGATTTTGGGCGTATACACAGAGTATTCATAACGAGTCCAGAAGTTGTGTCCAATGACAGCCTGACTTATGCATAACGAACGGCAGCAAAATGCCCATGAAATGTCACAACCCTGTGTCCTTAGGGGGGTGCCCGCAGGTGCCCGGCTTGCATAAAATGCACAAGAAAAAGATCTCTCTGAACTTTGTAGTTGTGGTATTAATAACTAGCTGCCGTTTACAGCCTGCTTAAAAAAAAAAAAAAAAAAAAAAAAAAAAAAAGAGAGAATCTGCTGAATCTGTTTGAAGTCGCAGCAGATTTTGTGTCATGTCAGCTGGGAAGTTTGTTGGTCATGGCTGTGCGCTTGAATGCAGGGAGGATCCATCACACTCATTCATACTCACCATATGATGGGAATGATAACACCACAACTTATGAGTAACTTGTACTTAACATGTGTCAACGATCAGGTAACTTACCTGTAAGTTATGGCGCACGAATGAGCATACGCTGGCATACTTTGGGACGTACTTCGCCATGTATAAGCATGCTAATAACATACATAAAATGTACCCATAACTTATCCAATAAACAGCAGCGCTTTTACAAAATTTTTCTTATGTTGACATAGGCTGGCTAAATCATCAAGGTGTGATAGCGCCGTACTAGTACGGTAAAAGAAAATCCCATCTACAATCAAAAAACAGGATGATGGTAGCATCATGGTCTGGGACCGTTCTGCTGCGTTCAGGAGCAGAAAGGCTATTTCGATGGTAAGTGGGATTCGAATCTGAACCAGAATGTAAAATCCTGAAGAGGGCGGTCCTGCAATCGGTTCATGAGCTTAAGCTCACATAAAAAATAAAAACCTCAAAAGAGATCAATTCAGGTAATTAAAACATTTTGAGACCAAACTCCTTCAAACCCTCAACATGTTATCTCAAACACTGATGGAACAACTAGTTACTAGGTTTGAAATGTAAAGGAATAGATGACAATGTTTTATTTGCTGGTGGATCATCTAAATAAGTGGTCCTCCTAGTTGTGCTACGTGCTTGTCCCGTTAGCTATCATTTCCTGCGCATGCACACTTTCAGGCGTAAATCTGTGGTGAGCTACGGTATTAGACAGTCATTGAAGGTCACCTTTCTCACCTTGGTTCTTTAAAAAATGGCAGAGGGTCGTAACAAAAAAAAGTGTCTACGGAGTGTATGTGAAGAAAAAAAAGCCTCGGTAGAGGCAGATACATCCCAGAATGCTTTGCACGGAGATTTCTCCTCGCAAAGCATTATGGGATGTGCCGTCACAGCGGCCTGCTGTCACCATAGCTACCCAACAGCGGCGACTAATAACAACTGAGGCGCAGGCACCATACAGTGGAGGATGAGTTACGTGACTAATGGTGAGCAAAAAGCAGTGATCACCTTTCTAAACGGTCAGTTAAATGAATTTGCTATAAAGTCCATTATATAGTCCCCACTGTATATAGTGATTGAAGAATTTAGTGGTTAGGGTGGACGTTCGGACACAGCTTGTATGAGCTATGAGAACAGCAACTTTTAAGCAGAGCATGCACAAGGAGAAATGGGCTTGTGCATGCTCTCGCACGCGTTTAATAGGTGTTTGCTCTCTGGAGCAATACATGGTTGTGCATGTGCTTTTTTTTGGTGGGCGGGTCTTTTAAAAACTTCAAGAAAATCCTCCACAATACCTTTAAGATAAGCATTTTTCCCCTTATTAATAAACATAAAATAATTGCTAAAAAGCTGCATTTTTGTATTAACTTAGTTTATTTTTTACTCAAATTTTTATCAGAGACATTCAAATGTAAAAAAAAAAAAAAAAAAAGAAACAAGAGGAACCCTGACACAGATGGACCGAGCCCTAATGCCCCAAGAGAAACCAACACACATAAAAATAACAGGAGGAAAAGAGGAAAGTGTGGTTGTCTTTGTAAACATGAGAGATGAAAGGAACACAGGAGCGGGGCTGGGGACAGATGAAGGCTTTTCATGTTGAGAGCAGAAACCTTTGAATCAAGTGAGAAATGAGACAAAATGAAACGCCACAGAATCGATGTCACCCTGCTTTTTAAAATCAAGCTGACAGGATGAGCGACTCCCAAAAGGTTCTGTTAAAAATATGGAGATGAAACATGTGGAGAGGCAGATTAGGACAGGGCGAGGACAGAGCCCAGTCGTTACCGGGTGTGTGATGCGTGCGGGTTCTTGTCGCATATGTCTTTCACCAGGAATAAAATCCAATTAAACGACGCCAATACTGATTTACTGCCTCCTTTGTCAGCCCTACTTTACAAAACCATGATAATGTCGTCTCAGCCTCGGCACTTTTATCCACATTTTAAGCAGTCAAATCCAAAGTAAATTTTTTATATAAATACTGGCTTTTTAAATTTATTGCAGGTTGACAGGCGGTTCTGGAAAAGTTTGACAGTGACGTCTAATTACTGACAAACCCAGACAGGCATTTTAAATTTCAAAGTTTTATGTTTTTAAGATGTATTTTTTAATGGCTGATCTCAGTGGGTATTTCAAACTATGATTAGCAGCAGAGTGAATAAAGCTTTATAAAGAAATGTAAATTAGAGGTGCACTAAGAAAAAAAAATGGCTGATTTTACAGGAGAGTGGACCTTTACTGATCTAAAGCAAGTTAATGAGCATTAACATGGTGCTGTCAAGCATCCCACACAACACCCTTCAGTGTGCAAGAGCTGGCTGTAAAAGGAAAACTTTTTCAGTATCAGCAATATTTTATATAATCCAGTCAAGGGATACGTTTTATTTTCAGTTTTTAATCATTTGATTCATTAAACGTAAGGATGTTTGCACAGTTATCGGCTTATCCTGGATAAGGTAATACAGAGTGAAATTTATTCCCTTATTCTTGCAAACAAAGAACACATTTTGTAAATTGACATTTGAAAAATATCATTTTCTAAATAAAAAAAATAAATATATATATATATATATATATATATATATATATATCGCTCCAGATATTAAACTTTGAAAGTAGTTTGGATCAAAAAGGTTTTTACAGCAACTTTGCTGTTTTCTCAGTTTTTGTTTGATCAAATTTCTTTAATAAAGTTTTACATAATCAAATTGTATTTTTTCAAACTTTTTTTTTCCTTTTATAAAATTTCTTTCTTTTTTCAGATTTGTTTTACAAATTGCTTTCATTTCAAATTACTTTCTCTCTTCTAGAGGCGGGCTTTCCTCTGGAGTAAGAAGCGAAAACATATTTCTATTGCTCTGCTGGACATTTGCAACAACATTTTTATTGGTTCATGTGCTAATTCAGAGCGAGTGTTTGCATTGGACCTGCAGTGAAAAGGAAATGATTTGTAAAAAGCAAAGAAAGTTGTAAAAGTAACTTGCAAAACTCAATCTAAAAAAAAACTGAAAGTTGAAAAAAAAATGAAAATATTTTCTGTAAATTGGAATTTTGAAAAATGATATCTGTAAAGAAAATCCTACAAAATTCTAATTACTTTGAAAATGCTAACTTTTTTATTTATTTATTGATTATTGATTTGTCAATTTACAGAATTTCATGCTATTTCAAATTGCCAATTACTCAGACTCACCTTTGTAGTAGAAAAGGCAGAAATCCGCCAAGACAAACCACTTCCTCTTCCATAGACGCATCCCAGAGCTGTCCTGTAGAGAAGAAAACATGAAAAACCATAAAAAAAAATGTCCCTGCAAAGTTAACATACTACATGAAGAGAGAAGGAGCATGGGGCAATCAGTAGGCAATGAAGTAGGAAGAAAATTTAAAAAGCTGAGAATATCTAAGAAATCTGGTGGATACATGAAAAACACATTTTGGTTAAGAGAGAAAACATGTGATGAACACAACCAGGCACTGTTTCCTGCCTCGCTGCTCTCCTGTTTGTTTCATCCTTTATGTTTGCTCGCTAAAAACTGAGCCATTGAAAGAAGAGAAGAAAAAAAAAATAAACCTCACACAAAGGTATAAATATCTTTCCCATTTGCTGAGAATGTATAAAGTATGTGTTATCTGCTGTGTTTGCAGATGGAGAGGATAAAGCGTGCTCCGTCCAACTGGCTGCTGTAATGGTGACCTGTGTGTGAGCCAGTTCATGTCTCTACAGCGTTCCTCCTTTCAGCAGGTGAAAGGCGTTGTAATTATGATAGAGGTGAAATGTGCCAGTGTGTGTTGCCATCTTCTCATCTAGCGCCAACATCGTCCACTGTTTGTCATGTAGTGAGGCCAGGCTTCGTCCAGTGGGACGATGCCAACCAGAGTTATTTTAAGTAGATCTTTAAATAAGCAAATACTCTCCAGTAATAGCCCGTCTGTGATCAACACCAGGTGCTCTACATTTCCAAAGTGTAGTGAATAAATCAGAGGAATAAAACTGGGCCATAGAGGGAGCAGAAACTTTCCTGACCCAACTATAGAGTATATATGTGAAGGAGATACCTGGAAAGGCAGCTCTAATATATTAATGTAAAACACATCAGCTTCTCTACTGGTTTATCATGGTTTATGTTTCTATTTACACTTATGAAAATGCAATAGGATTGGTTAGTTAATTTTATTTCCCCCTGAAATGATCTAAAGTTGTTGAAAACAGAGCTCAGCTTTGGAGAACTTCATCTGGTGATTATTATGAGGCTTAAATGAACAGACTGTTACGAGCCATTAATAGGCCACGGTCACTGAACATCCCAGGCTCTTAAATCAAACACACCCCTTTCACAGGGGAACATGCATCTCGCTGTCAGATTACAGTCTCAGGCTTTAATAGCCGATTACTTTTATGATTAATTACAGGAATTTTGGGTCAAGTCTTTATAGCTGGAGTCTCCAGACTTAATGGGGAGTTAAGGGATTAGCAGCATGGCATCAAAGTCACAGGTTTGCGTCTCTCCAGTCAGGATGGTTGGTGTTTTCAGCTAAACACCAACCTAATTGCTTTTGAAAAATTTAGGTTCGTTTTGACAAATTTATGAGACTTCTGTTTCAATAGTGATTATTGTAGTTGTGATTGTAGCTGGTTTTCTTCCACTACGTTATGAGAGGACATGAGAGGACAGGAGAGAGAAAGAAGATAGAAGACAGATAAAAAGAAGACTGCATGAGAGTGGAGGAAAACTGGAATACTGAGGGGAAGAACAGCTGAAGAGAAGAAAAATCTGAAGTAGTAAAGCAAAAGCGAGAATTCAGAAGCGAGTGGCGGCCTAGTTGTTAGGGCATAGAGCTTGGAATCCTGAGGTTCTGAGTTCGAGCCCCACTCCCACAGGCTGCCACTCTGGGTCTCTGAGCAAAGACCCTTAACCCCACACTGCTCCCCGGGTGCCACACAATGGCAGCCCACTGCTCCCCAAGTGGATGGGTTAAAGGCAGAAAGTTCATTTTTGTTGCTCTGTACTTGTGACAGTGTGATAACAATAAAACACTGGGAAAGAAAAAAGGGGAAGAAAAAAAAAATATATATATATAGATATACACTCACCGGCCACTTTATTAGGTACCCCATGCTAGTAACGGGTTGGACCCCCTTTTGCCTTGAGAACTGCCTCAATTCTTCGTGGCATAGATTCAACAAGGTGCTGGAAGCATTCCTCAGGGAGTTTGGTCCATATTGACATGATGGCATCACGCAGTTGCCGCAGATTTGTCGGCTGCACATCCATGATGCGAATCTCCCGTTCCACCACATCCCAAAGATGCTCTATTGGATTGAGATCTGGTGACTGTGGAGGCCATGTGAGTACAGTGAACTCATTGTCATGTTCAAGAAACCAGTCTGAGATGATTCCAGCTTTATGACATGGCGCATTATCCTGCTGAAAGTAGCCATCAGAAGTTGGGTACATTTTGGTCATAAAGGGATGGACATGGTCAGCAACAATACTCAGGTAGGCTGTGGTGTTGCAACGATGCTCAATTGGTACCAAGGGGCCCAAAGAGTGCCAAGAAAATATTCCCCACACCATGACACCACCACCACCAGCCTGAACCGTTGATAGAAGGCAGGATGGATCCATGCTTTCATGTTGTAGACGCCAAATTCTGACCCTACCATCCGAATGTCGCAGCAGAAATCGAGACTCATCAGACCAGGCAACGTTTTTCCAATCTTCTATTGTCCAATTTTGATGAGCTTGTGCAAATTGTAGCCTCAGTTTCCTGTTCTTAGCTGAAAGGAGTGGCGCCCGGTGTGGTCTTCTGCTGCTGGAGCCCATCTGCCTCAAAGTTCAACGTACTGTGCGTTCAGAGATGCTCTTCTGCCCACCTTGGTTGCAACGGGTGGTTATTTGAGTCACTGTTGCCCTTCTATCAACTCGAACCAGTCTGGCCATTCTCCTCTGACCTCTGGCATCAACAAGGCATTTCCGCCCACAGAACTGCCGCTCACTGGATGTTTTTTCTTTTTCGGACCATTCTCTGTAAACCCTAGAGATGGTTGTGCGTGAAAATCCCAGTAGATCAGCAGTTTCTGAAATATTCAGACCAGCCCTTCTGGCACCAACAATCATGCCATGTTCAAAGTCACTCAAATCACCTTTCTTCCCCATACTGATGCTCGGTTTGAACTGCAGGAGATTGTCTTGACCATGTCTACATGCCTAAATGCACTGAGTTGCCGCCATGTGATTGGCTGCTTAGAAATTAGGTGTTAACGAGTAGTTGGACAGGTGTACCTAATAAAGTGGCCGGTGAGTGTATATATATATATATATATATATATATATATATATATATATATATATATATATATATATATATATATATATATATATATATATATATATATTTTTTTTTTTTTTTTTTTCCTCATGTCACTGTCCTCTTTAGGGGAGGCAGAGCTCCTTAGGCCCTAAAAATCAGAAAGCCCTGATAACCACCCTTCAATCTCACTCCCAACCCAGAGACATAGTTCTACTTTTCTATGAAAAACAGGATTTATTAATTTTATTAATTTTAAGAAAATACTACCAGTGTTCAGAGACATATTCCTGGCTTTTACACTTGTATTGCTGCAAAATATTAATACACTTGTAAAGATAAAAGCATTAATGTCCCCGTTTCCTAATTTGATCTTGATGAAATGTACTTTTTTTCATCTACGAGTTGTAAATGTTTTTTAGATTTGATTTCAGAAATCTTTTTACATTACTGTAAGTTATAGTCGACAAAAAACAAACACTAAAAACAGCAGTAGCAACTGGAAGTTCTGTGCATCACCATTACTAACAACAATTTTCTTTTTTCTTTTTTATTAGATATCTTTAGACAGGTTTTATTCAGTCAAAAAAAGAAAATTTTAGTTTAAATTGAAACTTAGATGCCAGAAGGGTTTTTTTTTGTTGTAGATTTTTTAAGATCTATGCTATTGTTTTTTTTCCCCCCTCTGACACGTTGTGCAGCTACAGTGAATGAAAAATATTATGACTCCAACTAACAGTACATACAGTACATACAGTACCACATTCATGCTACCTATAAAAGCTAGCCTGATTATCGCAAACCTTTTATGGAATCAGCCAAAAGGACACAGATGTATTAAATTCTCATTTTGTGTTATTTAAAAACATATACACATAAAAACCTCTGCACACACATTTAGAATGTTTTATTTATGCAGATTCAATACCATTCAGCCCCATAATATATCACAAGCATTACTCCTAGCCCCTCCTCAGCTCTTCTGCTTTTTATTCTCCTGTATATTCTCATATCAACTTTTTGTCACTTTGAGGGTGGAACCGACCAAATAATGTAAACTTCTTGTTTGGCTACTTTTAAGTATATCCTGACCCTACAGTACTACGTTATTCCTGGTTGCTAGGAATGTTAGCAAAGCATTTTCAGGTTAAAAGCTATTCTCTTAAACATTTCAATATTGGTTAGGTGAAGTTATCGTTATATTACTAAGTTTATTCAGTCATGAAAGCGTTTTGACAGCCTTAGTAATATGCACTCAAAAGATTACTGTTAAATTTGGATATTCGTGTAAGCTAAGCTAACATTAACTACAATGTTTATATAGAGAAAAGTCAGGCTTAAATGAACTCTGGTTTACAGTTATATGCAAATATTTGCATTTCTAATCAGTTTGCAGCGACTGTTAGTAAGAGAGATGCTGTAAAGATAAAGAAAACAGACATATTTCGTGAAAAGCCCGGTGAAAAGTCGCTATATTGAGCTACTCGTCAGACCTCTCTAGCGCCTTTATTTCAGTAAAGTGCCTAATGCCAAATCTAGCACCTTTTTTCTGTATTAATGCAGACTTTGGCCACCACACAAAAGCACTGAACTCTGTCCTCCTGAGCGAGTGGATCTGTAATGCTATGTACGTACATGCAGCAGAAGCAGCAAAAACGCATGTGCTGCCTCATTTTTGATGCCTGTACAAATTTAGTTCTGACACGCAGCTGAAGGATCTTTTCTGCTCTAGCTGCACGGTCAAAAAGTTGGTCTGATGCGTGTTGGGTGGAACTACCCTATCCTTTTTTTTGCTTGTAACAATAGCAGCTATATTTACCGTGGGTAAAAAGTGGTTTTAATATTCTTTTAAGTGAGAAAGTCCACCTGAAAACTTCTTCTGTGCAGTCAGTTCATCAAGATTACGATCCTTCCCTTCAAGTATTATTTTGCTGTCAGAGCCGCTCAGACCCCCATACACAGGCGGTGTGCTGTCCCTAGGAATTCCGTTTAACAGCAGCCTCTGCCCTGGTCGCCTCTTTGCAGTTTTCCACTACTGTTTGTGGCAGCTGGTAGGTGTTTTTCATGTACGTAATGCAAACTGCAGGCACCAGAATAATAAAAACAAACATATTTTGCCAGCAGGTTTTGGCATTTTAAGTTAATTTAAGCGTTAAAAAACAAACTCAGGGGAGTGATCACAGCGATCTACATCAGCAGTGCTGTGTCTGCTACCCTGCAAGCTTCCAGATCAGCTTCTCTGATTGGTTGATGTGGTGCGTCGTGCAGCAAAAGTTCAATTTTTCCAACACCAGCAACTTGGCTGCTCAGACACGCTGCTCCTGCTGCTCAAAACGTGCTGCACGGATTTTCTGCGCATTGATGCACGTCAACCATTGATTTTGCATGTAAACTAGCTGCTTCTGCTGCTCCTGCTACGTGCGGTCTGAACGTAGCATAAGCCTGCCTCCTGCTCTCTCTCCCTCACTGTCCCCTGTCAGCATGCAGAGGAGGTTGCCTGCACCCTGCAGCAGAGAAAGAACCTTTACACTTGGAATCCAGATAGCAAATTAAATGCACATGTGCAAAACTGTTGCTAATCCTGCTTTAGGTTGCAAAGTGGTTCATGAAAATAATTCTTAAACTGACACAGTTGTCTCCCATAAAATAAAATCACTAGCTTTTTACTCTACCACCTCATTCTTGTGTTTCAGCGCTGTTTTCTTCTATTTTGCATGGTTCTTTTGGCACTTGGCAAACAGCAAACCACCACCAACTGGTATGGAGCGTGGAAGTAAATGTCTGATAATATGCATTTTGTTTACTTATTTCTAAGAGCAATTACTTTTAAATTCCCACTTTTCTCTTTCAGCTATGCCAATATCTCCCTACATTGCTTTGACAGAAAGACAAAGGAAAAAAGCAATTGGAGAGATTTTCCGCCCGATGCATGCAAATTATGTGATGGGTCATTTAGCACCTTCTGGCACAGCCAATAGCAAGTTTTCTGCTAAGCAGTTTGCAACACTGGATCCACCCTCAACATGACAAAACATTAATATGAGTCACAGAAACAGGTCCAAAGACGAATAGAAAAGAATCTACAGGAGCATAAAATGCAAGAGATCAAAGGGGCACGGGCTCATGGTTGTGGTATGTTTGGGGCCTTCTGGTATTGAATTTGCATGCATTTAAAATGTGTTGAATGTGTGTGGAGAGTAGTTTTTTTTTAATGAACCTTATCCTTTTAGTAGTTATGATGCATGTGAAATTTTGGCAGAATTCTGACCTCATAACCTTTGCCCTCTGAGCAGTACTCCCCCCGCCCGGGGAAAACGAGCGGATGGGGCATGTCTACTTGGAGCCGCTCCTAACAGGAAGAGCCTACTTTCTTTGTGCCAGCCTCAAATGTCTCAAATGTTGTTCAGCTTTTAGAAGTGACATAAAATAGAAGAAGTGTCTTCACTGTGAAGGCAAGTTTTCTCTTTGGGATTGGAAGAAAACAACTGTATATATTACAAAAGGCATTATTTTGTCTTTTGTATTTACCTAAATTAGACTTTTAAAGGCTTTAAAAATCATGATGTAGGATCTTTAACTAATTTTCCAGACTATTAGAGATTATAATACAGAGCAAAGGCACAAGTTTCCTCCCTGAGTCTTTAAGCAGTTGATCCTTTTATACATCATCTGTTATTTCTAGTGCTGATTATATAAACAATAATAAAAAATACAAGAACTTTAAAAGAGTCTTTTGGGTTATAAATCATATACATGGTCTGAAGCCTCACATACTTAAAAAAACAAAAAGTATCTAATTATCATAAAACTAACATTCATTATTAATATTATCAATCTTTTGCAAACTATAAAAAAAAAAAACTGAAGATGTGGAGAAAAAGCACTCAATGATTCCTGTAGAAGAGTCTTCTTTACCTGTTTGTAGAGCCATCCTCGGACCACCACTGGGACGTTAGGGTTCCGCTTGATAGATTGTTCTCTTTTTCCGAAGCTGTGGATTCTGCCAATGGAACGAGAGGCCTGCAATACATAAAACCAAAAAAACTAAGAACAAAACGATCATTCAATAAAACTTCAGTGTAACATAAAATTAGGTCTCTAACAATATAAGAGAAAATCTGATAATGTGACTTATGCTCTGCACTGTAAATAAAAATGTCATTACAGACCAGGAGGACAACACAGCATTTAGCATAGAAACTGTGGAGAGTTTCAAATACCTGGGTGTCCATGTCAATAACAAGCTGAACTGGACTCAACCTCCCGAGGAGGTTGAGATTATTATAATCAATAAAGACAATCAACAAATCAATCAATCAATCCATCCATCAATCCTTAGCAAGGTAATAAGTATTGTAATCAACAATACGATTTAAGGACAAATAAAAAACGGCAGCTGCTAACTTTTCAACATCTAATTCTACCAAAAAAAATATCCAAGAAGTTAAAGGAATTTATTATTAACACAATTTATTTTCACTCATACGACAATACAAAAGTAATCGGGTGTATCTTAGCTGAAAATACTAAACTTCCACATCTGTGTTTAAAAATGTTACGATCAAAAGCAAACAGGCTGATTTATTTTTTTTTTCCTGGGTGGAACATAATTGGTAATGGGCATCTAGGACCTAATCAGAGCGTTCAGTCTAACTTACAGCTGCACTGCACAGGCCTTCATCCACACCATCATTATCTTTTTCTTTTTCTTTTGACACCTCTCCTTTTCTGCCCCAATTGTTACCTAATTATAGTCATTACTTGACGACAGACAATTATCCACCTGATTTCTGTGACATTGACAGCCACTATTTCTATAACACTTGTCAAACAGAGACAAACCCCTCTCTCTATGTTGGCTGAGCGAGAAGAAGACTGTAGGCCTGGGAAGAAATGGTCAGTGGTTTGGATAAAACCTATATGGAGAATATTTTTACAGTTAACATAATAGAAAATTAGTCTGTGGGATTATTCTTATATTAGATATCAGGGACCGTGTGATGATGTATTGGCCCAAGACCTCTCCTCTAGGCCTTTCTAACATCTCTGTGTTTTAGAGATTTTAAATGGAACCTGATGAAAGTGGGTGCAGCAGGCCAGCACCAACAGAACAGCTTCAGATCCATTTTAAGAAGCACCACTTGCTCTCTCTACCTCTCTCTCTCTCTCTCTCCCCACCGCTCTTCTCCAGCTATTTCTGATTTTTGTTAAATAAGTTTCACTTTGAAGTTATCCCACTGCTACCCATTATTTTTTTATGGGTATAGAGCCAGGCCTGATATATTGGGGGTTCATCCGGGATTTAAACTCGAGACCTCTCGCAACCAATCATATCCATTATCACTCAATCTGTAGTGCCACTCAAAAGTAATTAAATCCGTTTTCTTTTTTCCCATTCAAATGCTAAAGTCTGAACATTTGTTCAAAAGTCTTTATGAAAAAAATCCAATGAAAGTCGTTTGTCTGGTTTTAATTCCCTTCTTTAAATTTTTCTCATTTCTCTAATGTGGTTTATAGCAACAACATCCATATTTTTGCTTGTTTATAGCAGTCCTTCAAAAATATCTTTTTTATGGCACCTTTTATTACCTCAGACTTTTGTTGAAAACTCGATAGCTGTAGGAAAAACTGTCCAATGTTAAACTATACAAAAATCAATTCAGTTCTTTCTTGAAAAAAAGATTTAAAAGAAAATATGGACCAAACAGAAATCAGAAAAGTATCAGAGGGCACATATCTAGGGGTCATTTTGATTTTGGACTCTAAACTTATGTTTGTTTAAAAAAAACATTCTAATATAAAATAAAATGTGGGAGTCAGCCAACATGAAAGAGAGTGAGTGAATAGCTCAGAATATTTTTAGTGGTGAGAGGTTCTAGTGATAAAAATGCTTCTACCCTTAAGCATTAGAGGAACTACTACTGTAATGAAGCAAACATGCTATTTATATGAAAGATAGCTGACAAAGAGCAAACATTCCTCTCTAAAAATAGCATGTGTCCAGTGAAATCCTAACAAATATAGTTGTCCTTGTAGTGGCGGTTGTAAGCTTAGGAGCTGTGGTAGAAATCTGAGACTAAACTTTGTGCAAATTTACATCTTATTAGCAAGTCTAGACATTGTGAGTTTAAACAAAGTCATGTCCTATGACACAGTTTAATAGGCAGGACAACACAGAGGCAAAAGAAGTCATTATTTGTCTAGATTCTTGATGCCACAACAAGCTTTATAACAACTAAAATACAAATTCTGAAAACAATCAATATATCAAGTACGCTGTTGCATTTAAACCAGTAAATCAGTGTGATAGGACAGATGGTAGCACAGTCCAAATGCAGGAAAGGAAATAATATGCAGGAACCAGGAAGCAGTTATAAATGAAAACAAAAAGAAAACCAATTACATCATTGATCAAAACTTGAGTTTCTGGAAAAGTTAACATTAAAACAGGTTTGCTTGGATTTGAACTCAAGTTAATAACACCAACTCAAGTCTTTAACTTGTTGAGGTCTCCTGATGACTGATTATACTAACCTTACGAAGATAGAAAAAAAAAATTCTCCCCATAACTCAACACTCCCCTGCGGCAACTTCAGATTCCCATTGTTAATCTCAAAATACTGACAATTATTTTCACTCTAATTTAAAAAAAACTTGAGGATATTGAAAAAGAAGCAGCTAATGGTAATTTTCTGTACAGTAAGGAGTAAATGATTTCAGTTGAGATACTAGTTTCATAAGTTTTAAGTTAATAAGAAAATTATTTTACAAATAGGTTTCCTCTGCCTCTGATTGTTATCTTTCAATTACATTATTTGTTTTTTTTTAATTATAGACTTTTATAATACCAGAATTTATACATAATTTAATATTTTTTCTCTTTATTACATTTTTATTTTAATATTAGATGTTATTATGAGTTATTGACTACCTGAGCAGCCTTTTTACCAAATTATTTTTTTTATTTGCTTGAATAGCTTCTTGGATGGCAAATTTCTTTTCTTTTTAAATATGATTATGTGGTGTTACTCAAGTTCAATTTGGACATGACGGCACTGAAATAAACATACTTCCGGACGGACCATGAAAAGCACATAACATCTCAAAGTTTTCTTTTATCTCCAAAGAAGGACTACATTCCCCAGCAGCCCAAGACTTAAATCTCAGAGGTGCAAACATCAACGCTAGACCTGTGTGTTTGTTTGATTTAAGTGTTGATGTCTGCCATTCCACAGCTACAGAGAAGCAAATAAACTCACTAATTAGAAAAGAGGCTGCTCGGCCAAGCGAGAGGACAATACACAGAGAGACTACAGTATAGTCACACTGTAAATATGCAGCATGTGTGTGTGTGTACATGTTGCACGTCGGCTGTTATCTGTGTGTGCGATGCGGTGGTCTATTTTTAGGCTGAGGGTAATTTTGTGGAACACGCAGTGGTCCCTGCAGCACAGCAGCACTCTGTCTTTTAGGTGATTGACTCAGAGTCTAAACAGCAACTTATAATGTGAGTGGCACACAATTAGGAAAGCTGAAAGCTGAGAGGGACCATCCCGAGACAACACTGCTACTACTTTAATTCCCTTGGGTTAAGTAATTAAAGAAGAGCAATGCTTTCTTGTCCCCTTTAGAACTCCATTATGCACTTACAGGAGTAGACACCTAATCGTTGGTTCGATCTGTGAACTAATCAAGGAAGCAAGTGTGGCATCATGGAGGGACTCTGTGTTCCTTCAACAGCTAAAACTACTGGCCAGGTGCCTTTATCTGTAAAATCTCTGTAATTAAACATGCCTCATTGTTAAACTGATGCACAATCAACAGCCAAACTATAACTTCAGCTAGACTTCCATTCCTTTTTGGGTTAAATTAGAAAAATCCATTCAAAGTAGATAAACACCTACTTTTCCTTAATCTGATCTAGGGAGCATCATAACCATTCACTTAAAAAAAGGAAAAGAAATTATGGAAAATCTGTGCATCTTTTTCATTAGACTGTTGTAGAACAGTCTTCAGTCAGAGACATCCCTAAGACCCCCGTAAGACAGACCACCAGAGAAGATCCTTCTTGTTTACAGCCATTCAGATACGTAGAAACCTCCATAATATGAGCTTCATCAACATTCAATTTCCCGTCAGGATCAAATTAAGCCGCTGTCACACCTTGAAGATTTAGAGAGCGTTTGCCTGACTGTACGAAAAATCTAGCAAAAACGCTGTCATATTTTGGATAAGATATGGGTACGTTTTATTATGAGCATGTTGAAGCATGGTGGAACACGATGAAACACGCTGGCACACGTTGACATTAGGGATGGGGATCGTTAATATTTATTGATATCGATACCAATATCGATACTGCTTATCGATCCGAGTCTTTATCGATACCACTATCGATACTTTTCTGTTATTTGGTGGAAAGACGATGCAACAAAATTTTTTTAACAGAACTGGTATTGCTTCTATTGCTTAACAAGTGAGCATAACAAAAAGGTTTCTAGCCTTCAATAAACATGGCTAATGTAATAGGCCACTTCGAAATGACATAAAACTAACTAGAATATATTTTCACAATTGTTGGTTAATGTATTGTCTACTGTCACTTTTCATCATGTTTTTAGTGATTAGGAAAATATTTAACACATAAATAATTGTATTTTAAATTAAATGTAATTTTTAATAAATGTTGGCATCAGTAGTTTAATTATATATTCTAAAATAGTTAGAGCAATATACAACTGTATTACTCATGTTTCTCGCCAAAAACAAAATTTCCCGTTTTCTTTACGTTACACTTGAACGCATCATGATAACCTAATTGTCGTTTTACTGAGCCAAGCTGAACACATCATCACGCAGCACGTCTGAAGCTTTATTTACTTTTCAAGCTAACTAGCTTGTATGCTTCCGATTACAAGACGGATTTCACAATTAATATTTTTAACTGACCAGACAAGCTACAAAGTCTGTGTGCGCGCTTAGCAGTGGTACTCTGAGTGGATGATGAAGACGGGCACGACTGTGGTGCGGCGGCAGCTGGAGGAGGAGTCTTTTCCGTTCAGCCATTCTCGAGTCGCGAGCAAAGTTAAGTGCCAGACTTTACTTGTTTTACTTTTAATATCTGTTTGCTTACAATTTCATTCCAAAACATTGGTGGACATGCTGCAGTGATTGGATTGATTAGATTTAAATGCTGTGACGCGACTCGAGGGACACACAATTATGTTACAGGACCTCCG
This sequence comes from Cyprinodon tularosa, assembly GCF_016077235.1. NCBI lineage: Eukaryota > Metazoa > Chordata > Actinopteri > Cyprinodontiformes > Cyprinodontidae > Cyprinodon > Cyprinodon tularosa. Next base: position 1,742,442 of record NW_024039059.1, on the reverse strand, counting down.
GGAGAAAAAAAAAAAAACGACCAGACTCGATAGTGGTATCGATAAGCCCAAACGTTATTGATTTTCGGGTTTTGAAAAAAGTGGAACCGGGTCCTTGATGGAACCGGGTTTCGATCCCCATCCCTAGTTGACATACGGCGAGTACGTCAGCTAGCATATGCCATGCGTGGGGCATAAGTTACAGGAAAGTCATCTGATCGTTGACATACATTAAGTGTAATTTACTTACTGTATGAGTCGTGGCATCTAGCTTATCCAAATCCTATGACTAACATATGCATAAATTATGCGTAACTTATCAACAACTTATCTCCAACACATATATAAACGAATTGGACATTTTCCAGACGACCGCTGAACATGTTTCTAACTTACAGCTACTGTATAATGGCGTACTGGCAGTGTTTTGGTATGAAAGGGGGTTCAGAGGAGGAAACCATCAGTTCTTCTCCAGACTTCGTCCCCATCATAGGGTGGGCAAGAAGTTTGAAGGATCCTCCTTGCGTTCACGCCCATGCCAACAATCTTCCTAGCAGACATGATGCTGAATCTGCTGCCACAGCAAACCTTTTTTTTTTCTTTTCCTTTTTTTTTTTTCTTCTTTTTTTTTTGGCGGGTGGTAAACAGCATTGCAGGCATTGCTGCCCCCCTCTGGACGCTGGCTTGTGCATCATTTCATGGGCATTACGCTGCAATGCACTAAGCATAAATCAGGCTGTTGTTGGACATAAGTTCTTGACTCGTTATGAATACGCTATGTATAAGCCCAAAATTAAAAAAATACATGAGTTCAGGCTGCTCGGTGGGGCAGTGGGTAGCACTGCTTCCTTGCAGCAAGAAGGTTCTGGGTTCAATTCCTGGTCTGGGGTCTTTCTGTATGGAGTTTGCATGTTCTCCCTGAGCATGCGTGGGTTCTCTCCAGGTACTCCGGCTTCCTCCCACAGTCCAAAAACATGACTGTTAGGTTAATTGGCTTCTCTACAGTCCCCTTAGGAGAGAGTGTATGTGTAAATGGTTGTTTGTCTCTGTGTTGGACTGGCGACCTGTCCAGGGTGTACCCCGCCTCTCGCCCATTGACTGCTGAAGAAGGCAACAGCACCCCTCGTTACACCACTCGGGATAAGCCTGCTAGAAAATGGATGGATGGATAAAGAGTTCCGCAAAGGTTTGACAGAGGCCTAAACAGTTCAGCATAAACTGAATAAGCTCACACTCTATTAAAAGGTGACTGAAACAGAGAGGTGAAAAGAAAGAAAGCATTGCTTTAAAACATTCTCACTTTACATTTAAAAGACCCAAGAAGGAATTACTTAAAATGAATGAGTCCACCTCTATAGCTATTTTTTAGAGGACTGTATAGAAGTTAATAATGATAGATGCAAACACAGTTAAAATTACACAAAAAAATATCTTTTATCCTTTTTCCATTTTATAGTGGGGGATATTAAACGAATGCTTTGTTTAATAATGTCATTTTCCTACCATAGCAACTAAATTAAACCAGTAATATCTTTACTAGAGCTGAAACAATTAATGATAAATCCTGATTAATCTATTATTGAAATAATTGTCAACTAATTTAGTAATCAATCAATCGTTAAATGGAGTATAGAGACTGTAGAGCATGCCTGTAGCTGACAAAGATTCCCACTTAGAGCAGTAATTATACCAGGATTGTAAAAAAATATAGAAACATTTTAAATTTAAGAATAAAAAAAAACCATTTTTGTCTGTCAATATGCTCTATCCAGAACTCCTCAACTGGAAACGTTTTAGTTTTACGTGGTTTAATTTAATAAAAAAAGCTTTTACAAGGAACCTATTATCAATTTATTAATAGATTCATTGAAAAAAGAATAAATATTTATCAATATGTAAAAATAATCGTTAGTTGCAGCCCTAATCTTTACATAATCTAATCCTATTTGATCCATACGTTTCACCCAGCTAGTATGCTGGATGCCTGAAGCTAAAATTGAACCAACTTTCTGATTAATTTAACTGATAATGATCCGACAACTTTGGGGACACTCACCAGGAGTAGAAGCAATGCAAACTCCAAAGATATGGGCAGTTCACTTCACAGCATAACAGGGTTTTTTAAATACTTCTGCATATTTCTGCACATTTCAGGATTACAGAATTAGCAACAAAAGTAGATTAACTGTTTCCTTTTTTCTTTCTTGAACATTGAATAGAGCTGTTAAAGAGTGGAGTAAAAGGAGGTGATGAAGATAATAAAACACATAACCAGCAACAGGTTCCTCTGATAAATCCCATTCCAAGATATTATGAAGGCTGGTTTTAAAAACTTAAAATAACAAAACAAGAATCTAGCAGAAGGAGAAGACAAGTGCTGAAAAGAGAATTGTGACACATTACTCTTGGGGTGGAGGAGGGTAATTTTTGTTTCAGCACAGCCTCTGATTCCCTGTCAGAGGAGGAATAGATATGACTTATTCAGACTGTGGTTTCATGTGGTGATGGCTGTACACTGCATGAGAGGGGAGAGGAATTATTCATCTTCTCTCCGAGACAGGCCTCTATCTGAGGAGCTGCTCTTGTCAGTATGGGGTTTCTGGGCTATTTTGCCGCCGTCTGATGACAGGGGCAGATGAGCCAGAGCACCTGGGACGGCCGCGGCCCGATAAAACACTCTGCTTGGCAGCCATGACTGAGTGTCTTGATGGATGTCCTGTCATTTTTACGCCCCACTCGGTGACACAAGTTCAATCTGCGTCCAGCAGCACCTGTTGATGGAGCCGGATCACTTGCAACTGTGGAGCAGTGTTGGAGCTGGAGACAAGCGTGTTAGAGCGAGGAGGAGCCATAAACTAATAGCAACAAAAAGCCACAGCAGGATCTTAACTTTGCTAAATGTGAAAGGCCCTGAACGTGAAATGAGTTGGAGCTCCTTACATTGGGCTGCTTCAGCACATTATTTGATTTCCACAGCAAACCAGATTATTGAGAGGAACATTTTGATGTTTATAGTTTGTCTTCAATGGCAGCCGGGATATAACCTACACAGATTTTAAGATTACAAGAATATCTGTTTACTTAACCCTTAATCAGCTTGTTTTTTCCAGAGAAATTAGAAATTGGGCATTAAGGGTGCCGTCTTTATGTTACTGTGCAAAATGTCATAAAAACCTGAGGTCTAATAAATTCAGATTCAAATCCGCAACTCTAAAGGATCCAGCCTAATGTCGGTTCGAGTGTTCGGTTTCGCAACGGCTGCTATCAATTAGTTCAATCAATTTTAACTAGGTCCGCTCAGAGTTAAGCGCATGCGCAACATGTACGAAAAGCCATCATCACTGGAGCACTGATTCGACGAGTCAAAATAAAAATAAAAAAGGAGAATGTGTTTAAAAGACAGAGAAACAGTGCTACAGCTACATAGGAGAGGAAGATGACGAAGGAGCAGATTGTTGCTCCGGTTAATGCGTACGTTTATATGAAGTGGGCTTTGGCAGGCCGTTTTTACATTTATTAAAAGCATTTTTCTCTGTTGTTCCATTTGTAGATCACTAAAATAAGATTCTTCCTGATCAAAATCACACTCCTAAACCTACTGTAACCGTAACAGCGTATTCTCTAAATTACATTTTTGTAGCAGAAACCGAATTTTAGAAAGTAAAAGAAAAAACGAAATTATATTAGTAAGAATTAAGTTTTATACGTATATCTAGTAATGTTTTCACATTTTAAGTGGCCATTCTGACATTTATAAGCTTGACTGAAAATGTATTTATGATACCTGAAAAACATCTTTTCATAGTTAAAATAATACAAATGCTTACCAGTAATATTAGGATTGTCAATTTAGTAATCAGTTAATCGTTTACTAGAGTTCAGAGACTCTAAAACATGCTGATAGCGCACCCACCTGGACCAGCAAAGATACAAAATTGTATGTTAAAAAAAAAGGTTTTCATCTGTCAATATGCTTTATCCAGAACTCCTCAAGTGAAAAAGTTTTAGTTCCACCTGGTTTAACTTCATTAAAGTTCTTCTTTAAAGAACCTTTTGCTATCCTATTATTAACTGATTAATCGAAGAAAAAAAAATCGACGAAATTAAATGATATGCCAAATAGTCGTTAGATGCAGCTCTACTCCGGAGCGTTACTCAAACTGTAGTCCTCTTGGTATACAATATTTCTTTGCATTTTTAACACTTGGTATTGGACATTTCCTCCACAGGGGGATTTATTTTGTCTGTTCAACAAATGCAAGCATGAACATCACCATTCCCCCTGTCACTGTGCACACACAGTACACACAATGATGACCTCATGGGACATTTTAGAGAAACAAATTAGCCCAACAGTGTTACTTTGGACACTTGGGAGAAGGATTGATATGATCTATGCACATTCCTTAATACTCAAATTAGGTAATGACATCATGCAGCGACTTGTAGGACAGCCAATAATGACATTCCTTGCAGATGAGTTGGTATTTACCTTTAGACTTCATGAGCTTGGAGGAAGAAAAAGAAAAGACAGCTGATAGTCTAGTAACCAACAGGAAGTAAGTTAGCTTCCCCAGCCGTGTTTAGTCTGGCCTGGTGTGTACAACAGCACTGATGCAGTGCACTGTTTTTAGATGGCATAAAAAAAATGATACAAGTCGCTTTGCATGAAACAATAAGACAAGCATCTGTTCTGTAAAAAGGTAAAAACAGCGAAGCACTACTGGACACCTGTAAATTAGGAGCCTGAAGGAAAAACAGAAAACCTTTTACGGCTGAATGTTTGGTTGACTGTGTGCTTGTTCACCTGGTTATAACTTAATAGAGCAGATAGAAAGTAGACCCTTACATATTTGTTTTATCCCATATACAGCCACATTAAATTACAAAGAGAGATCTTTCTGAACTAAATATCTGAACCACAACATTTGAAGGAAAAGGATCTGATGCACGCTCGCATCAATTTGTGGTGAAGCTAATTATAGTCAGTTTGTCACCGAGTAAATCTACGATGTTTGTGGTCATAGGGTGATGCCTGACCCGAGCGCATTGATCTTATAGACAAGCACAGTCATGTCCACCAACCTTTGAGGCAGACGTGGAGTCCACAGTGGAGGAGGTGATGGCGGTGGAGGCCTCACTCACAGTGGTGCTGGAGAGCTGCTCACCTGTGTATCTGGACATCATGCGAGGACCCTGCGACCTGCACACACAAAGGAACGCATGGGAAACTAAAGGAAATGGTAGACAGTAGATTACATTCAGATTACTGAATGGTTGGATCCTCCCACACCTTCATTAACTGGAATGTTGTCTGGCTGCTTTACAAAGTGATAACAAAACTTACGAGTTCTCTAACCTGCAAATCTGAAAGGCTGAATCCAGTCGGTGGAAGTAAAAGCATCTGCCTCTTTGAATATCTAGGTAGAACAGACTGCTAACCTTTCATTATGCAGCACTTAAAGGAACCTAAAGGCAGGATGTGCCATATTTTCATGGTAAACCTACAGAATCCTTGAATGGTAATGAATAGGATCTTTCAAATAGCCCTGATTTTTTTTTTTTTTTTTTTTTTTTGTACTGGCACATTTGTGTAAATAAATTACCTTAAACTGCTGGCAGGCAACAGGAAGCTGATAAATAGACTGGGAAATAAAACATAAGGATGCAGAAATGCGGTCGGCGTGCATTAAATGCTAAACCTCTCTTTTAAAATACAACCTTGACACTGTAAATAAATGAAAAAATGGCAAAACAAAAAGGAAGCTAATGCAAAAATCAGATGGATTCTGTATTTTCTGCTTTAGTTCTTCTCTGCTATTACATTTTTTTTTTTGCTTCTAAGTCGATTCTATTGTTTAATTTAATCTCACAGATCAACAGTCTAATAAACATCAACTGCAGTTGCCCAATGATTTTATAGCTTCAGTGCAAAGCTTACTTCATAAAAACTATTTCCAACCATAGTAGCATCATCTTTCAGTTCACCAAAGCCATCAAACTCCTGACTGTCCAGCATCACTTTATGGATGATCAACATGGTATGACTTTAGAAATGTTGAAATGATTTACATGCAGAAAAATGATCAATAACGGGACTTTAATTCAGTGCCTGCTACCAAATGAAATATCTTGATATTTTTAATCCATAAGGATTAAAAATCCATAAGCATAAAAAAAAATCAAGGAGGATTGGGTCATGAAAAAACTGAAACCCTGAAATGAAACATCTACATGCCTGTGGCTAGTGCAAAGGAAAGAATCATTTAAAAAAATCGCAATACTGTTTGAAAGTAATCACAATTTTGACTTTTGGTAAACAGAAAACATGGCAATTTGCGATATATAGTAAAATATTTGTTGTTCTATAAAACAGTATTAAAAGAGACATATGAATCAGAGCTTTGTCCCGAATGTCAAACGGGCAAAATAATTAATAATACGTATTATTATTTAATGTCCTAAAATGTAGATTATCTTGATAGAAACCATATAGTCTAATCTAAAATATGATTTATAATACTGCTTTGATATCATCAAAAACTGCAATTTCCTTTTACTTGCAACCTTTGTAACCTTAGTTGACCATGGTTCACTTAGATTTTAATTGACAATATTTGATGTAGAAAAAAAATCACATACTAGAGACACGAAACAACAAATAACGATTTAGGAATTTATAAAGCTTTTAAATACCATCTGGAAAAATCTGCAAACGCAATTTTTTTCAGTGCATAAAACCCACACAAGCAAGAAGCAAAGAGATTTAAAGATGTGAACAGCAGCCACTGCAAAAAGGCAGCTTTATTAGGCGAAGATTAACATGTGCAGCAATAAAACAGTGGGTGATGTTAGACCAGGCTGTACAGAAGGACGCCACATCATGTTCTGGACAATAAAAAAGGCTGCTTATAGCCATGTCTCAATGTTTTTTTGTTTTTTTTTTTGCTGATGCAAACACCCAAACATATTGCACAATACAGAAAAAAACTGGAATTTAATCTAAACTTTTGTCATTCTCTTTATATAGGGTTTAATTTTCATGTGAATACTTTTTCTTGCTAACAAAATGCCCCTTCTACTGATGTTACACTGCCTGGCCAAATAAAAGCTGCCACATGGAATTAAAGAAGCCAACAGGTATAAGCCTTCCATTGGATAATTACTACCATGTCAAGAGAAACATCCAGTGGTTTTGGAAAAGATGTCGGTGTTTCAGAAGGGTCAAATCATTGGCATGAATCAAGCAGAGAAAACATCTAAGGAGAGTGCAGAAACAACCAAGTTAAAAATCTTTGGGATGTGCTGCAGAAGGCACACTCTACCATCATTAATGTCAGATCTTGGTCAAATATTATGCAACACATAATGTCATAATCAAATCTAGAGTGTCTTGGGGCACTCACATCGCCTCTGCTGTTGGGAAGGCCCAGCAGCGCCTTTTCTACCTGAGGAAGCTGAGGAGCTACCACATCCCCAGGCCACTGCTGGTGAACTTTTACAACTGTGCCATCAGCAGTGTTCTGACTTATGGGTTCCTAGTGTGGTTCTCTAGCTCCTCCAAAGCAGACCAGCAGGCACTCCAGCGTGTGGTGAAAACAGCAGGGAAAATCAATGGAATGCCTCTCCCAGAGATTACTGTAGTTCCATCTTCACCACACGCTGTCTACGGAGAGTGCAGAACATCATGCGTGACAGCCACCATCCTGCCCATCACTTGTTCCAACTCCTACCCTCAGGTAAAAGGTACAGGTCCCTTCAGAGCCGGACCAAAAGACTGGCCAACAGCCTATACCACCAGGCCATAAGACTCTTGAATTCACAGGACTTTTGAGGAACGGACTTTCTAAATTCTTAATGTTTTGCCTTATTCATTAGGGCCCCCTTATTATAGTCTGGTTGGGGAGCTGTGTATTTATCCTGTGTGTGTGTGTGTGTGTGTGTGTGTGTGTGTGTGTGTGTGTGTGTGTGTGTGTGTGTGTGTGTGTGTGTGTGTGTGTGTGTGTGTGTGTGTGTGTGTGTTGGGGGGGGCAAGCATTATGGCACTTAATAATCTTTGCTGCACTTTAAGTAGGATGGAGGGGGGGGGGGCTGGGGGGGTGAAGCACTGGTGTCACTTTTACCTCTTGTGCACTTTATTTGGAACTTGCTGCTACTAAGTATTGTACCCCAAACACAATTTCGTTGCCTTTTTTTGACAATGACAATAAATTCTTGAAACTTGAAACTGAAAATCTAGAGGTGGTCCAATGAAATTTAAGTGTGACCTATATTTTGGTGGCAACCTATTTTTGGTCAGGCAGTGTATTATTGAATCTTTTATACCATAATTATTTAATCTAATCAAGTATTTGGTATTTTACAAGTGTTTTGATCGTCTCCTACAGACGGTCCTACAATGGGGGTATATTTGTGAGATCAGTTTACTGATCTCACAAATATACCAACTTTCAACTTTCTGCGGTAAAACAGATGAGACTTTGTTGTCTTAACTGTCATCGTGGCCATGGTTGGCTGAATGTGTCTTCCAGTCTGTCTGATTAGTTTGAAAAGCGAAAAACAAATGTCCCCTTACGCATAACTCCATCCCAGATTTTTATATAATTAGGCAGTGAAATATATCTTTCTAACAAGCACTCCTCTGCTTTCCTCTGATGCATCCGCATTTACTTATCTAGTCCCATTTGGGGAAATTAGAGAACTTGGACAGTGGTGACAGATTGCTTTGTCTGGAAAAATATCCTCCAATGTCGTCTGATGAATAAAATGTACCGTTGTAATGTGAGCACATGTTGTTCTCAGTGTCAGGAATTTTAGAGTTTTTATCCTGCAGGTCTGTTTATTATTATCTTCTCCTTCAGTCTGCTATTAGGAGGTTTCCGTGCAAACCTCCTAATAGCAAGACATTTGCATGTTTGCGCCTAATAGCAGGAGTTCCACCCCAATTTAAACCCCATAAGCCTGTATGTGCCACCTTTTAAGGGGGCTGGATGATAATCCTTTAGCTGATTAGTTCTGAAACTGACACACACTTCTCCTATGTCCAGATAGTCATCCAAGACTCCTCTACAAGGGTCTCTACTTTATTCATATATCCACAAAAAGCATTCAGATAGCCAAAATACAGTATACGACCAAGTTTGTGTGTCTGTGAGCCTGGTTTCAACAATACACATGGCAGCGCCAAATGATGCATTGCTGATGAAAGCCAACAAGGCACTCAATCGGCCGTAGTCAAACTCATTAGCAAAGCTCCGATTATTTGCAACTGACGACTCTACAAAATCCTCAAAAAACATCAGCAAAAACAGACTACAGCACATAACAGCTATCCGGAAGATATTTTCATCCAAATAAAATTCAGTTTCCGAAATAAATATATCCATCTGATGGCTTATTATTCAGCTAAAAGCTTCTTAGTCTAACCGGCATAAGGTGCAACGGCATGCCCATATATGGAAACTGTGCCTGTATGTAATTCACATGGATCTCTGCTACTCTCGCCTTCGATTCGCTGCTGCTTCTGTCTCAGATTGGTCCATATCATTGGATTCAGTAGAATGTGACCTTTCTAAAAACCTGAAGCTTCCTGTTTGAGGCTCTTCTACATCCCTTTGTATATATTATTGTGTAATTGTAGTTTTGGATAATTAGAGTATTGTGTAATTAAATAAAGGGTGCTTAAAAAAAAAAAAAAAAAGAAAGAAACTTGTTTTGGTTTTGGGGAAAAAAATGTAGTTTTATGACCAAATATATAAAAGCATTCCTGCCTGGATTTGTTTCAATCTAAACATCTAAAACTTCTCATTTGGTTGTTGAATGAACACCAAACCTGCTACACATGTAACAAAGATGTTGGAGTTACAGTTTCTTATGTTTATTTTTTTTGCTATAGAAAAGTAAAACGATTTCTATTTAAGCATCAGTTTTCAATTTATTTCTTGCCATTTAAATCTAGGTCAGGACCAGATTAAATTTCTTTTAAATTTTAATATCCAGATCATTCTCCAGGACCTTTACTGTATGTCAGTTGATAGTAAAAACATTAGCAGTTCAGACACTGTTGAGAAATACTTTATAAAGTACATGCAATGAGTCTGTTATTTTTGGAAAATAGACCAAATAGAATTTGTTTTTAAAATTGTATAAATGTCAGGGTTCAGTAGATGTTTTGTACGGTTAAAGCTCGTCCTCTTGACAAAAATGAGCCTGGTTTAAAGAACATTCCAACCTGAGCCGCTTCTCTTTGGTTCGGTCCTTCATATGGAAATCAAACGGTTCTTCTAATCACCACCTGAGTCTGAATGCACCACAGGGGCTTTATTAATCTTGACTGCTAAACTCCAAGAAATTGCCTTATTAAAGCACACAGATACATTTACAGTCACAATGAATTCTCCGTTGGTCACACAGCGGTAACAGGGCTGCAGCTTTGATTAAAGTAGTTTGCACAACATGATTCTGATTGCAGTGTCTGAAGGGGTGAAATTGAATTTATTTAATTTACCTTCTTTTTTTCTCTTTTCTAACTAATCTGACCTTTGGGCAACAGCTATTGAAGGGGGGTAAATTGGTTAACAGTATTTGAGGCACGTGGTATTTCATTTAAACAAGAAATGCATCTGAATTTGAATTTCTCAGGGAGGATGCCTCCACTGCAGTCAGGATCAATACCAATTGATACCAAAAACATATTCAGCCCCCTTCTACTACTGAGAAGGATCCTCGAATAATCTACCAGGACCTGATTCATGTCAAACGTTTTTTTTTTTTTTGTGTGCTTTCCAACCCTTTTTTTGGCAGAGCAACACTAGAAATAGTTCAACAATAAATCTGAAAAATGGATCTGTTCTACAGATATTGCCCCTCGAAGTGATAACTGAAAGAAAATAATGACCAAAGTGTAGAAAAATTAATTCAAGTGACACCAAACACTGGAAATTAAATTATAAATCCCACAGCAAAGAGTTCATGCATAGCAATGCTATAAATGAATAATGGTAGCTGAGACACAAACAGCTCCAACTCTCCAGAGAAATCTTGAAATAAAATAAAAAGATGGTATTTTTCATTCGAACTTGGCGGAAAAGCACTAAACTCATCGGTCTTTGTGTCTCTGATGTTGAAAAATAACAATAAACAAAATCAAAAAAGGAGATAGTACTAAAAGATCTGAAAAGTAATGGCTTTAATCTAAGGCAAATGGCACATACTTCAATATTTCACACTGTAACATTGACCTTGATTAGCAGGACGGAGGACTCATTCAGAAAAGAAGTGTGTGGCTTCGGCGAGAGGGAACATCAAGGGCACAAATGACCTAATTATACAGGAAGAGACATTTTAATAAAGTTTTGACATTTTAAAACTTTAAGTAGTATTGTCACACCGGACACACCTACTGTGACGGGCAAACAGCAGAAAGAAAAAAAGGCATAATTTCTAAGAAGTCATCAGTTCCGCCTACCCACGCAGATATAGCTGACATTTGATTTATTTTTTACCTTTAGCTTTCAATCTGCAGTTCAAAAAATTGCAGCAAGAAGTCATCAACAAAATAATCGGATTGTTCCAGCAGCAACTCATTTCAAAATGAATTAAGTCAATTTTAGTGGTAAAAAAAAAGGAAAAGAAGCAGAGCCACCCAACTAACTTCCATCAATCAGAGATGTCATTAAGAGTGAAATATCAAGGTTTGTTTTTTTAAAGTCCAAATATTACACTATGGATCCATTTTTAGGAAGAGAAACAGCTGTTTAGAAAGAAGCAACACTTTTTTTAAATAAACTTTAACAAAGATGAATCTTTAGGCCTCTTTCATAGGCCTACATATATAGTCTGTCATGTTAACAAGCAGAGGTATTGGGGATCCCCTTAGTGGCGAGAGGAAGATTTTAAAAAATGAATTAAAAATAATTTGCACATTTTTTTTATTTCTTATGAATACTTTGGAAAATTATTTAGATTCAGATCAGATTTTTTTTTATAATTTTTCTATTATGTGTAGTTCGATTTTTATTCAATTACTCTGAGGCCCAATCAACACAAGTTTCACCAAAAAAAATGTTTAGAACTGTTAATTTACATTCATTTTTACTACTTTTCAAGGCTGCACTTTTAAAAACATATAAAATTGCCCAGAGAGCTGTTTCAAACGAAATTTCTTTCTGTTTGGAAATATGAACGGCATCGTAAAAAAAATCGGAATTGAGCATCAAGACCTGCAGTGTGAACGTAGCCTAAGAGCAAGGTGCCGCCGTGCACTTTAATATCTATTTGTGTAGTTTGACGTAACCACAGTATGAGAATGTTATTTTGACTATTGAAGTTTAAATATTACAATAAAATAATAATTATTTCCTTGTGGTTTGCATAAAAGTATTTTGGAGTTAATAGAGTCACGTGCAACAAACATAGTGACTGGTAATGTAAGAAGTTAGTTTTAGAGAATGGAGCAAAGACTGGAGCTGCTCAAGTATTTGTCTCATTTTTAACCTTCTCACAAATGTTAAACATTTATGTCTGACTAAAACTATGTTTTCCTAACTCTTCAGATGTTACATAGCAACTGGAAGTTGCTAGTAAGACTCCTGGAAGTTGCTGCTTCAGGGTGTTTTTCAGCTGGAACATTTGTAGCACATAAGATCTCCTTGAGTCCAACGTTTTATGGGAAATTATGTTAATTTATGGGCAAGATCTAACATACTAACAATAGGAAACATGCTCAGAATGAGCTGCGAATATGTCGAACCACACAATGCCATTTGTTCCTTGTTCCTGATTCTTGCATTTAGGGCTGCAGCTTCATACAGATTTATTTAGCTGCCATGAAAACAGTGTATTTCAGGTTTTGTTTTTGTTTCTTTGTCACCAGTGAATTGTAAACCAGACAGCACAATGTATCAGTGTCATAACATTGCTAGAAAAATATTCTACTTTGCTAAAATATTTACTGGTACTGAGATTGCATTGCTTCATGACTGAACAAGCATAAGAACAGATATTGTTTTGTGGAATAAAAAAGGCAAATTATTTGTACGCTTTACAGTTTTGGTTGGAACAAAATGTCCTTTTAGTTGTGGAAGTAAAGTTTTTATATATGAACTTTGATCGTGCTATATTTCTAACATATTTTTTATTTATTTGCACAGGATCAGCATTTCTCATCAAGGTAAAGCGATGAAGAGCTTTATGGTTACTGCCTGCTTGTTAAATGGTGTATTAGCTGGTTCACCACATGTAACTAACTATTTAGAAAAACTAAATCAATACTGGCAGAAACGATATGGATATTAAGGACGAGTAAGCACAGATATAACACCAATTTATTTATTTATTTTTTTAGATAAAATTATAAAAATAATTATTATTATTTTTGTTTGTTTGTTTCCTCAGTGTCCTGTCTGGCAATGTGGCAAAAAGAATAATTGTCTTGATGCCAAAAACGAGCCTTTGCTTTCACAACTGGAGCAGTACGGCTATTGCTAAAGTGTTCCGCTTGATTTATGCATGTACATAGCTTCATTATAATTATGCAGGGAGTTTTACAGATTATATGGACACTGCAATGTAAGTAGAACAGGTAATGAAATACAGGAAAAAGGAGAAAAGATGAGAGAAAGAGGAGATAAAAGGGAGACAACGATAAAACATCTTCTGCCTGCTTCATCACCTGCAAAGAGATGAAAAAAGAACAACACAACCAACGGACATAGTATAAGAGATACAATAAAGTGGCACCTTGATGCTATCGCTGAAGTATAATTGGCATTTTTTAATCTGACAGGTATACTGTGGTAGCTGAAGATCAGAGTATGGGCTTTCTGTATGGAAGTGAATCTCTAAGTACCTAAACCAAGCACCTGTAGTGGTTTGTGAGAGTGCACTCGTGCATGTGAATGCTCAATAGTGGTTGTGAAGAGCAAAAGACCCACCCTTCAGAGCACCGAGGCAAGCACCAGGGGACCCAAAACCCCAGACGCCCAAAGAGACCCGTAGAGTGAAGGCGTCCAAGAGGGGCTAACACAGGAAATCCCCACCCCACCCCACCAAAGGAAGAGGAGAGACTGCCCCGAGGAAATCCCCCAGTCGCCACAATGCCAAAGCCCCCAGGAGCCACAGGGAGAAGCCTGTGGGCTTCGCCGGCAGCCAGCCACCCTGAAGTGGAACTGGCCATGGGCCCCCGGGACCAGAGACGCCCTGCCCATCGGCAAAAGCCCCGACCGAGCCCTGGGGGCCAGGCTCCGTGTGGTAGCCGCCAGGAAGGAGCCGGTACCCGTCCGGGCATCCACCCCCCAAACACTGAGCACCAGCAATGCACAGGCAGGCCAAAGCAGCAGACAGGGGCAGGACAGGGGGAATGGGCTCCTCACTTAGCGGAGACTTAAGATGTTCTTGGGAGAACCAAACCTATTTCTCAGGAAATACATTATTAACCTCAACCCATTATAGTTTAGTTTGCTTCCTTTTTTTTTTTATTTTTTTTTTTTAGGTAGGAATAAACTTAATTAAGGTCTATTTTACAAAGTAAAATCGAAGGCAACCCAGATGTTTATCTAGCTGCTCATGTGCAAATGAGCTGATGGTACGGATCGTGGTTCCAGTACGATTCAGGTAGTAACAATTCCAGAGTCCGGTCCAGGTGTGTAAAAAGGATGAAGAATGTAATTCATGCTGTTCTGTTTGTGAATATAAACATTCGATAATCTAATGATCAATCTGCATAACAAAGCAGCATTAATGCCTCTGCAAATTTGGCAACATGATAGAAAAAGACAGCAAATTTGGGAAAGTGCTGTGATTTGATGCAGCTCATTGAATCAAGATCAACCAGAACAACCTGTTCAAAAGTGCTAATAACAGCGTAAAATGTCTCCCACCAGATTGTTGCATTTCACTAAAAACAGAGCGCTATATCCCAGTTAGCATCCACTTTACTGAAATGAAATAAATAATCGGCCAGCTCGGCAGAGCAACTACCCCTACATTTTAATGATAGTTTTACATCTCTGTTCATTGGAAATTATTAGTTTTTTCCCCATATTTTATTAATCTTTTTTCAGCAACCTACTAGTTTTCTGTTTTATCTAATAAATACATTTCGCTTATTGTATATAATTACTGCATTTTTATTCAGTTAGTATTTAAAACAGCTGGCGCAAAAAGATCAAATATAATTTACACATTTTTTAAAATGCATATAGCTAAATATTTAGCTCCCACGTTAGGCAAAGATTGTATTGATATAAAAGAAAATTACAGAAAACTGCTATCATGTATATTTCTGTGTTCCTGTTAATATATTGTGTACAGTTGCACTAAAAATCATTATGTTCTATTTTTCTAAGGTATAACTTTGTGCACAATGATGTTTTGCAAGCTTTGATTTATAAGAAAAGTTGGTTAAAGAAACTTTAAGGTAAACCTAGAAATCACTACAATGTCCATTGTTTTCAGACAGAATCACACATGCTGAAGGCACTTTTTCAAAGCCTTTAACACATTAAATTCTATTTAAAAAATAAACCGTGCACAAAAACTTGATAGAACTGGCTTTGAGTGGATGTACAATAAAGAAGCTCCTTGAATGAATGCAAAGCCCTTGCTACAGCAGATTGTTTTTACCGGCGTTGATGAGTCATTTCACTCCATCTCTAATCCACACAGCGTGCTTTATTTTAGATCTGTCCTATGGCGGAAAGTTACCACTCAAATTATGCTCAATAACCCTCAAAGCACATTTTTCCCAGATGAGTGTAACCTGAGAGTTACCACTGGCACAAACACAAATGCAAAGAATCACATATTCTTAGTGTGTAGGCCAGGCAGAAAAAAGCAGCAATAACCAGGCAATGGACAGATTTTACATTTGATAATTTCTAATTGTATTATTTTAATTCTAAATAAGTCTGTCTCATGCTGTGGTCTATATCGCTCATCTGCCTTAAACTGCAAATAAACACAAGTGACAAACTATTCCTAAACCATCCTTTGCACCATGTTTTTTCTCCCGCATTGCACTTTATAGAATGGAAATGTTCATTTACTGTCTGAAAAGCTGAACTAAACGAAAATTCGGTTTGTATACACTCTGTGTTTACAAAATTAAAAATAAACGTCTAACTTAAACTTTAAGCACAAGGTTCAATCAGGTTCACCTCTTCTGTGAAGGTTTTCCACAATGGGCTAATGTCAGGTCTAATCCTAGCCCGTCTGCAGCAGCCCTCTCTCTGCATAGCTGTGTGTGAAGTACCGCTGGCTCGGATGGCGATTTTTTTTTTTGTCTTATTTGGCAAAATGTTCATTTCATTTGTGTTTATCAGACTGTGTTCATTATTATTCCCCAATAATTGAAAAAAATAACAATCTATTAACTAGAGACTATTAATAACAGGAGGTTAAATACAGCCCCAGACTAGCCGAGCATGTGGCGACGTCACGAGTACGCTTCTGTTCCAATTGACCAATATTAATGCTTCCTGCTCCCGTTCTCCCCAAGTCCACACTTTCCTGTGTTCTTCTCTAGAAGATACTTGGGAGGACAGGAGTCCATACTCGCATTCTTGTGAATAGAGAAACAGCCCTAGTCTAGGTTCAGTAATGATGCAGTGGACAAGGAAGCAGAGAGAAGAGCATCAGCAATAAGTGCACTTTAAGAAAAAAGGTTGCATTTAAGAGATAGACAGGATGAGTAGAACAGCTAAATGAAAAGATAAAAAAAGACTTGGAGAAAAGAAGTAATTGAGAAATGTGTCACATTCCAGGTGAAAGGTGTAGAGTAATCTCAGTAATGAGCCACAAAAGAGAATGAAACACCTGATGCCAAAACAGAGTGAAGGTAACGAGACTGCAATTCCAGCCCAGCAGGAAAAATAGAAAAAGATCAAAACAGGACTGACTTCCACACTCGCTGCACTGATTTACGTTGGTGCACTGTTACTAATTTAGGTGCATCCACCTTTTTGCATCTCTATAGTCCACACATTGATATATCTGCTTGAAGCAAAACCAAGAAATGAAGCAGGTTACAGTGCCTACACCACGCTTAAGACAACTACTCTTTCTGTATTTAGGAAAATGGCCAGTCAGAGTATTGTAGATGGATTTAAAAAAAAAAACAAAGAAAGAGAAAAGTCTGCTTGAGGATTGACACTTTATTACATGTTGATGCACCCCTTAATTAGATGCACTGGTGCAAATGCCTTATTAATTAATCTTCCCACAGTTAGACTCTGAATTTGGCTCCAATGCACTCATACCCCATTTAAACATGACAGATGGTGCACCTGTATTCATTTAAGCCAAAATTACACAACAGAGACAGCACGGCTACTATTCTCTTTTTTTAAGTTACTCCTTTATCTAATTTTATCTCTAACTAGTAGATGGTGTTTTTAAAATTAAAGGAACAGCCTTTAATAACTGAAAGGAAATAATCAGGTGATGAAAAACCGTAGAGATGTTTGAAAAGAGATCCAAAAAACTCAAGGGATCCCCACAGCTTCAAAAACACGCCTGGTGAGTGTTTGGGATCAGTTATGGGGAGTCCCTTTTTAGGGAATAAACTTCTTAGCCAGGAATATTAAAGAACTGTGAACAAAGATTTAAAATATGAGTCCAAATGAGTAGGGATAACATCTAAAAGATAAGAGAAAGGGTAAATGAGAAACAAAGACCCATTTTCTTTTGAGTTAAGGTACATTCACACCTAACATGAATTTTGAAGCTGGAGGGAAGGATTTACATGTTATCCCTGGAGCTCTGCAAGACGGTGCGAGGTGAAGGTTGTGGAACTAGAAGGGTGAATGTTTTGGGGGTTTTGGCAAATTCAGCAGAGCTACATCACCCTCATTCTCTGCCACACCTGCAAACTTAAATCCAATGGTTTTTAAAACGGAATTTTTGTTAACATTTATGTCACAAAAACTATTCAGGGACTAGATGTGGATGTGAGCTAAGGTGGAGTGTAGATATGAAAGAAAATAATGTTACAAAGCTGAAATACTGAATGCTCTTAAGAGGTTTGTTGGTGGTGTCTCCCCTCCACTCTCAAGCTCTGCCAGCATGGCAGGCCTCTCCAATCTATCACTGTCTTCCTCCGGTCTCCTCCTGAGTTTGCCCCAGCCAGCCATCGCCTATCCCTCGCACTGGTTTCCCAGCAGACTTCTCTATTTTACTGCTGTCCTCCTCAAATCCTCTGCAGTTAGCTTCTAGAGGGTAACCCCGGCCAACTGCAGCCTACCTTCTGCTCTGGCGCTGATCTACTGCTGTCCTCCTCAGTTCTATCACTGTTGTTCCTTAGCTTCAGATGGGAGCATGACCGGCCACATTGTCCCAAATCTGGTGATCTGTCAGCCATGTTTCTTGCTTTGATTACACTCCAATACCAACACATCCTCATTCCAGACTTGTCACATATTGACGCTTGGTCAAGTCCCAGTAGTACTGATGCACAGGGTTCATTACAGGATAAAGCAGGAACTTTCAAAAAATTTCCATGAGCTGTAAAGTAAAAACTTACTACTTACTACATCCCTTACCCTAACCCGGGGGTCTGCGACCCGCGGCTCCTTAGTGTCTCCCTTGCGGCTCCCTGTAGCTTTTACAAAAAATTTTCATAATCGTTTTTTTTTTGGTTTGTTTTTTAATATGGTGTGCAAAAAATGTATTATGTTTTACAATGCTGTAAACATTTGTATAATAAATATATTTAAATTATAATTTGCGTCATAGCCATCGAGATCAGAGGTCATAACTTGCAACCAGCGCGGCACAGTGCCAGACAGTGCCAGGTGTGTCTCGGACCATCGATTCCAAAGGGAAAAAAAGGAAGATGGCTAACGAGAGAAGAGGATTCAAAGAATGGATGGAATCATTTACTTTCATTATCAATGCAGAAGGATTGCCTGCATTTTTGCTTTGTAATGAGAGGTTGTCAAAAAAGAAAAAGAAAAATTTGGAAAGGCATTTTCAGGGAAGGCAGAACTTCTGGATAAATTAGAGGAGCGCAAAGATAGAAGGATATTGGATTGCATCTCCACTACTGCTGCTAGTTTTGTTGCAAGGATGGAAAACCGTCCACAGATCAAAGAGGTAGCGCTCTGATGCAGGTATGTGGACTTTCCTCCATCCTAAAAATATAAATCACACCAGGGAACGATGGTGACGGAGGATGTGGGATGTCAGTTCCTGCTTGGTTCCTCATGACTCATCAACTCCTCCCAACAGAAACACGTCCACCATAGAAAGATTCCTTTATCGTGTTTTTATCATTTGATCATGCAACAAAACCCGCGCGGTTAAAGGCGGTGAAGTGGCGCACGGTGAAGGCGTTCACTGCTCCTCCCTCACCTCATGCTGCTATGTGACATTTGCCCCGGGACAAATATTTAATCATGAATGCTTCTTATATATTTAAGCCTACATTTTCTATAGTGGAATAATACACTAAGAGTCCGTGTTGCCATACGAGGCATATATAAGACTTTTACATTTTTGCGGCTCCAGACATTTTTATTTTTTGTTTTTTTTGGTCCAACATGGCTCTTTGAGCAGTTTGGGTTTCCGGCCCCTGACCTAACCCCTAAACCTAAAGAAACAGTAACACGTTACCATACACTTCTTAAGCTACCAAATTGACTCTGTAGGCTAAACTGCACTTTTTTTTTGTTGTGGGTCACGTGATGCACTGACCGCAACTTGCGATTCACCCTGCACGTCACATACTGACGCACAGGGTCTTTGACCAAGCGTCAATATGTGTCGAATTGGGATTAAGAATGTGTTTCAAATAGATAAGAAATTTTACATTTTTATTTGATTTAGTGTTAAAATTTCTGACTTAAGTTTTCCAACTTACTCTCTGTAAAAGACAAGAGAGCATAAATTTTCCTAAAATGAGTTTTAGAGGCTGTGGTCTGCTAATACGAATAAGTTCATTCAATCACACAGACTTCTATACCTGCAGTGCATGAGAGTATTTATATAGAACAGCTGGTAAAATAACTCAGCCACAAAAAATATCAATAACACCCCATGAAACAACAACTTAAACTATATAAGTTAGCAAACATAATAAGTTCATCTTAGTGCTGCAGCCAATGTGCAATAATCTAGAGAAGAGCTCCAACATTAAAGAAATCAATGTCAACTTTCTTTTTTTTTCTAGCTTGGTAGCCAGCATTCTACCCGCGATTAACCTAAATTAAATGTCTGTTCTAAACCTGTTGGTTTTCCTGCTCTTTTGTATAAACTGACCATTCAGGGAAAGCACATGAATTACTTAATCTAACAAGTCTGTTAACAAAAATAAGCTTTCTGAATGCCTCCACCTAAAACCAGTAGAGAACAAAAACATTTATGTTTAAATTGTATTATTTTGATAATAATAACTTGGTACTTAAATAACAAAATACAGGATTGCAGTTTTTTTTTTTTTTTTTAAACATAGACTGTTATTAGTTGGAAAAGACATTCCTTTCTATGAATAGTTGTTTTGTTTCCAAGTTGTGACCAAATGCGTCATTATTGTGGCCAAAATGTGGAATTCAGTGGTTATTTTAAAGGTGCATTCATTTTAACAGTCTTTCCCAATTATGTGTACATGAACATTAAATGTCTCTGGTGTGTCTGCCTGCCAACTATTTTCTTGCATTAATTTGGATTTCTAATGTGTTTTCTGCCCCTCTGAGTTTTGAACCCCAGTCATCACTTGGTTTAGTTTCACATTATGCAGATGATCAATTACTTTCTATTTTAAACTCCCATTTTCTTTACCCAGTCTGCTGATGTTTACTCTTCATGATATTTAACAAAAAAATGGAAACCTTTTGTATTAAATGAACCTTTCTAAAAAAAAAAAAAAAAAAACTTTTAAAGACTATTTTACATTAGAAATTATTTTTAAAAAGTCAGTTCAAACGTATCTTCTATTTTATGCCATTGAAAAGCTTTTTCAGCCTTATCGAAGCTCACCTATTGTGCAAAACTGATATGAAAATCCCCAAAACTGGACATTACTACTGGAGAAAAGGACAAAGCAGATGACAGTTAGAAGTAGGAGAATGATGAGTTATCACATAAAGAATCTTAATCAAACTGGATCTTAATTGTATTTCTTATCTTTTAGTAATGACGCCATTGCAGATTGTGTTTTTTTCAACACTTGCACAATTTTGATCAAGATTTGTGCACATCTTCCATAATGGATAGGCAGTAGTGACAATGCTGCAATGATAATGTTAAAGGTGAACATCTATACACTATTGCATAGATGATGAGTAGCTTATTACAACAGACCAAAGACAATGTAGACAAGGTTAATGGCAGTGTTCTCTTTCTACGTGAACTAAAGTTCATAATTCAAAATTTTGAACTAAGTTCACAGTTCCAAAAAATGAACTAGTTCAGTTCTTTTTTTTTTTTCCATATATTGCTCAATTACACCATAACCTACTGTAGAACCACAGACAGCAATTATTTTATCAGTTGTAACACTGAAACTGTGCGTCAGATTTCATCTTCATATCCAGTTTTGAATCCTTATCCAACCAGGGTTTACATTAGCATTGAGGGGACAGCATTTCCCCATTGTTGCTTTAATGCTTTGTTGCTGTCAATTCACTTCACACTAGTAGCAGCTGCAGCTTTCACCCCTACAGTATATTCTCAAAAACATCAGGAAAAATGTGCTGCTTGAATGGTCTTTTTTATGAGGGATTATTAAAAGAAAAACAGGAAAGTAGTCTTTAAGGTGCAAATGTTTTTTTAATTTTAATAATTTTTTCAATTTGAAATTCCATTTCAGTACATACTAAAAAGGAATACTGGAATCCTGGAAAATTATACCAGGCAGGTTTAACAAACAAGTTACATGAATAGTAAAACCCTCAACATTTTACTAACACAAACTGAGGGACCAGGCTGAGGTAGGAATTTAAGGTTACTGAAGTGCGGATTTTTTTACTGAAAGCCGGCGGGCAAAGTTTGCAGAGAAATGTAAGATTGTTGCCATCATCCTCACCGACCACCTGGTCATAAAACTGTTTTAAGTGATCATACTGCTGCTTTGTCGCCTCCACGGTCGCCTCCATGCTGCTGTGGCTTCCACGCTGCATTTTGTTTTGATGACGCACGCCGCTGTAGGCTACGACACTGGTAGCTGGTGTTGCCAGATTGGGTGTTTTTCCCGCTACATATTAAGGCCTGTTTACGGTGTGATTTAGCCGGGGTTTCGCCTGGAGGGCTCTATAGAAATTTGGCAACCTATTGAACGAAGTTGAACTGAGAGAGCGTGCCATTCACAGACACCAGAATGAACGAGTTCACAATAACGTTAATCAGGCAGTAATGCAGTACGTTCAGTTCACGTTCGCCCAAAATATGAACGAGTTCATGAACTTTCGTTCAATTAACGCGTTCAGGCACAACACTGGTTATTGGCATTCAATTCAGGGCCCAACAAGAAGGAACTTTAACATAGTTTAATCCGGTGTATTTTGACCTGGCCATATCGTTTTTGTGTTTAACACCCATTACTGTTAATACTGGTCCAGACCACTCTTTATAGAGAAAATACGACAGTTAGAGCACATACCATTAGCTGTCAGCTCCAATAGGAGTGTCTATTAGTATAACTCTCCAACTCAGTGTTAAAAGACACAAACCTTTAGTTTTCTTTTATGTAATATAATATCCCATTTAAACATTTCAATTTCCAATCCTTCTATCTTTTTTATGTCTTTTATCCTGTGTGTTCAACAGCGTATGCTCTTTTATTCGACCTTTAGAGACAAGGGAGCCCATTCTGAATCAATATCTGCCAGTAATGATTAGGGGCCAATAGACAGGGCACCTGAACAAATAGCCTAAGGCAAGGGAAGAAAATTAAACTTCCCAAGGGCCAGTATCTTGCACATTTTATAAGTCACTCTGCTCAAACACTCCTGTATCAAGTAGTTTGGGTATTCTGTGAAAAAATGTTGAAGAACGTTGTCAAAAACTATTTTTTAAGTATTTTTTACCATTCTAATGCAGAAGATAACTGCCCTGAAAGTTGGTGATGTTCGTGCCTAAACCTGGTCTGATGTAACTGTGTATTAAAGTGTAGAAGGGGACTCGGGCTGCTGTGGTTTGTCCTGTAACAGGCAAACCCCGTCCGTCCGTATAACCTCATTTGTTGCCAGCCTTTCACCAACTGAATGGCAGCCTTGCTTCTGTCAGTCTCCCCAGGGCAGACGTAGTATACCACCATCACCGTATAAATAGACGGGTGAATGACCAAATGTAATGCAAAGTGCTTTGGAGTGCCTGTGTTTGATAAAGTCCTAGATAAGTATACACTATTTACTAGGCCATGTACTGTAGATGTAAAATATGAGTATATATAGGTATATATCAGACATTGACTAAAAATTTTTAAAAAGTTTCTAAACAAGCCTCCAGAACTGACAAAAGATCAGGGATAGGTGTCAAAACGTATTCACAAAAAATGAAAAAATGTCAATTCGACTTGTGTACAGGCATTTTGTTCATTTATCACAAAATGCATTGAAGTTAACATATGTTATTCAGGGGTCAGCAGTACAACATTTTCAGTAACAATGTCAGTATATGCATAAGTGTAATAAAAACCTACTGCAGTCTACCTGCAGACCGTTACCACACTAGTCATCAGTGCATCTCCTTTCCTCTGGTAAATAGTGAGGGGGTTTGCTGCAAATGTGGTTAATAAACAGAGTGACGACCAATCAACCAGAAAAGAAGCTTGCAGTTAGATCAGAAACTAGTCAAAACCCATTTCAACCATCCCTGTATGCTATAATTGATCACAGAGACAATACGATGCAAGGTTTATAGGATCATTGCCAAAACGGCAAAAAAAAAAAATACTTGATAACTCTAACACTGCATAGGAATATACAGACCAATTTTATGTTTACATTATAAAGACATGTATGTTAGATGCTTGCTAACACTAAAGGTATATCCCTCTTACAATTATTTAAACTTAATATTTAGTTCCTACTCTGTGATAGGATGCCCCCTAGACTCAGTACACAAGGTGGGGGAAAAAAAGGATCCTAACTAAATTAACATCTCTGTTGGATAATGTCTCCCACCCCATGAATGAAGCTGCTGCTGAAAAGCTCCTTCAGTGACAGACTGCTGCACCCTAAATGCACCAGGGAGTGTTATCACAGATCCTTCTTCCTAGCAGCTGTAAGATTTTATAACCATCAATGTTCCCAACAACCTCAATAAGTTGTTAGATTTATGTGGACTTTTGCACAGTTTGTATCTTAGTAAGTTAAATAACATGCTGCTGTCATTTAATTTTTATTTTATTTTTTTTGCACATCTCTGGTGCAAAATCATCTCTCTAGTTGCTGCCATTTTTCACATATCCATTACTGTTAAAATGTCCACAGCTGTTATTGATTTGTCATTACCCAGACACAGAGTATTATATTGTAAAACACTATACAATGCTCTTTTTGTTTTATTTTCCTATCTGTTATTTTTATACACTTTTCTAAGGTACACATTGTGTGAACACTTCTACTATAACATTTGCTGCTATAAACACCACAATTTTCCTATTGTGTGACATTAAAGGAATTTTACAATATAATCACTGCTTTGTGTTTTCTAGTCTCCTGCTTTGCTGAAACGGAAAGCCTTAAAATTAATATATATAGATATTTCTCTCAATTTAGCTAACAGTCATGCTGTCTTTGAGAGTAGAGTTGAAAGCGGAAGCCAAAGCCCAAACATGACCAGGTATAAATATGCAAAAATCCATGTAGAATGAGCCCACACTGGGATTTGAAAAAAGGACCTTCTTGCTGCCAGATGATAGTGCACATCACAAGTCAATCTAGCAATATTACACCAGAGCCCTGTAACCACCCCAGGTGTTTGGGTTTTTACTTTGGTTTTTATGGTCTTTGATCTTTATTCAGTATTACTGAATATTTTTTGGGGTTTGTTAATATTTTCATCTTATTTTTTTTTTCTTTTCTGTTTTAAACTTTGCAATTTAAGTTTTTGCTATATTAATTTATTTTTCTGAGTTTACAAAAGTTGAAAAGGTGCTTCCATAGTAGTTCATTCTTTAGTGTTAAGCTTCCTAGTTTATTTCCCCTCTTAAAGAATCATGTGGGTAGATCTTCTGGCTTGCTTTACATAAAGTCCTAATATCGGTCTCCGCCAGTCACGTGACATTTGTTGCTAAGACGCCATTTTTGGTGGAAAAGGCGTAGTGTAAACAACCGCAGCATAGCTAAATGAAGGACTAAAGGATTGAGTTTGTTTCTCTGACTATCTGGAAAAAAGTAAGCATAATGCGAAATTACCGTACCGGTGTCGTGCCAAAGTAGTTATCCCTGCGAAAATTTGTATCCCCTCGTCGGGAGCGCGCACGTAGTAGGAAGAATAACCCGACTTAACTCCGCCTAAATTCCAACGTGCAGAACTTGAAATTTGAAAGGTTTTACGTGTATGAAAGTTGAGCTTTACTGTTTTATTCTTTATTTCACGTGTTGTAGCAGAATATCGCCAGTGATATTGATTTAAAACTGATTATAAAACACAAACGTTTGCTTGAAAGCTGGTCGCTGACAGGAAACAATTTCAACCAGGAAACAATTATTTTCCTTCTGCATATAGTTTTTAATGATTACACGTGCATTCCATTTTCTATTTCATTTTTATTCCAAGTATATGGTTTACAACAGTTTTCAATGGGATGAGAACATTTGGATACTGTGAAACAATGAGAGATTTTTTTAATGAACCTGTGGAAAAGAACAAGGATCTGTTTGCTTTCAGAGGGAGGAGTAGACACTGCTGTCAGCGACCAGCTTTCATGCAAACGTTTGTGTTTTATTATTAGTTTTAGATCAATATCACTGGCGATATTCTGCTATAACATGTGAAGTAAAGAATAAAACAGTAAAGCTCAACTTTCATACACGTAAAACCTTTCAAATTTCAAGTTCTGCACGTTGGAATTTAGGCGGAGTTAAGTCGGGTTATTCTTCCTACTACGTGCGCGCTCCCGACGAGGGGATACAAATTTTCGCAGGGATAACTACCTTGGCACGACACCGGGACTGGCAGCCTCTGACACAACACGATCGTGTCATTTCTGGTAAATAATTGTGCCGAAAGAACAGCCGCGTGTGGGTTATCTCGACTTTCCACCTATTATGGTGGTTTTCCCACGATGCACCGCGCCCGAGGTAAACATTGACGTCACCTGGCGCAGACCAATAACGAGAATAAAGTTATAAAATTACAAGGATACAGTCGCAACATTATGAGAAGTCGTAACATTACAAAAATAAAGTCCTAATATTACAAGAATAAAGTCGTAACATAACGAGAATAAAGTCATTAAATTACAAGAATACAATGGTAACATTACGAGAATAAAGTCCTAATATTACGAGAATAAAGTAATAAAATTACAAGAATAGTCACAACTTTACAAAAATAAAATTGTAACATTATGAGAATAAAGCGAGAATTAAGTCATAAAATTACAAGACTAGAGTCGCAACATTACGAGAATAGGTCCTAATATTATGAGAATAAAGTCATAAAAATACAAGGATAAAGTTATAGAATTACAAGAATAAAGTCGTAACATTATAAGAATAAGGTTCTAATAATACAAAAAATAAAGTTGTATTTTATGACAACTCTTACAAGAAGCACTTTCTTCCCTAAAATTAGGATTGTCGAGCATCATGTGACATTTTTTGGCATCAGTTTGACAAATAAGGAAATCTTTAAACACATCAGTATTAAATTGGGCAGTATGTTAAAGTGGACTCAGGCTGCTGTTTGATGGTGCTGGTCAGCCGTCATATGCTGGTTGGAGCTCGAAGCTTTTTTCTGAAACAGGTTGTGGTATTATGATTTCATTCTTGTAATTTTCAACTTTATTCTCGTAATTTTACGACTTTATTCTCGTAATGTTATGATTTTATTTTCATAATGTTACAATTTTATCCTTGTAATATTACAACTTTTTTCTCGTAATGTTATGATTTCATTCTCGTAATGTTACAGTTTTATTCTTGTAATATGTTATGACTTTTTATTATGATTTTTTTTTTTTTATCTCTCACCTGGCCCTATTACGCCATCATAGTTAACTGCTCAATTGTTTTGCTCAGCATTCTGTTTTCCTGATATTTTCTCCTGCAGTTTCATCGCCTGCTTATTCTAACACTAATTTTACTAACTGTTCCATATGTGACTGCTTTTGTAAGCTTCATTTTTATTCATGAAAACATTTTTAGCAAAACTACTCTCTACACTTCAGTTCACCTCAAACCACCTCACTTCAACAATGCAATACAATTCTGAGGAACTGTTCACAGTAAAAAAAAAAAAACTGTAATGCTTCCAAAAAGAAGAAAACATTGATTCTCCTACATGAGAGAGATGTGTAGAAAAATAATAATACTTTCAAAATAAAATGTAAGCAACTCTCAGCAGCCTTAAGACCAGGGAAAGCTGTGTTTTTGGTTCAGAATAAAAACTTAAAAATGTTGGCCAGCCCTGAATAGAGGAAAAACAGATCGAACTAAAAGTATGCCCAGGTGCAATTCTTGGCTCCTGGTCTAAAGAAGTAGAGAGCAGTATTTTCTTCATTTCTGGTGCAGCAACCGGCAACATAGTAAGAACAAACCTTCAATGCACGTCCTTCAGAAAAGCATTAGCATTTCCCCTTATCCAAAACAAAGAAATCAAGAAATAAAAAAAGCAGCTAGAATTCAAGCGGCACAGAACATTTCTCGATGCAGCTGTTGTGTTTAAACAGAAAATTAAACCACAAAGATAATTTATTTCAATTTATTGATATTATGTTCCTTTTAGAAATAATTTAATATTATTAATGGAAAATGATCTAAACAAATTTTAGTGTAGCTATAGACCTTTTATTATTGATAGAAAGATAATTAATGGCTTCAACGGGTCTATTTCTCTGGCTAAAAGTAGTAAAAAGTGTAACATTTGTTCACTTACTGTTCTTGCAGGAGGAAGTCCACGTTCTCTGAGGAAATCTGTCCCGTTACAGGATGAATAAATGATGTGGTCCTTTGGTTATGACTAAAGTAACAGGAAAGAGAGAAAAATAGAGAAATTAGGAACCTGCCAGACACCTTAAACAGTGAATTCATTGTGCTATTTTTAAACATTTACAATTAGAACCCCTTATTAATCTCTCCCCTCTCAGTAGCCATAACTTTCCCAGCACAGTGTAGAATGCGAGGGGTCGACCACAGGACCCCTTCCTAGTCGCCCATCCCACCCTGTGTGGAGTAAAGTGTCAGGCTCAGCACAAATGCAGGACAGTTGAGGCGCGAGCCTCTGTCAGTTACAGACTCATCCAGTCAGCCATTCAAAGCCTCTAGCAGAGTGTGAAACCATTGGACTGGGTAAACAACACCAAGCACTATGGAGAGTGTGTAAGCGCACTGGAGAGCATTTCTACTCGAAATATTGAATAGAAGTAAAAACACACCGTCAGCTCATTAGCTTGTCAATTTCAATTACGGCTGCATGTGTTTTGGCTTTGAAGGGTTCTTCATATGAAACACAGCTAAACTGCAAGGGTTTGATTCTTAAATTACACCAACACAGCTAATGAGGAGCACACTCACACCTGTGAAGGTCTACAGCCACTCCCAGGCTCTATTAATACAAAATAACACCGTTTAGAGATCAGAAAAATCATCTTTGACGTAGCAGAAGAGTGAATCCTATAGCATAGCGAGTTTTCCCAGGAGGGCCAGTGACACGGCAGCAGCACGTCCCAGAACAGGGATTTACCACGACACGGTTAGCTTCCAGCCTAACTACATCCTGTCCCAGGGTTACCGTCACATATCAATGCTTTACCTGCAGAGACTCTAGACAGATTGGATTGCCGTCAGCAGCAGGTGTAGGAGGAGAACGTTTCACATTTTTTCAAGTCAAAACTTCCCAGTTCATTGTGTTCTTAAGGGATTTAGGTGGAAAAAAACTCCACAAAGTGGATTCTTCTGATTCTAAGATAAAAAAAAAATAAGATTCTCTACAAATTAAACCTTAAAAGTTTGATTTAGATTTTATTTTCCCAGCCTTTTCGCAATTTAAACTGAAAATCTTTAAGGGTTTATAAAAAATAAGGTCTGATCAACATTTATTAGTTTGTTTTGCTAAAAATCTTAAGCCACGTAAAACTGAAGGGAGGAAATCTGTGATTTAAAATCAGATTTAGTTCTGAACTTTAAGTGGGACATTTTTTATAATTTGTGTTAATATAAAGCATTTCTGATTAACTCTACCTGTATATTTAAAAGGTCTGAATCCAGCACCATCCTGTTCTTGAGAAAAAGGTACCCCAAAGCATGATGCTGCCACCACCGTCTTTCATCTTGGTTGAAACATGACTGTGTGTTCAGGGTGATGGGAGTTATGGAACTTATCATAGTCAACAATGTCCTGCAAACTCTGGAATGTTGTCCAGACGTTTACCTTACTCTCCACATGGCTGGTAGAAAAATCGCAAATGGACTTTTTATGTCTTTCTCTCAACAATGGCTTCTTCTAGAAACTCTTCTCTAAAAGACAGATTTGTGGAATGCATACCTAACGGTATAAGTGTGGCAAATGAAGCAGCATTTTTATCAACATTTTCTCCCAGAGATAAGAGAATTCGGACTGTTTTTCGACTCCAGAGAATTTTTGATGGTGCCAGACCAAGTTGATTAAAATGACACATGTGGTACAGGAAATACTGTGCATATCAAAGACCAATTAATTAGCAATTGCTCTTAATTTACTTATTTATTTGTTTTTATAAAAACGGATCCAGTCTTTGATCTTCTGACAAAAAGCAGGTATCATAAAACCTTAACTACAGCAGGTTGTGTTTTTAACTTTAACAATTAGTCACATTATTTCACCTCTTTCCATTCCCACATGTACGTATAAAAGCTGGTAGTAAACTGTGCTGACAGACCGAGCCTAAGGGTTGGTGAAGCATGTAGAGTAGGTTCAATTAACACTTGAGGAATGCTGTTTACAACTCACTATGGTGCTGGCTTTGCTACAAGGGGAGTGTGTCGCTGAGAACAAAAACACCCAGTGTGCTAAGCTGCCACACTTCTCCAGGGAATATGTTCAGTGTTGTACCATAACAGGAAACGCAAACACCAAGTCAGATGGCGAGTTATTAATTGCTTGAACAGGACAGGGATTAAAATCAATCCGTTTTGGCATGAAAGGGAAAACAAATGGGGCTGCCAGGCCTCTGAGTCATAGGGTTCTGACTGAGAAGCTCCCCTGGTAGATCTGCGATGAGTCTGACAGCTGATGCTTAATGACAGGCGTAGAGCGTACGCACCGTTTCATTGATCAGTGATGTTGGCGTGTGCAGATTCCAGAGGATTTTCAACCTGCTCGCTCAACTTAAAACATGAGTTATCAAAACTTTTTAAAAAGCGAATCCACTTCATCTTTCTATATTATAAATCTTCATTTTTCATAAAATTTAAAAACAAAACATAAGTTGAATCAATTCTCAGTTCCTAGCTTGGTGCCACAAAGGGGTATTTTCATTATTGATAGTCCCTGATGCATCTCCGCTCTAGATGCCTTGTATTGATGCACCCCTGTGATTTCTTCAGCTTTTGCCGTATTGAGTCAATCACCTGCATACTGTTCAGCCAGCCTGGCTCTGTCATCACAGCTTATTTACATGTGCACAATTTGCAAAACTGTATTATAATCCGTGTTCAATATTTGCTTTGCTTTGTCCTCCCGAATAACCAACGTGCACTTGAACTTATAGTAAGAAATTGCTTGCTAGTCTGTCATGTTCAATGGTTCCACCACTTCTGTCCAGGTGTTAATGCTATGTTCAGACCGCACGCTATTAAAGCAGCAGAGGCAGCTGCTTTACATGCAAAGTCAATGGTTGACATGCATCATAAGGTCCTGCCGCACGTTTCAAGCTGCTGAGGCAGTGCCTCATGGGCCTCTAAGCTTCTGATGCGCTTCACAAGCAAACACTTTCAGAGTGTGAAAAATGTAACCTTTGCTGCTTAACACGCCACAACCACCACCTATTAAAGGCACACTATGCAACATTTTTCAGTTAATTAATGTGTTCCATAACGTTTTGGATGATTAAATGAGTCATTTCAGGTTGAACAAAGGTATTCTCGGCCGCCCTGGTGGTCTGTGGGGGAAATACTGCACTTGCAATTGCAGGAGCACCGACCCGCACCCACAGGCTCAGAAGTCTTGCGAGAGTCAGTCTTGCTTTACGGCGAGAACTGCTACACCCCCCAGTTAAAAGCATGCTCGTTGCTAGCACAGTGGCGATCTTTGTGCGGTGCTGCTTTCTCACCGGATGCAGCAAAAGCAGCAAAATCGCGTCTGCTGCTTCATTTTTACTGCTTGTACCAGTTAGTTCTGACGCGCGGCTGAAGCAGCTTTGCTGCTCTGGCTGCGCGGTGCAAAAGTGTGTCTGACGCGCGTTGGGTGGAGCTTCACTATCCTTTCTCTGCTTTGCAGCTATATTTGCTGTGATCAGTGGGAATAAAGTAGTTTTAATATGTTTTTAAGTGAGAAAATACACCTGAAAACATAATCAGTGCACTCAGTTCATTCAGATTATCATCATGACTTACAATATTTTTTCTGTCGGAGCCGCTCAGACCCCCACACACCAGCGGTGCGCCCACAGTAGGAATCCCTTCATCAGCAGCCTCTGGCCGGGTCGCCTCCTTGCGGTTCACCGTGGCAGCTGGTAGGTGTTTTTCATCTAAATAATCCAAACTGCAGGCACCAGGATAATAAAAGCGAACATATTCTGCCGGCAGATTTCTGCATTTTAAGTTAATTTAGGCGTTAATAAACTGTTTAAAATAGTGATCATAGCGCTCCGATCATCAGCGCTGTGTCTCTCTCCCAGCCAGCTCCCAGATCAGCTTCTCTGATTGGTTGACGCGGCGCGTCGAGCAGCAAAAATTTAATTTTTCCATCTCGAGCAGCAGCGCGTTTGCAGCGCGTTTGCAGCGCGTTTGCAGCGCGTTTGCAGCGCGTCACGCGCGTCAGATGCTGTCATTCGTTGCGTTCGCCCGTCTGCTAAGCTCAAAACAACCACGCCTGGCTTGACGGAGAAACCAGGAGAACAGCTGTGCACATTTACGACAGTGCACTTTTACTTTCGCCCTCTGGGGGGAGCCTCGCTGGAAAATCAACACCGGTTGCATAGTGTACCTTTAAGAGAAGCTCATCTGGGAGCTAACAGTCAGCACCGCTGATGCAGATCACTATGATCACTGATCTGAAACAGTTTATAAACACCTACATTAACTTAAAATGTTGAAACCCGAAATACCCGCAATATATTTTAGCTTTCATCATTCTGATGCCTGCAGTTTTGATTGCATTCATGAGAACCCCTAACACCTCCTTCCAGCTGCTACGAACTGTAGGGGAAAACCCCAGAGAGGCGACCAGGCCAGAGCCAGCTGTTGCTGGGCATTTCCAGTGACAGCGCACCAATGATGTACTTTGTGTTTTGTGCTGGTTCCGGCAACACAATAATAATCTAAGGCAGGATTGTAATCTTGATGAACTGACTGCACAGATGAAGTTTTCAGATGGACTTTCTCACTTAAAAAAAGGTATTAAAAACGACTTTTTACCCATTAATCACAGCAAATATAACAAAGCCGCGTCAAGTCGGTCCTTAATGGGTAAAACCATCAAAAACAGCAAGCGCTTTTTTGTAGTTCAATCGCATGTGGTCTCAATGTAGCATAAGGCTTCAAAGCATAGCCTCGGACCATCATCCTATGTGACTGCGTTTTAGGGTTCCTTTTTTCTAACAACTTTTCAAAAAATTCCCTGTTATTGTGTTTATCTCTCTAATGAATTCACAGGAAACTGGAGCGCTGTCAACTCAGATTACAATACTGGGATTTCCCGATTTGAAGTTTCAAGGTAAGTCAAATGCAACATTAACGACGAATATGGGGCTGTAAGGTACACCTATATCGCTTTTAATCGAGAGAATAACTGCAGTAGCCACGTTTCCACCCTTAGAGGGCAGAACCTTGTTCAAACTGGTTTCTACTAATAATTACAGAACAAGCTTACATGAAAACAGACAGTATCACATATGGTAGTGCCAATAAATGGAGACAATACTCCGGCATGCCAATATTTTTATATATATTAGCTTTTATATTTGTGCTCTAAGCAGGCATTCATTGAGGTCATGTGAAGGACATGCATTGCTGCTCCCTCTATTTTTTATCCATTTGTAAATGTTTTGTTTGATTTGGTAATAAATATTTATTTCATGTTTATACTAAAACTAGTTTAAAATGTATTATTATTGTGTCATTTTTTCATCTAACTGGAGGAAGATAAAGCAATATCAGCTCTAAATATCAATATCAGCTCTAAATATCAATATCAGCTGTAAAAATTTGCCCAAAAATATCAGCAGCACATGTCAAAATAACACTTATTGCATTAAAAAGCCTATATAAGCCATTCTCTACCAATAAGTACTAATTTATACAGTTTATCCTGAAAAGAAAAATGAAACTTTGAGGTTTAGTCACTCCTTAGGAATAGTATCAGGAATGGGATAGTCCTTAAGATACAGACTAACATATTTTATCTTGAAAACACATATACTGTGTTAACAGCATGATTTAGCAGTGATGACAGATGTGATGCTCTTTCATTTACACCACAGTGTCAGGACTAATAGATGGATGCAGAATTTGCAGCTATCTTATGTAATTAAAAGCTACATGTTAAACCCATTAACTCTGCTTGACCGTCCATAAACAGATAAAGGCGAATCCATCATTGCTGTTGCCACTTTTGCTTCAGATCCTCTCCGTTAACACAGCAGTAAATTTAGATATCGATCTCTGTCATTCACAGACAAAGCCGTCTGTTTGTGAGCCGGTGTGTTGTAACTGTTCCCCTGGGAAGCTGATCAATCTCATGTCAGTTGTTCACAGGATATGAATGGAAGACAGCATGTAAGGATCCTAAGAGGCTTCAATTTGGGTTCAAAATAACACAGGACATTACTGATGAGACGGCGTCATTTTTAGAGGAACACAGAAAATGATGGCCTCTGGTGCAAAGGAAACGCATGCTAAAAGCTTTATTAAAGAGCTTTTCTATCAGATCCTTTATCACTGGAGATGAGAGAGCTGCTCACAATGTACCTTCCGTCCCTGTGTCCCTTAGCCGATTGTGACATGAAAACATCCTTGATTAAATCTTTCCCCCTTTCCGTTGTTTCGTTGTTTTTTTTCCTGCAGTTTCTGACGGAAAAGTAACCATGAAACCTGGGAAGTGACACTGTTTGGTATTACATTCTTCCTGTCTGCGATAGGCTGCTCTCAGAGAGAAACACAGCACCCCAAAACAACCTCATATTTTACTTTTTTAAATTATAGTCTAACATAATGTAAAAGTGACAAGAAATGTCCCTCAAATGGGCAACAAACAAAAACCTAACCGTTTAATCTGAAAAAAAAAAAAAAATGTCAACTTTTTGCATCTATGATCATTTTTAGGGTGTAGGGAGTGCAGTCTCACAACATTGGTTCAATGTTACCCTGCTTTCAGCTGCAGCTGACAGCTGCTCCCAGGTTGCCCACAATGCTAATCTGCATAAATGACTCAGTTAAAAAGGGGTTAGTTTTAATTACATAGCATCCCTAAAGCAAAAAAAAAAATAAAAATGTTTTTTTTTAGTATTTTGGGCAGTTGGTTCAGCCTCTGTTAATATTTTTCTAGATGGTGTCCAAACTGATGGGACAGAGATTAGAAATTTTATCCAAAATCATATTTTATTCATCATTTTAATAGATACACAAAGGGATGAGAAAATGAAAAGGCAGTTTGATGATTTTTTTCTAACCTAATTTATGAGTCATAAAATGAAGCATTATTTTGAAAATATAAAATGTATTTTTTGCTACTCGGTAATAATGGGACTGATTGTGAATTGAATAGAAATCATATTATGACAGAATTCTCTGCAAACATTGTACTTTTATCCAAACTAAGTTAATATAACACTACAACATGATGTAGCTGGTCATTTAAATCCTTTATAGCAGGGATGGTAAAACTATAGTAAACTCTGGTATCCAAAAGTAGGAGACAGGCCTGTTGTCATGATCTTAACGCTGATGGCTGGCTTGATTACTCATTTCATTCACCTGTCCAGCTCTGCCCTGTTCCCCATCATGCCTCATCTGATCCACCTGCTCCTGCTTCTATTTAAAACCCTTGGTCCCAGCCATCAGTGCCAGATTATTCTTGAGCTTTTGGTGTTGAGAGTTCTCTAGCTTTTCTATAGTGTTCTGATTGTCTGATCCTGATCCGTTTCTGTATTTGGACCTTGGAGCCTGCCTGCCCGTCTGATCTGTTTGCCTGCCTCTCTTCGGACTCCTGTTGGATTCTTCTGTGGACTGAACATGGAGCTATCTATTTATTTTGCCCTGTGGATTATCCTGCCTTCATTCATCAGCTCTGATCTGATCTCCTGTCAGCTCTGCAGCTTTCTAGGCTTCCGCATCTGGAACTCTCTGGCAGCATCGTGTCAGCGTCTTCCTGCCTCAGACGTCCTAGCCACTGCAGCCACTGACACTGCAGATCTCTTCCGTCATTATTTGAATAAATGCTTTTTAAGTATTCCTCTTTCTGTCTTGCCTACTTTCTGAGCCATTATACCCGTCTGCTCTACAGTAAAGCTGCTGAGATGCAACTTGCTAAGTGACTTGGTATGACTGAAAGCAGTGTCTTTGTTTCCAACCATGTTATTCATTGCTCTGTACAGTGTGGGAGGTAAACACAGGAGTCTGGATATGTACCCTTGGAAGATCAACATAAAAACTAGAATCATAAAATTAGTCAGACTTCAGACACAGTGACTCATCCTTGCTGTAACATCTTTTCACATTAGGACTCGCCCACAGTTGTGATGCTTCATAATAAAATATCATAGAGGACCTATAAAATCAATGAGCCGTGGCATTTCAATTTGGACCAATCACTGATGATCATACACACCGTTTAGACAAAATGACTCATTAGGCTGCATTTAGAAAAAAAGGCACCAATCGACAGTGCTTTTCAAACAGCTTAAATCTCATCTCATCCAGGGCTCACTCTCAGTATAAGTCAAGCATAGAATTAAGGAATCCCACTGAGCCTCTGTCTCACTATAGGCTCCGGACCGCTGTCAGCCGAGGCGTTGATTCTTTGACCCTGCAGACCTCCACATGACATTGATGAGAACGGGTTGTCCAAGTCCAGTCAGTGCCTAAACTTTACTCCACATTACTTTAGTTACTCACTAAATAACCCTACATACTTCTTATAATTTCTCATGGGTCATGCAGATACCCTCTGTTATGTCACTACCAATTATTACAAAGCAAAGCAGGTTTTTTAAAGAGAGAGTTGTGCCTCAGTCTCATATCTTCAAAACCTCCTATTGACAAATAGCCCATATAACAGGTTTGGCTCTATAGTGTGCAGCCTCTCGGCAAGCAAACATACCACACATGAACAGATTTCCTTCAGGAAAAGTAAGAAATCAGGGAAATTCAGAAGGCAGGTAAACACCTGAAAGGTTCATGCCGTTGTTGAACCATTCCTGAGCGGTTGTAGCAGGGTGAGTTATCCTGCTTCATCACCATCACCACCTTAAGGATCCCACTGCCTCTGTCGTTTCTAACTGGGATGCAAACAAATAATTCACTTATGATTCATGGTTTGTTAGATAAAAATTAGCTCTATCTCATAATTGATCAAACCAAAATAACCTAAATTCAAATTCAATTCAAAAAGGTGTTTTTTTTATATCCTAAAGGGAAATTAACTGTTGTAGTAACTCATTGGCTTGTTGTAAGTGTTGATGCTTTAGGCATTGTGGATTTTCTGTAGCTGTCTGTCTATAGAAGGTCTGGAGAAGCCTCTGGCTGGAGACACTCTGTCTGACTAAGAGGATTTTCACTGTTTTCCATAATGTTCTTTACTTTATGAAGAATTCCTCTTTGTGAATGCATCTCCGGGGCTCTGCAGTTAAAAGAACAGAGCCAGCCTTCTTTATTAAGCTCTCATATTGTTATCCCAGCAGATGCGAGCAGAAGAGATCACGCTCTCCACAAAGTGCCAACAATACAACTAAAGCTGTATCAACTTTTCTGCTGCGCTCAAAAGGTGAGAGTATTAAAAAGTGGTGGATATTCTTAAAAAAAATATACCATGGTAGAATACAAGCTGGCAACAAGCACTATAGACTGGGAAGGCTTTTATGATTTTATTGAGTTGAGTTTTAGCATTTCTCTGAGAGCAACAGGAACATCTTGGTTAAAGTTAAAAAACAATCCACTGGACTTTGTTTCCAAGTTTGAAGATTTTTCGCTTCCCATCCAGGAAAACAAAGCCCATTCCTAAGGGGCGGACCAATTCGTCCAGTTTAATCTGCAGCTTTTCTAAGCCATAACTAGGCTTTGTCTTTGGTCCACTCTATAAAGCCTCAAATTCAACACTATATCTGACATTTCGAATTGAAAAAGCTTCCTGGATGGGAAGCAAAACGTCCAGTGGATTGTTTTTTTTTTACTTTTTTTGTAATGACTATGACCTGGATGACAGAGTCTTCACCAGAATAACTTGGTTAAAGGGCTAGAAACAGTTCAGTCTCTCCCACCACAGTATTGCAATACACTAGAAACATACATAGATATATCACAATGTCACAGTAAGCATCCACTGTATTAAAACAAAGACAAATAGCCTGACAGT
The DNA here is from genome assembly GCF_016077235.1 of Cyprinodon tularosa. NCBI lineage: Eukaryota > Metazoa > Chordata > Actinopteri > Cyprinodontiformes > Cyprinodontidae > Cyprinodon > Cyprinodon tularosa. The sequence goes on along the minus strand of NW_024039059.1, from coordinate 1,704,591 downwards.
ATGTCAGAGCGACATACCCTGTCTTTTAATCATAGTTTTATCTCTTTGGAAATTGGAAAAAAGTAAGCATTCCACATTTTCTATTCATTTTCTTCACTAGCATATCAGGTTCCTGTTTTGTTATATCTTATACATACTTTTCATGATGTGTAAGAAAACATTTTCATTTATTCAGACAATATTTCCACCTGGAACAATAAACTGTTAAAACGTAATTTACTGTTTGTTTGTTTTTTTTGTTAACTTAGAATATTGTAAGAAAAACATTTAGCCCTTCATGTTGTGGAAAGAGTCTTGAGAAAAATCCAACTGTTAAGAAAATTGATTATTCAATCAAGAAAATCAATATATTTTATATCAACTCATTCATTAATAACTTGCTTCCCTTATTTCTTATAAAGCTTGTGTGAGGTTAAAAAAGAAAAAAATTAGTTATTAGTCCGGGCTATCCTCTTGCTTTGCACTGTAGCCCAGTAATGGCCCTCTGATGCTGACATAGCCCCGTTAGTGTCCTTAAAAGTGGGTCAGTAAGTTCATCCTGACTCTTCCGAAGCTCTGAAACTATCTGCATAAATTGAGATGCACTGTGCATTCTACACCACCCACATACGATTGATTGGGGAACATGAATCAACCTTTACTGGGTGACTAAATGACGTTTTACCATAGATAAACCAATTGCCTTTACAACCCTGGTTCCTTCTTTAGCTCCACTATTTGGTACAATGATTACTGCAGACTAGGAAGAACTCACAAAAATGTGGTGTTTGCTCAAATCGCCTCCAATTTCACTGACATGTGCTATAACCAGATATACCCATAGTTTACACATTCTTATCAATCATTTACAACTTTAACAAGTCCTTAAAAACTTTCTGTAAATACATAATGCCACACCTTCACATTATTTCTCAGCGCTGACAGCTGAACTAATGTGTCAACATTAACAGCAGGCTCCATCTCCGCCTGTCTGTGGCTCATTTTTCAAAAGCTGATTGTGCTTTTTCCTTCCACGTTTAGTAGATTCATCTTTCTACCCGCTGCATTTTACACCCTGCTTTTGTTTTAACAGATGTGAGGCTAACGGATCGCTCTGTGCATGATGTGTTGATGTGAGTGGGCGTCCGCTCAGTCAAAGGTCATTTCTATTTAAAGGGATCTTGCAGGTGAAAATGTGTTTGAAGTGTGGAGAGAGAGGGAGGGGAGAGTGTGCAGTGGAGTGCTGCCCGTGCAGTACGGGAAAACGCGGCAAGGTCATTCCTTCCGGAGCACAGCGAGCACGGATAACGGTGTTCATGAAGAGGCAGAAAATGCTGCTCGCTTCTGGTTAGGTGATGGTTATGTTTCAAAATAAAGAAAATTCTGTTTGCTGACGTCAATGGGCGAGAGGCAGGGTGAACCCTGGACAGGTCGCCAGTCCATCGCAGGGCAACACAGAGACAAACAGGACAAACAACCATTCAGGCACACACTCACACTCAAACTGAAGGAGAATTTAGAGAAGCCGATTAACCCAACAGTCATGTTTTTGGACTGTGGAAACTGGAAAGAAAGTATTTTAAATTAAATCCAAAATCAAGACTTTAATAATCTGAATTTATTCATAGTTATCTTTAATTAAGTTGTAGATATCCTTTTTATGGACATGCATCTATCAAGTTGCTGGGTTATCTCACATTTCTGGTGTTTTTAATCAAATCTGAGGGGATTTTTGATGACTCTTTTAGTAAAGTTTGTTGATTTCATGGCAAAGACCTGTTTTTCCCTTCTTGAGCTTTAAGCTTGAATAAAACGTTTTGGTTCGTTTTGAATCACTGATCATCTGTGTGCAAGTTTCCCCCACCTGACCCAAATTCGCGCCTTCAGACAGATGTCTGGTAAGCATGTTAACTAGATGACACCAAGCCTAATGTCTGCAAAGATCTGGAAATGGTGGAATATTGTGGATTCACAATACAATGCACTATGGGGACATTGACACATTTAGGCTTGGTATCTTTTGAGCTGCCTGTATGGAGGAGCCAATAGTTTCCTGGAGAGACGTATTATAGACAGATTGAAAAAAAAGACTGGGCTGTCAATGAAAAGCAGCAATTTTATAGGTAGGAGAAAAGACACTTGAACCTGAAATTCACCATCTTGCAGCAAGGAGATCCTGAGTGGCTAGAAACATCTGTGTGTACATCTCTCTGTCAACAGTCACAAATCAGCGATTAAATGACAATCACAGTTTCAACAATAGTTAGTTTTCCTATTCTATGCCCAATAAAGGTGCTTTATTCAATAAAAAATAACAGCTAAGGCTTATCACTTGGTTGTTTCTTTTCCTTTCATTAGCTTACAAAAGCAGAAATTCATAAGACTGCACTGCAAGGAGCTGCTAGGAGCCACATGGCAATTATGTGCATGTCCTACTGTTTAAATAAACATCACATAACGGAGCTGAACAATGCCACAGCTGCATAATGCATTAAATATAGCTTAAAAACAATCATTTCTACAAATTTTGCTGATTGCAATGCTGCTCCGCAACCAGTGAATAGAAAAAAAAGATGCTAATGCTTTTTGCACTGATTCTTCCACACTGGTAATTTAACAGCATATTCAAAATTGGATAAAAGTTTTTGTTTTGTTTATTTTAAACCTGATAACCTGCAGTTTTCTGTCCATATCCGACATTGGTTAGTCTTGTTTTATTTTCACATAATTAACTACCAGCTTGATTTAGGGACTGAATGTTGAATTGCAAAATTAAATGCAAAACCAACACAATCCATTAGCTATTATACCTCATTATGTCCATATGGGGGTTATATTTTTCTGCAGAGTAACTGGCATGAGTGAAAAGCGATGGTTTTCGCTTCATCACCACCAGACTGTGCTAAAAACCCTCCGAGCAGACTATGATACCATGCCTAGCAGCTTATCACCCCACAGCAACTGAGCCAAAACTAGGATTAACAGAACTACTCAACATGCCACAGTAGCGTTCAAGGCCAACCTCCACTTTGCTCTACTGCTGGAACTGCAGACATTGAAATATGAGAAGACAAAAAAAATCCATATATATTAAGCCCTTCTTTCCTTTACCTGCGTCCAAAGTTACAGCTTTGACTTCATGGCTGCCATGCAGCTCTCCGCATGTGAGAGTTACTCGTACTGCACGCTCTTCCTGTCTGTAAGCAGGAGAAGGGTGCGTTCTTTCATGGTGTCATTACTGGTCAAGGAACGCAGAGCTGCAACACTATCTGATCATATGAACCCCCTAAAATTCCCCACAGGTCAGCGCTGCCAGCAGCAGTCTTTACTGGGTGTAAGGTGCAGCAGTGACGCGCTGAGCTCAGATTTAGACTCAGAGGGTCTTAGCGGGCCTCCAGCGCCACCAAACCACCCACGCATCACAAGCACTGATTTTCTTGTAGTTCATTTCTCTCCTTTATGTTATCCCCACCACTCCATCTCCGTCGCCCACTCAGACTTAGCAGCACTCAGAGCGGCCTGATGTAATGAAGGTGCATCGAATTCTACAAAAGGTTTTCTCTGTGTTATAAGCAGCAGTAGGAGCCTGAAGACTGTCAACAATCATTTGGAAATAGTCCCATGTGTCGTTAACATCAAACCGTTTTACATTTTGTTTCAAAATCACAACAAATACAGCTTGTCACTGGAAGCCATCCTGCGTTGTATCGCACACAGCAGCAGATCTTAACGAGGTGCCGAAGTCTTTAGCGCAGCTATATGGAGGAGAGGGGCGGGCGATGAATGAAGCGCATTGCTGAGACATCGCCCCACTATTTCTAGACAACAATATGCGTAACTGTTCTGATATGTGGGGTAGACCCATAATGGCTGCTTGCTCTGAACAACCGTAGACCACAGCTATCTAACAACTCCCTCAAAAGGAAAGATCATTTCTAAGACAGCCAAGAATCACAGCAGGGGAATTCAGTTTAAGATGATCAGCTTTACTGAGCCCAAGAGCGGCTACATACCTCAAATGATGGACCTACAGATGTCAATATGTGTTGACAGAAGTTAGGTTCTCATGGTGTGAAAATGGTGAGTAAAAACAGGTGTTATTACAGAAAGACCAGAGTTGAGTTTACTATTTTTCTTTACTGTCTCTACAATTGTGTTTGGTTCAAAACTGTCCAGCCTGAATGTACACAGACCCAGCATAACTGCTGGATGCACTAATGAATCAGCTAGGGGTTGTTACGTCCACCTGGCTTGTTAGGTGGGGTAACATTAATGGAGACCACACAAGGATTTTCAGAGTTAATGAAAAAGGAAATTTATTAAATTATATTAAGTAAAACCTGAAACAGGATTACCTGAAATAAGAAGCCAAAACAGATTAATACAAAACCCATAACCAATTAGAAATAAACAAACGCAAAACAAACCTAACAAAACTCAATCATAAGGTCCAAACCAAACCAACTGGGTTCTGAAGAGGAAGAGGAGGAAAAAAGCCTGCTGACTGCTGCAGCATGACAGCTTTTAAAGCAGCAGAGCACCAATCAGGGAAAAAACATAACACCTGCAGAAGGCCTGCCTCCAGGACCCTAAAAGAAGAAAAAGCAGAGACCCACTGCAGCCGTAACAGGGTGTAAATAATAATCCTTTTGTATCGATGCATCGATCCAACAGCCGACGAACCGATGCATCGATACGTCCGCAGGAGTATCGAATCATGTTTTTTTTTTCCTCCAGTCGATTTTTATCCATTTGCTCCTGGACGTAATTCTCCCTCCCCTGCTGCGGTGGCGCTAAACCTATTTTGCCATCCTAGCTTGCTTCGTAGTTATCCTCTTACAGCAGTGTGTTGCAGTAAGCTTGACACAGACATTTTGGATTTATGCCCAATACTGAAGCATGGTCTGCGCTATAAGCTGTGGGTCTAGATATGGCCGAGGCGATGAGGAAGTGGGGGCGAGTTTAGTCAGATGACAGAGGGACATGAGGGCCAAAAAGAGCAGAGATCCAGGTGGAAAAAGGGTCCCAGCGTTCATCACACACCTCGCTCTTCTAGCGGGTCAAACTTCACGAAGTGTTTTCCGCAATTTCGGTCTTAAAAACAAAACAAGCTGGCCTCCTGTCTGCAGCACTGTTTGCGGTGAGCTACAATTTGGGAGAGGAGCAGCGGAGCGTCTGTGGAGGGGGCGGGGACGTCTGGAGCCGAGGTATTTCATTGCACTTATTGCACTGATTTTCTGCAGTATTTTTTGATGCAAGGCCTTGCAGAATCTATAACACAGGGGTATTATTATTTTTCAGTGAATGAGGTTTTAATAGGAATAGGTGGAGTGCAACTTTTCTACTTCTGTTACTTTGCTGTTTCTAAAAAAAAAATGCATAACGATATTACATTCTTACTTACTTTCATTGATTTATTTCAAATTTGAAACATTTTCTAGCTTGTAAGGTGTAAAAAAAGAGAAAAAAAAAATGAACCAATTTATCGAATCGAATCGTGGTGTATTCTTGAGTATGGAAAATAATCGAACCTTTGGGGCAGGAAATCGATACTGAATTGAATCGCCATGATGGATGTGATTTACACCCCTAGATTCAGCAAACGCATGTTTAAATCGGTCAATACGAATAAAGGAAATCTACCTCTATAAATGGTTAAATATTACAACTACTGTATATTTTGTTACAAATAAAGTTGTAAAAGTTTTCAACTATATTTGTTCTTCCAGATACAAAAGAAATGCAACCAGAACACCTTTAGGTGCATTTGCAGGTTTAATAATCGACCGTCCTTTAGCTCATCCCTGTGCTTCATCTCCACCCAGCAGGCTTTCTCTGTAAGGTTCGCTGTCTATTCTTCAGGCAGGAAGAATAAACAAACTGCACTGAGGGGACACACGGCATAAGAGGCTCAGCATTTGATGCACAAAGTGTAATTTTGCTCATTAGATCACCGTGCTTTTATGTTGCCAGGCGGTTTCCTCGTCTCTGGTTTCAGTGTGACCCAGTAAAACATACAGAGTCTCCAGCAGCTCGGAGGGGATGAGGTGGGACTGACAGAGCCAGAGCAGTTGCTCAGCAGGCCTGGCAGACTATCAACAGCACGCTACCAGCAATATCAGAAGGAGAACCAATTATCACCCACATTACTAGCTGGAGAGACCTTCTGGCAAAGCTCAGGGTGACACAGGGATATGACTACTACAGTGCTTCCTCTACTACATCCTGTAGACGTTTTCTTTAGTTGACATGTTTGCATGAAATATGCAGCAATGTGAAGTCTGCTGGAAAAAAAGAGGACTCATCATATGAATAAATGCAGCACAAAATACTAAGTTACTATCACCCTGTTCAAAAACTGGCCAGGGACTTTTCATATTTAAAAATTTCAAATACTCCAACCAAAGCATGCATTCTCTGTGCAGCAGGAATACGAACCCTGTTATGCAGGATTCAAACTGCTACAGTCCAATAAATACATCAATATATTTTCATTTAGAGCAGGCATCCCTCTAAAACCTGCAGGACAGCGGCCCTTAAGGGCAACTTTGGGGATGCCTGGTTTAGAGGCATTACAATGAAATTTTAGATGGATGAATAAATAAGCTCCATGTGAAAATATTTAGAAGTATTTCAGTATTTCTTATGCTTCCTGTGATTCAGCGTAGAAGGAAATAATTTAACATCATCGACTGAAGATTTCAGTTTTAATGCATTTGATTACCAAGTCAAGAAAATTTAGCTGTTTTATCAAAACCAGTCAAGAGATAATAATTTTCTAATCACAGTCTAAATGTTACACACTGATTTTGATAAAATAATTAATAAAATAGATAAATAAAAGTTTTTAAATAAAAAAACATTTGATAAAAAAACATAACTTATAGTATGCATTAACTGTCAATACACTTATTTTTTGTGTTTTTTTGTTCTTTAAAATACCAAAAGACTTTTTATGAACATTTTTTAAACAGAATGAACAAGAAAGTGATATTTTCACCGTAATAAGACTAGTATTTCTAATTTCATGTATTTTGATTTCTTTTGGCTAAAAAAATGTTCTATTGTCCATTTGGATCAAAGCTACAGTAGATATTTTGTGTAAAACTTAAAAAAAAAAGTAGAAATGTCTTAGCTAGGGTCTATATTTATTTTAACAATCAATTGTCAAGCATAGCAACAACAACAAAAATGATAGTCTTTCTTAAATCTAAAGTTTTCCCCAGATGGTTTGATAAGAAAAAGGACATGCAACTAGAAACATATTAAAATATTTAAGAATTTACAAGTGAAAAAAAAGTAATAAATGCACAAAAATACATTTTTATTTACAAATCCAATTACTGATAAATTTTAGGAGAGCAGCACTCCAAAATCATGCTGTACAAAACGTTTCAACGTTTGATGAAATGAACAAGAAACCCTTTTCAACATGAAAAAATGTTAACAAGCAAATCTAATTTGTTGGTTAGTGAAGGAAAGCATCTCTACTAGATCAGCATCAGCTGGGCCCTGTCTGCCATTTTGTCTCGCGCTTTAGAGGGATCCTTGTTCAAGACATCTGTTCACATCCAAACCCCAAATTTGGCGTCACTTAAGAGACTGAGCTTTGTTCTTCTAGAAGCTCATTCCTGATCAGGTTACCAGTTTGTTGAATTGAACAGATGTGGCTACTAGCATCATCTACGCAAAAAACCCTTCCAGCCTTTCAGTAACGCTGAGGCAGATGGAGAAGGGAAGGAGGCAGCTAAATACTGTCACCACTTCAGAGAGCTACTGGCTACTGAACGGGCTCTAAAAGGTGTCACTCATCTGACCATTTAACTGTTAGACTTAAAAAATCCAAACATGTTGCACCTGTTATTACATACAAACATTTATTGTTTCAAGCACCATATTTTTACTTTGGGGCAACCATTAGATAAGAACAGACTAAAATGGCCAAATGGTTGCATCCATCAGAGGAGCACATTCATGGAACACACTGCCAGCTCATGTCAGGGGCTGTGCAACCTATATACGTTTAAAAATCTCCTTGAAACATTGGTTGAAAACTAACCAGACATGTGTTCACAGGTGAATTGATCTGTTTTATTGGGCCTGTTAACCTAATTTCATTTTGTTTTCATGTTATTGGCATCTTATCTGTTTGTGTCCATTCTGTTCTCTTCCGTCTTGTTTAATGATCACTGTTTTTACCTGCCTTAGGACAGCGGATGCAAATCAGCTGTTTTGCTAATGTAAAATCTGGCATATATACATTGATATTTAAGCTGACATAATGATAATGTGCCTAGTCCCAATCAAAAATAAATAAATAACAAAAAAAATCTTTTAATTTCACAGACTAATATTTGTCTCACATCTTGACTTACAACTAAGAAGAAAAGGAATAATTTTGTGGTTAATTCTGAAAACTGTAGGAATAATCCCAATATGTTCAGCCCCAGTTTAAAAACATTCAGAACAATTTGCTTCAAAGTCAAACCGGGACAAATACACACCAGCTGACATTTAAAGCGTCTCCAGCAACACGGCATGCATCCGTTTTACCACTTAAGCTGTCTGTCTTCCACACTTTGAGAGTAAATCCTTTGTAATTACCCAGACCTCCTCCAGAAGCATTTCCTGATAGCTCTACACAAATCAGATCACTCCTTGTTTGACACTTGTCCACATTCAAAATAGCCGTGATGTATTTGCCCCCTCCTCCCCACCTCAACACCCAGCTGACTGTAATTATAGCTGCTCTTCCCTCGACTGAGTGCTTATTAAATGTCTTATTGCAGAAATAATGGAAATATTCTGCATTAGTGCAAACAGACATTGCAGCCGAATGAAACCCTGTGATTGGGGAGAGTGTTTAGATGAGAGAACAATGCTAAAGCTTATTTCATAAAAGGGCGGCACTAAAATTAGCCCTCTTACTGCACTTGGTGCCCTAACAGCCTCATTGTTAGCACAATGGAAAGTGAATTAAGTGAGGGGAAGGGTTTTGGGAAACTACTGTATGGTTTTCAAAAGAAGCGATTTGCTGAGAAGTTTTTTTTTTTAGGTCTTATTATTTTCCTTCTAATAAAGTCATGCATAACTTATGGATGAAGGTCATCTTTTGTACAGGCTGATCTTCAGCAGTGACTCATAAAAAAGGGTCGAAGGTCAAACCTGAAAGGTGAAATTGTGGTGAAACCTCATGTTTCTCTAAGCCTTATGAAGGACATCCAATCTATGATAGGAAGTATTTTGAACATTATGTGGCATGCACTCTCAAAAGTTCTCCTTTCTCCCGCCATCTCAAACCAGCCACTAAAATGATGTACAAAATTACTATTGTGTGCCTTGCAGACTTTTAAAGTTTTTCTCTACGAAACATAGCCAAGTGTCCTCTAAAGCTACCCAAATTAAATCTTTTGTTCCTCCTGAGACGTCGTTGACGTCCTTCGCTTTGATCTGATCCTATTTCTATTGATTCTGTCATAATCAACCTTTACGCCCCCAAACGTACACAACCTCTGGGCTGGATATGACAAAAAAATGCCATGCCTCCCCTTTTGTCATGTCCTTGATTTTCCACTTCATTTTCTGTATATCCTGCTGTCACAGATGATATTTATCGAAAAAGCTGAAAATACATTTTGACAAACCGAAGCTATTCGTATAATTTGACACCTTTTTCGATATTTTTGTTGCTTGCTGCAGCCATCTCATACAAAAGACACTGCAGCAGCTCCTCTCACCATGGACAGGCTATAAAGCAGCTCTGACAATTAATTTGAGTTTCATCAAGGAGCTGGATTGGGACTCTTCATCCCTGATGAGCCGTACTGTCTTGATTGTGGTTCTATTTTATTGGAGAGGGGTAAAGGAATGGCAGCGGGTCTAATAGGCCAGTCCATCAGAACCAATCAGGGACAGCAGACAGAGTGGCGTCCACCTCTGTTGCTAATGGTGATGCCACAAGGCAGAAACAAACCCTCCAAGCTCTTAAGAGAATACTTGGGACATTTTGTTGCTATGGTAATGTCAAGATGAGACCATCTTTTGCTTCAGATAAGTCTCCACTTTTGTCTAGTGCAATAATATTGCCAAACATCAGAGGCAATCTGCAGAGGAAAAAGATTCGAACATTTAGAGGAAAAGGGAATGTTCATGTCAGGAGAGATGTTTTCAGGCAGAAAGACGGTGTCAGCATGGAGACTGACAGCCTGGCATGCTAATGGATGGAAAAGTCAGCACTGAATTCACATTCAGAGCACTTCACAGTATCCTGACCGGAGAGGAGAGGTTTTGATATACTTGTGTCATTGTATGTATGCATGACTGAAAAGTCCAATCTTAGCTGCAGCTACAGAGAGTCTACAAAAAGAAGAAAGGAAGGATTGACTAAATATTTTTGTGGGCAATTAAGTCTGCTGATGAGGGAGTATTGAAAAAGTAAATTAAGTTTTAAATATCTGAACACGCAGAGAACTTAATGAAGAAAAAACACTGGAGATGCATGAATCCCAAAGAATAAGATAAAAGTTAATTGATCTAGGGCGTAGAAAATATTAAGCTATGATCAACTTAATCTGCACAGGGCTTCATAAACTTAAAAAATAATAATCCAGTGTTTTTCTTTTTTATATCACAATGCTAAAGATCAATTGTTTATGCCTATCCAAGGTCACTGAGGCACTTGGCCCCAGAAGGGTGCCCTCATCTCCAGCTTGTATTTAAAGGTCTGAAAAGGTTTCCAGGCTGGAGAGGCAGATATAATCCCTCTAGGAGGTTCTGAGTTGGGATTAAGGTTTAAACAATTAATCATAAAGTTTAGTATTTTAATAGCTGTTAACTGGAGCATAGAGACTTCAAAACATGCTGTTTGCCAAAAGAACAACCCATTTAGAGCAGCAATAAATTGAAACTTTATGCAATATGTGTTTTCATTTGGCATTTAAGATGAAAAACCTTCTTTGTCAGTAAATGTGTTGTATCCAGAACGTTTTAAGTGGCTTCGTTTCAGCTTCACTTTGTTCAAACTTTGTAAAAAGTCTCCTATTAGGCATTGTTTAATATTCCCATATTAACCAATTAGCTGAAAAAAAATGTCAACAGATTAATCGCCGATCAAAATAATCGCTCAGCCTGGATGGAACTGGGTTACCTAAGGGGGACATTTTTAGAAAAAGCACCCTGTGGGTGTCCTAATAAAACCCCAAACAATATACTCCTTTCAGTGTGGAGGAGCAGAGGCTCGGTTACAAACCAAAGCCTACTTTTAAAAAAGCTGCATCACAGAGCTGCTCAAGTTTTTCAAAGATTTCTAAATAAAATAATAAACAGAGGCTTGACATGAGCCTGATGTTTTCAAATAACATTTTAATTTATAACAATGTTATGATTAACGTTTTTTTTTCTTCCAGTCTGTAAAAAATTGTATATACAAACCTAAACATTTATTTTTCTTATAAGCACTTACTGAAACCTGTGGAAGAACAGGCCTCTAATTGATGTGCAGCTAAACCTAATCGGTTACTGATCATGCATTCCAGGTTCATATGATTCAATCTGTGACCAAGTCAAACCCCCTGCTCCCTTGTTTAATTTAGATAATGAGGCATGCTCATTGCTTTGATTAAAACATCAGTGAGTGAAATCGAATTAAACAGAGTAAACTGGCACACTGTAAGGCATTCTGTTAGTGTTAGCCCATTAGACATCCCATCACTGTTGGATGCATTTAACTGACAGCGTTAACGTGTGGTAGGTCATCTCAGTGCTGAGCTCATTATTCTCAGCAGCAACAAGTTAAAGGAATAGTACACCCAAAACATGATTAGCCTTCATTTTCTACTCACCTCCATGCTGAACAACACTCTGGAGTACTTTTTTGATATCTCAAATGCATCTGGAGATCTGGGAGGCTTCTTGCTGTCTGCTGACATTCAAATAATGGAGGTCCATGGCGCCCGAGACAGAAAGGTCCATAAAAGTCCACAAAAACGTGTCAATATTCCTCCATACTGCTCGTCCAATGTAATCCAAGTGTCCTGAGTGGGTAGCATCCAGAATTTACTCGAAACGAAGTCATTTAGAATGTTTTTAGAGCATAAACAGTAGTGTATAGGATTACCTAATAGCGCCCCCATGCGCGCTCGCGATTCTACGGAAGCCGGCAGACCAAACCAGCGCATTCAGCTCGGCAAAGAACTCATGCTCTTCCTCAACACTGAAGTCCTCAGACATTTTTCTTTCGTTGTTTCTTTCTTTGCACAGGTAAACAGCACATTTCTTCTTCTACGCTTGCATTATCGGCAGACCAGACGCTGAATGCGCACTTTCTTCCGGTTTGGTCTGCCGGCTTCCGTAGAATCGTGAGCGCGCATGGGGGCGCTATTAGGAAATCCTATACACTACTGTTTATGCTCTAAAAACATTCTAAATGACTTCGTTTCGAGTAAATTCTGGATGCTACCCACTCAGGACACTTGGATTACATTGGACGAGCAGTATGGAGGAATATTGACACGTTTTTGTGGACTTTTATGGACCTTTCTGTCTCGGGCGCCATGGACCTCCATTATTTGAATGTCAGCAGACAGCAAGAAGCCTCCCAGATCTCCAGATGCATTTGAGATATCAAAAAAGTACTCCAGAGTGTTGTTCAGCATGGAGGTGAGTAGAAAATGAAGGCTAATCATGTTTTGGGTGTACTATTCCTTTAAATAGTGAACGGTAATTAGAGTCATAGTAAGTATCAAAAGATACCAATTATTTTTTTAAATGTGTCCATTGCTTATTTATGGTACTTAAACAAACTGAATCATAAGTCCCCAAAACAACCATCACTTATGTGAAATAGAGACCTGCAATTAGCTGGTTTTTCTGAGAAATAAAAACCTTAAAAAGGTGGCCTAAGTCTATGCTGCTATAGACTTAGGCCGATGGAGGACATTAAAAATGTCCCTCTCTCTTCTACATTCTACTTAACTCTCCTATTTTGCATTACCTGCTATTTGAACTTTTAAGTTCATGTTCTCTCTATTGTTTCTCCTCATAGCAGCCATATTTGGTCTGGTGCTCTCTTTAGCTGTGACACCATCCCAAAGGGAGATATCAGCTGGGCTACTATTTTTAACAAAAATTGTTGGTGATACGGTTGGCCATGTTTTTAGTGTTTAGCCCTGTTTCTCTCCTAGAGACAGCTGAGACACAGATAGCTGTGTTTCTTTCCCAGAACCCCCGTCAGTCATGAAAGATGGCTACTCACACTGAAAACCAAGTTTTAAAAATTTACCAAATCCACTTCTTTTCAAACATGCTACAGTATAAAAATGAGTAATAGAAGTTGGTATGATTCATGCCAATACTGTATCGGCTAAACATCTGAATTGGCCAATTCTCAAAGCTGAAATATTGATATTGTATCAGAAATTAAAAAGTTGCATCAGGACATCCATAAAAGCAACATGCTGGTGGAGATTCTCAGTTATCCAGGTCATTGTTATTCCAAAAAACGTTAAAAAAGTTAACAAACCACTTGCTTTTGTTTTCCAAGTTGAAGACGTTTCGCTTCCTGGGTGGAAAGCAAAACGTCTTCAATTTGGAAAACAAAGTCCAGTGGAAATCTGATTTTTTACTTGTTTTTTAACTTTTTTAATTAGAACCGATAGCAGTGTTTTTGATATTTGGCGTTATAGATGTTGACAATCTTGGTTGTAGAAGGACTAAACTGGAATGCAAACTTTTTTTGTTTTTACCCATACAGCCAATCTGCCCACAAACTGAAGAAAAGTTTCCAAGCCGAGAAAATCAGGCACTACATATATCGCACGTCGCACATGGAGTCTTTTATACTTTGCTTCTCACATCAGCCAGAATCTATTTTAGAAGTAACTGCTGATAATTATTAAAACCAACGACCCTTGTTGCAAAAACACTGGTGCAAAAAAGGCTATTTAGCTGTCAATAGTTGGAACAGAGAGATAGTGTAGCCAGTGACACTAAGGAAAATCACTCTAGTTTTAAAGCAGCCCACGCTTCCCTCACTGAGTCCAGCGAGGCTATAGTGAGACAGACTTTCTTCTTGTCTGGTGTTGCCAATGTGGGAAGTGAAATAAATGTGATTGAAATCTGTTGGGGCTTTCCCATTTGTCCTACTTTACTGTTTTACCCCCGCAACAGACTGCACATTTATTCCTTGCTGGCATGCCAAACATACTAATGCTTGTCTTCACAAAGTCACACATACATAACTGCTAATGTAAGTATAGATTTCACAACACATATGCTTCTGTACATCCTTCAGCTGCATAAAAAAAAACACATGCTCGTTATGCAACAAATACTAATCCTTGCAAGCCTAAATGTACAAGATTCCTTTCATCATTTCATTTCTCTGCATTGATTTTTCTAATTATGTGTGTAAATTTGTTGTGTTTTTCTGCCTCCTCATGTACGTACAGCGCATTCATTGATTGGAGCTTTCTCAGATTAGGCAGGGATTACAGCTCTGCCGGGCTGAGCCAGCTGGGTCGTAATGTGACACTTGGTAGTCTGGCGAGCTCAAAAGGTTTCAACAGATGGTGAACGGAGCGAGCAAGGTATCACAATCCTACAATTTGGTTCGAGGAATAAAAGTATGGGGTTCTGCCTTCCCCTCGTCACAGCTAAAAAAAAATAATACTTAGCGGCTATATATAAAGGGAACTATTCAATTCAGTTCAGGTTATTTATATAGTGCAAATTCACAACTCATGTCACCTCAATGCACTTTACAGAGACAATCCAACCAGATCATGCAACAGACAGGCTCAAGGTTTTCTATCTAAGGAAAACCAGCTGATTGCATCGACTTTTCACAACAATAAAACCACAACTTCTATTTAACAAATAAGTCAATATTTTAACCATAATTCAAAAAGGAATCCGAAAGATTTCAAATAAAAATTATTTCATTTCTAATTTATCCCCACAGTGGTGGCAGCATCATGCTGCGGGGCAGCTGAATACAGATCACCTGTTAGAGATCCATCTTATTTATCAGAACAAAAATGTAATGCCAATTCTGGGGATTTTAAACATCAACCTCATTTAGGGAAACCCTCGCCTATTTTGCATGCCCAAATGGAAAAGCAAATAACTTAGGAACTGTAAGCCCAAATTACATTTGCAATACATTATTTGAAAGCTAAAACTCTCTAGTTTCTGATATATAATAGTAGAGTAATGAACACAGACCAAGCTGCATCAGTTCAAACATGACAAATGCTTTTACTATGCTTTGCTGTACTATTTGACCCATAGAATTACGGCATTTTGATGACCACAAAACCTTTATGAAGCAAGTATTTTTAACTTTTTTTTTTTAGAATCAGTGTATATGACAAAATGTAGAATTTACACCTATGATAAAATAAAAATCTATAAAAGTTAGTGAAACTGCTCCTTTACAAGCTAAAATAAGCCCCAATGCCTTTTCTGAGCTGTATTTTATTTTATTTTTTTCAGCCTTAGGCATTGTAATAAAACAAATTCAGCATCCAAACTTTAAAAAAAAATAGGGCCACTGTTAACACTCAGCTTGGAGTTGTCTTAACCAATAACAGCAGGACTCTATGAGGAGTAATATCATGCTACTCGGTGCGTCACTGGCTGACAGGAAGTGACAAGATGTGAGATTTCAGCAACTGTATCTGGCTCAAATCCTGTCATAAAAAGATGCGGACACTTTTGTCTTGTAGGTAAGAGAACCATGTAAAGAACCATACCAAAGATCGAGGGCCAACAACTGAGGAAATAAGTATTAGTAAATTTTAGTAGCAGTAAATAGATACTGAGAATTAGCTAAGACCAGCCAACTTTTCTGTTGTCAACAACTGGACGTTATGGGGTGATTTTGTAATCAACTAATATTTTTATTATGAATATGCTGGATTACTTTTAATCTGTGGACACTTATGGAAGAATGGAAGCCTAGTAAACTAGCCCCACCCGCCAGAAGCCAAAATAATTTTTGCCTGCGAGTGGTCTAGCCTCGATCAATGTCCCAGGCCCTAGAACTGGTGGGCCAATCACAATGCAGAGATGCCGTTTGAATTTCTGGACGCAAAGTGGGCGGGGTTTTGAGGACGTGACGACAAAGCTGTGCGACACTGTAGAAAGCACAACAAGGAAGATGGCAACAACTATTGAACAGTTCTCGTTTGACTCAGCTTTGGAATCAGTTTAGAAGGATTAGACTTGGGGTTTTCATTGAAACGTGAGCAGGAAGAGGCTCTACTTTCACTCATTTTTAAGAAAGAAGTATTTGCCGTTTTACTTTTATTTTCCAAGGTGCTATTTTAGAAAAAAATATATATTAGTAGAGGAGTGCTTAATGGATTTCAAGAGGATATTTTATAAGCTGTATAGGGATTCTTGCATTAATGAAAAAGACATCAGCTCACTCTACTACATCCCATAATGCAATGCCTGGGAGGGTGTCTGGCTCAGCCTTGCAGGATACACCTGGTAGCTGTGTCAGATTGAGGTGGGATCACATTCTTAATGAAGATTTAGATGGCAGAATTACGCAACTCAGACTAAACAACAGGAGAAAAACCCAGAGAGCGATGGGTGAGTCATTTATTTTCATCCAAGTTTGAATGGCAAACCAGGAATCTCATCATGCAGAACCATAAAGAGACCATCAGAAGAAGGTGGTCTCAGGAAAGCCCCAACGTGGAGATTTAGGAAGTGGAAAAAGTAATTTTGTAAAGCACCATACATTTCAAAGTAACAGCATCGTCCCTCCATTGTCCAGCTTTGCTAAATTCAGAGTGAAGGTCTTTGTTTTGGCTTTTAATAGAATACACCTTTTGTTTTATTCAACTTTATAGTAGCTTATGCTTAAGGTTCATTTTTTTACTTTCAAGAAACACGTTTTATGACAGTTGATCATTGATCATACCACTTATTCCAAAGCATGGACCTACGTCCAACAAATAAAAAGAGCTTTTCCGCTCAACTCCAGCTGTTTTGTGTGATAGAATCTAAAAACTTCTGCTATGTAAAGCAAAATGATTAGTGTACTGACATTGTCTTGTGCATCGGAAAGGATGAAGCATGACAAGAATCACAAGAAGGGCTGACATTTACTCACAATGGTTTCTGGCAAGAATGTAAATCTGAGTTTGGGAGTTGAGCAACATGCTAATGCAGCCTTCATGACAAAGCAGAATACAGTGGATGACTGGAGCTAACTAGTTTAAATACACTATATTGCCAAAAGTATTTGCTCACCCATCCAAATTATTGGAATCAGGTGTTCCAATCACTTCCATGGCCACAGGTGTATAAATTCAAGCACCTAGGCATGCAGACTGTTTTTACAAACATTTGTGAAAGAATGGGTCGCTCTCAGGAGCTCAGTGAATTCCAGCGTGGAACTGTGATAGGATGCCACCTGTGCAACAAATCCAGTCGTGAAATTTCCTCGCTCCTAAATATTACACAGTCAACTGTCAGCTGTATTATAAGAAAATGGAAGTGTTTGGGAACGACAGCAACTCAGCCACGAAGTGGTAGGCCACGTAAACTGACGGAGCGGGGTCAGCGGATGCTGACGCGCATAGTGCGAAGAGGTCGCCAACTTTCTGCAGAGTCAATCACTACAGACCTCCAAACTTCATGTGGCCTTCAGATTAGCTCAAGAACAGTGCGCAGAGAGCTTCATGGAATGGGTTTCCATGGTCGAGCAGCTGCATCCAAGCCATACATCACCAAGTGCAATGCAAAGCGTCGGATGCGGTGGTGTAAAGCACGCCGCCACTGGACTCTAGAGCAGTGGAGACGCGTTCTCTGGAGTGACGAATCGCGCTTCTCCATCTGGCAATCTGATGGACGGGTCTGGGTTTGGCGGTTGCCAGGAGAACGGTACTTGTCTGACTGCATTGTGCCAAGTGTAAAGTTTGGTGGAGGGGGGATTATGGTGTGGGGTTGTTTTTCAGGAGCTGGGCTTGGCCCCTTAGTTCCAGTGAAAGGAACTCTGAATGCTTCAGCATCCCAAGACATTTTGGACAATTCCATGCTCCCAACTTTGTGGGAACAGTTTGGAGCTGGCCCCTTCCTCTTCCAACATGACTGTGCACCAGTGCACAAAGCAAGGTCCATAAAGACATGGATGACAGAGTCTGGTGTGGATGAACTTGACTGGCCTGCACAGAGTCCTGACCTCAACCCGATAGAACACCTTTGGGATGAATTAGAGCGGAGACTGAGAGCCAGGCCTTCTCGTCCAACATCAGTGTGCGACCTCACAAATGCGCTTCTGGAAGAATGGTCAAAAATTCCCATAAACACACTCCTAAACCTTGTGGACAGCCTTCCCAGAAGAGTTGAAGCTGTTCTAGCTGCAAAGGGTGGACCGACGTCATATTGAACCCTATGGATTAGGAACGGGATGTCACTTAAGCTCATATGTGAGTCAAGGCAGGTGAGCAAATACTTTTGGCAATATAGTGTATGTCTATGCTTAAAATACAACAAAGGATTTCAATATTGTTGCCCCTCATGCTAAGTCTGTTCCATTTTTTAGATTAGTTGCTTCTATGCGTCACAATGAGAAAAATATTTACTAGATATCATTGCTGGGTAATACTGTAATGATGAAACTCTTCAGTTTCTCTTTGAAATGACTGGCATCCCAAACATTCACTAAGCATTGCCCGGTTCAGAATAAATGAAACCTAATCTCTTTTCAGATACTAAAACATCTTAAACACAACAGTATATACTCCAGTTAAAAACACTTCCATTACTTTTTTTGAGTTACTCTTTAGCTGATAAGTGATGGAAATAATGGTGTAAAGAAACCCATTTTATTCGTAAATGAACTGCAAAACAAAAACCTTTTTTGTGATCTAAACTATAAAATATATCAGGCTTATATTGCCAAGACTGTTGTGTATCTGCTTTGCACTTTAGAAATGTAATAGATGTACAATTTTTCCATCATCTCCACTGTGCTGTTGCTCAGTCTGTGCCAGTGAAGATTCTCAGTGAAGGGATGGGTGCAAGAAAAGCTTGTATTTATTTAACCATGAGGGGGGGGGGGAAAGACTTTAATCTTTCTTCCATAGATGATACGTAATATCACACAGAAGAATGCTAAGAAAAATATGCAATATGCTAATTAAATAGAAGTGGCATGAAAAAGACTTGATGGATTATCTCTATGGCTAAACAAAGTGGCAAAGAAATCTTTTATTTAAATTTAGTAGACATCAGTATCAAGTTAGCAAATATTTATTGAGTACAAGTCCATCCATTTCTTCCACTTTATAAAGGGAATAGGCCGCGGATGCAGCAGTCTAAACAGAGATGCTCAGACTTCCAGTTCCACACACACCTCCTCCAGCTGCTCTGGAGGGACCCCAAGGCAACACCAGGCCAACTCAGAGACATAGTCTCTCCAGCGTGTCCTGGGCCTTCCACGGGGCTTCCTCCAAATGGGACATGCATGGAACACCTCCTGAGAGAGGCGACCAGGAGGCATCCGGAACAGATGCCCGAGTCACCTCAACTGGCTCCTTTCAACGTGAAGGACCAATG
The DNA here is from genome assembly GCF_016077235.1 of Cyprinodon tularosa. Lineage (NCBI taxonomy): Eukaryota > Metazoa > Chordata > Actinopteri > Cyprinodontiformes > Cyprinodontidae > Cyprinodon > Cyprinodon tularosa. Next base: position 1,685,037 of record NW_024039059.1, on the reverse strand, counting down.
GTTCTACTCTTAGCTCCTCCCTGGTAACTGAGCTCCTCACCCCATCTCAGAAAGGAAAGGAAAGGACGCTAATTCTGGCCACCTGAGATACTTGAACTCCTCCACTTGAGACAAGGACTCTCCACCGACCTGAAGAGGGAAGTCCACCTTTCTCCGGTGGAGAACCATGGCCTTGGATATAGAGGTGCTGATCCTCATTCCGGCCTGTTCATGCTCTGCTGCAAACCGCTCCAGTGCATCCTGAAGGTCCTGATTTGATGAGGCCAACAGGACAACATCATCTGCACACAGCAGAGATGATATCCTGAGGTTCCCAAACCGGACACCCTCCGGTCCCTGGCTGCATCTAGAAATTCTGTACATAATTGTAATGAAAAGAACCGATGACAAAGGGCGGCCCTGGCGGAGACCAACATGCACCGGGAACAGGTCTGACTTACTGCCGGCAATGCGAACCAAGCTCCTGCTTTGGTCATACAGAAAACAGGCAGCCCTTAACAAAGGGCCCTGGACCCCAGTCTCTCGTAGGACCCCAGAGGGCACCACGAGGGACATGGAGGCTTTGGACGATTTGAATGAAAAGACGTGGAGGTCCTTGTGTACAGATAAGGCCACGTTCACCATTCTAGGTTAAATGCTACAACCGAGAACCAAAAATCTGTCTGATCGGGTAAGGGTCAGATTTGTTTGTTGGCTAACAACAGTGTTAGTTGGCTCTTGTATTGCAGGATCTCAGGACTCACTCAGAGAAAGATCAGACACTTTCAACCGACAAGGAAAGTTTGTGAGAAGGGCAGGCTGAAAGCAGCATCAGCACCCAGTCAGTCTGGCAATACTCAGACTCTGCGACAAACTAATCACAGAGCAGTAGGCGGGACTTTACACTTGCACAAAAATTTCATTTAAACACAGAGCTTTTCTGCAACAATATCAGTAAAGACTGCTGCCTCAACAAAGCAATGTTTTAAAGATGCCCTTTAATACTATGTCCCAAAAACGCCGAATACATCGTTAAAATTTCAACAACTAGAAGCTGTAAGAGCTTTTCCACATCCGTAGTTACCTGATTGGTTCCAACCCTGGTCCTGTCTTTGAAATCAGCTCCTTTTCAGACTGATACGATATTACCCTAAAATATGATCTAATGCATTTCAATTTTATGTAATACTTGGATTAAAAGTTACGCAGTGTATCTTTTAATTGTCCTTTTTCACAATTTTTTTTCAAACTTCAATTTTTGTTTAAACTGAAATTTTTTTAACTAAAAATATGTTAGCAAGTAAAAGATTTTACTCTTTTTGTTACCAAATTCGGGATACATTTTGGGCTGAAGAGAGAATAATCACTCTGACCTGATGTTAAATCCATGTTTAATAGGTAAAACAAACCTGTAACATATATTTTGTTCTCTCTGCAGTGAATGTTTGTTAGATTAATTAGCTAATTTGAAATCCTGTTTACACGTCAAAGTTTGCTGGTGTTAAAATCCATTAAAAAATAAATCAGAAATTAAAGATGAAAAAAAACAATTTGATCATTTCACCAGTTCTCTTCTATTATCTTTACGTTTTGTTTGCTCCTCTCAGAGAAAATGATCCACCTGCCTTGATTGTGGTTTCTGCCTGTGTTGTGACATGCAGTTGGCATCGACCCTTATTTTACCACACCACTCTAACCACAGATAGAACCCCAACTCCAGAGACAACTGCAGCTATGGCAGCTCTCTCTGTGGTGCGGTCCCATAAATGACTGCTGCTGTGAAAGCCTAAGGCTTTGTGGCGTGAGGCTGCCCTCGCAGAGATCCTCAGGCGAGGGGAACTGGCTCTGTCAAAGCCTCTCAGCAACACAAGCGGAGCTGCATGTCAACACTCAAGAGTAGTGGATGTCTCAGAAACTGACATGCTATTATTGGACATTAACAACAGAAGAAAGGCTGTAAAACCTTTTTTCAACTAAACTCTCTTCTTTTCAGTTTGTTTTAACTAGCTACGGCAACACATTCAGTTTATCTCTATGTGCTGCACCTTTTTTTGTGACAAACTGTATTTTAGGAAAGAAAACACTGAAAAATTGCAGTTTTCATCTTGTCACTGAGTATATGTAACCTTTCTTTATATTCACACCCTCATTTAAGCTGTTCCTTCATGCACCAGTTTGCACTTTTAAATTTTAATTCTGTTAAATACTGCCTTTAACATTTCTTGACCTCTTGCAGCATCTTAATGAATTTTAGGGAAAGCTAGCCTTGCTTCTTTCTCTAATGATATTCATCTGTATTGTATTGCTGCAGCTCTTGCTGAGGAGCTGCAGTGATGGAGCTCATTTGCGCAGATGCTATTCAACAATAACTGGAGTGACAAGAAGAAAACACCTGCATTTTTCTGCATCCTATGAGCTATTTAATAGTCAATACGAAAATGTGGAAGTTAAATCTATGTGCAATGGAAAATTTAAAAATCTTTCTGAACACTCAGACATGGTGGGGGTGGCATCATGCTATGGGGATGCTGTTCTTTAACAGTAAAATGGGAAATGGTCTTATAATGAAAACCTGTTAGAGATGGCAAAATAATCCAGTGTGCAGAGGTTTTCCCTAAATATACAGCCTGTGTTACCACAGGCCCTTAGGCTGCTTCACCAATTGATTATTTGTTTGCCAAACTTTAAATTTAGTTGGATGGCCATACCTAAGTGCAGTAGTCTGGTATCTGTGACATGATCCATTTTCATTCTATTCTTCTTTTCAAATGATTTAACCACGCTTTGTTAAAATAGCAAAATATTGGAAAACTGCTTCATGACATAATCCTGCCCTAAACTTTTCTTTTTCCCAGACCATCTGCTTTGCTCCTTCATCTTCAGGATGTTATTTACTAATGTTCTTCCACAAACCTCTATTGTATGGAGTTAATTTTGTTTTGCAAATAGAAATTGGAAATAAAAGCATCCTAGAAATGAACTTTGAAGAACTTCTTAATCAAAAAAGGTTCTGATAGTGACTGTGCTGTTTTCTAACATTTTAACGTTCAATTTTCTTTGTCAAATTTTTTTAAATGTTCATTTTTTCATATTCTATTTTTTTTTCCCAAATTAAATTTTTTTTCACAGCTTTTTATAGGTTTTATATATCGTTACATTTTGTTTTTCAGATTTCTCTTTTTCAGATCGACTTTTACAAATGCTTTTATTTTCAAAAACGTTTTACAGATCATTCTCCTGACTTTAGCAGCGGTCTTTCCTCCCGTGTACTGTAAAGGGCAAAATCTCATTTCTATTGTTCTGCTGGATGTTAGCGATAACATTTTTATTAGTTAATGTGCAAATTAAGAGCGAGCATTTGTATTAGGCTTTCGAAAATGATCTGCTAAAAGCAATGTGAAAAGAAAAGTTCAATTCGTATTGCATTGCTGGAATTCTTGCTGTATATTTAGGGTCTTAATCTGAGAATCTGAAATTTGAAAAAATACTAATATACTAATAATTTAAGAAATAAAAAAGACAATGTTTTTAATTTCTTCGTTTGCAACAATAATGGAAGCAAATTAACTCCATACAGTTGCCTTAATAGAATATCTGGATCTATAGTGAGATCAGAGCTCACCTGTGTGTAAACCGTTCACTAAACAGGTGTTTATCTCAGCATTTCTGAGTGAGGAGGGGTGAATGCAAATACAAACATTCATCATATTCTTCTTGCAAATAATAAACAAAAAACAAACTTTCTTCATCTTAAATACACTTTAGATACTAGTTGCTTTGTTACATAAAATCCTGATAAAACAGTCTTAAAATGTGAAGCCCTGTAAAGTGAGAAGGTTGTGAATATATCAGTGCCCTGCACACTTTTAAACGTTGGATTATGGTAAAGACATTCCAACAAGCTGCTTCAATTACCTCCTGCTGAGGCTAAACCCATTTGTATCTCTTAGCTTCCATTAGGCTGCTAAATACATCCACCCCCCCACACACACACACACACATACATAAACACCCCTACATATAAACACAGCAGAGTAAAGTTTAAGAGGCAGATTTGTTTGCAGTTGTTTTCTACTTAATGAAGTCTGTAAACGCCACTTTCCTTCCCATTATTTGCATGGACATAAATCGTAATTTCTTCAACATTTCGAAATCTGCAGCTCATTGACTGCTTTGCTCAGCATTCAAAAGGTGACAGGTATGCCAACTAAAGAAGCATAAATCAACACCAAAAATGCAATCAAGACAGCTACGCAAACATGTCAGCCCCCATTAAGCTTTCAAGCTCACCTCAAGCCTCCATGGTTGACTGATGTGGCTGGCTCATGATGGATTAGCAGACCAAACAACAAAATCTGGCTGATGACTTTCTCAAACGGCGAATGAGCACCTTGTTGTTTGAATTCAAACACGTCGGATTAGGTGGCAGAGAGGGGGCGGAGCTCGGCGGATTCAGCAGTGAGCTGGTTGACAGGTGAGCCAATCATTAACTAAAGCATTCTCTGCAAAGGATCAGTTAATTTTACTGAGATTAGACGTCAGACGATCAACTGTTTTTATTTGATTCAACTACTGACTCATGTTTATGAATTATAACAGATGAGACAGGATCCATATTTAGAGAGTACTCTATTTCACTGGGTAAAAAAAGGAAAGAAAACCTTATCTGCTCATAGTCCACAAAATGTCCACTTAAACATTAACTGGAAACAAAAATAAGGTTTTCCTTGTGAAGTGTGGGAGAGGTAGTTAATACTTTACTCAGAGGTTTGTTTTCTGGTTTAAAGGGATTTAAAGATGATGAGAATCCCTTGGAGCACAGGAAGATAATGTAATTACAAATTTAAAATATGGCCTAAAACACAAATTACTTCATTGTAAGCCACCTTCAAGGGAAAAATCCTACTTTTTGAAGTGAGGCTCTTGTCAGGGATCCGCAGAAGAGAGACTTCATGTGTTAAACCGCAGTTAATAAAATATTCAGTGTAAATGATTAACGTTCGACATTTTGGGAAGGGTTTCACTAAGAGACCCAAAGCGACAACATGTTTGCCTCTCCATGACAAAACACCTCCCTCTCTGACCACAAGGCCATCGCTTCCCCCAATCTAAATATATATAAACTGCCTGACTGAGAAAAAAGTCTTAACTAAGTTAAGGGATGCCAGCCTCCAATTGGATAATCAAAGAATAGGCAATCATCTTTCAGCAATTTAACCCTGTGTTAATAAATGGAAAATGTTTAAAAAGGGTCAAACCACTGGCCTACATCAAGAAGAGAGACAGCAGAAACTAGAGACAGAGCGATACTTTGCCCTGATGATGTTTTTGGCTGATATTTTTTCTTATTTCGCTGTATACATGCACCTTTTCAGATTCATTAGCGCATTCAGCAGCCATGCCAGAAAATCATGTAAAGTGCATTAATTGCCATTCCCTCCATTTACCATCCATTGTTAATGTTTCTTTGGTTTGTAAAATAATTATTCTTCTTTTGTTTAAATTGAGGTGTTGGTAACATTTATTGAAATGTTAGTTTGAAATGTGTTAAATGGAGGAAAAGAGGTTAATACTGGTGTAAAACACAACCAGCCTAGAAAAGATTGACAGCATAAATCTGGGATTGGTTAAACTGTTGTCATAATAATTAGAATTTGCATTGGCCTAGAATAAAAAAAAAAAAAAAACAGTATTGGTAATTTTTTTGTCAGAAACGGCTAAAACTGGATTAGGAATTGTAAAAGCATTTAAAACCAGGCACATCGTGGGGATCTATGAGGAGAAATGTGTTCAGAAAAAGTCTTGAAATGATCGTGATTGGCCAAATCCAGTCAAAAAAAACAAAAGCAGAACTCAAGGCTCTGTTTAATGGTGAAAGGACACAGAATGGGAAACAAACTAAAGGGATTGGGACTGAAGACTCCTACTCAGTTAAGCTAACTGGGGAAGTAAGGCTATGATTTGTTAAGGAAGATAAAGATTGGAATTTGGAGCAATGGAGGATCATGTGGTCCAGATTTCCCCTGGTCCAGAGAGATGGGAGCAACAAAACCTTTTTCTTTTACTGCTAATGTCATTAGAGACTTTGAGGCCTATAAACAGCAAGTTGTTCAGAAATGCTCCTTTTTTTATTTACACCCAAAACTGTAATTCTGTTGTATTTCATTATTACTTTGGAATATGTCCATGGGCGGTTCTAGATAGGGGCCAACATGGGCCAGGGCCTCTGTAGAGCCAGTCCTGATCCCTTCTATGGCCATGGATTGGTAGAGAAACAGTAACTACTTCATCCCCTAGATTAATTTCCTTTTTTATCATTACAATTTTAATTTAAAGATGGCTTAATAAACTGCTTCCTTTCAACTTCACCGGTATTGTGATAAGATCACTGTTTTCATCTGGTAGGGTAGAACCTGTAGCTCCAGAGACAAAAGTACTTGATATACACTATATTGCCAAAAGTATTTGCTCACCTGCCTTGACTCACATATGAGCTTAAGTGACATCCCGTTCCTAATCCATAGGGTTCAATATGACGTCGGTCCACCCTTTGCAGCTAGAACAGCTTCAACTCTTCTGGGAAGGCTGTCCACAAGGTTTAGGAGTGTGTTTATGGGAATTTTTGACCATTCTTCCAGAAGCGCATTTGTGAGGTCGCACACTGATGTTGGACGAGAAGGCCTGGCTCTCAGTCTCCGCTCTAATTCATCCCAAAGGTGTTCTATCGGGTTGAGGTCAGGACTCTGTGCAGGCCAGTCAAGTTCATCCACACCAGACTCTGTCATCCATGTCTTTATGGACCTTGCTTTGTGCACTGGTGCACAGTCATGTTGGAAGAGGAAGGGGCCAGCTCCAAACTGTTCCCACAAAGTTGGGAGCATGGAATTGTCCAAAATGTCTTGGGATGCTGAAGCATTCAGAGTTCCTTTCACTGGAACTAAGGGGCCAAGCCCAGCTCCTGAAAAACAACCCCACACCATAATCCCCCCTCCACCAAACTTTACACTTGGCACAATGCAGTCAGACAAGTACCGTTCTCCTGGCAACCGCCAAACCCAGACCCGTCCATCAGATTGCCAGATGGAGAAGCGCGATTCGTCACTCCAGAGAACGCGTCTCCACTGCTCTAGAGTCCAGTGGCGGCGTGCTTTACACCACCGCATCCGACGCTTTGCATTGCACTTGGTGATGTATGGCTTGGATGCAGCTGCTCGACCATGGAAACCCATTCCATGAAGCTCTCTGCGCACTGTTCTTGAGCTAATCTGAAGGCCACATGAAGTTTGGAGGTCTGTAGTGATTGACTCTGCAGAAAGTTGGCGACCTCTTCGCACTATGCGCGTCAGCATCCGCTGACCCCGCTCCGTCAGTTTACGTGGCCTACCACTTCGTGGCTGAGTTGCTGTCGTTCCCAAACACTTCCATTTTCTTATAATACAGCTGACAGTTGACTGTGGAATATTTAGGAGCGAGGAAATTTCACGACTGGATTTGTTGCACAGGTGGCATCCTATCACAGTTCCACGCTGGAATTCACTGAGCTCCTGAGAGCGACCCATTCTTTCACAAATGTTTGTAAAAACAGTCTGCATGCCTAGGTGCTTGAATTTATACACCTGTGGCCATGGAAGTGATTGGAACACCTGATTCCAATAATTTGGATGGGTGAGCAAATACTTTTGGCAATATAGTGTATAAAACATTGAATTATTGCCCTTATTATTGTTTTATTATTCTGTTCTGTGCCCCTGTGAAAAAAAGACATTCTTTTAGGAGAGTTTGTTTTAAGGCCACTTTTTTTATTTTCTATTATCATATTTTAGTTCTCTGAGACAAGCTGTCTTATTACCAGATATCTTAGCTCACCCATAATTGTTTTCTTCTATTGCTAAAAACAGAAATTCGGAAGAATTCCTTTAAGAAAAAAGGTTTGTGGCCGTCCCCTACAGGTATTCAGTTTGTTGCCTTGTATCTGAGGCACGCTGGACGCGGCTTTACTCGGCTAAATGTGATCAGGCTACAAGTGGAACATTGGGAGTGAGTCAGAGTACAGGGAGCACAGGGGGAGTGAATAGCAGCGGTTAGTTTGATTTGAAGCTTGGGGCAGTTTCCTGGATTCCTGGGTTCTCTCTCTCTCTGGACGAGCTAACAGGTCAATGACCTGCCCACTGGTCTAAAGTATGACTCACTTATCGGCCTCCCTCCCATGCAGACCACTCCTTCCACTTCCACAGCTTGTGAACACCCACAGACATACAATATACAAAGTCTATGCTTCAGACTGTCATATTTTTCCTCCGTTCGTTTTAAAGACCTCATTATGATCCAAGACCCAAGAATCATTAGAAATAACTACTAGGGGTGAATTAGTATTCTGCTGGCTGAGCTGCAGCCGCCTTCAGAGGTTAGAGGCTATTAGAATGTCCGACAGAAACACGGGAGTGGGCAGAGGTCCGATCTCCCCTCAGAGAATCAGGATTGATGGAGCTGATTTGACATCATATCTACAAAAGGAAGTGATAGTAGTATTAATGTTATTCAGATGGCTGTGACTGTGAGGGGGGAAACAGGAAAAGATCACTCACCTAAGGGCTTCCTCTGGGGGATAAAGATGGTTATAATTCAATAGACTGCCTTTAAGCTCAACAATGTCTGTTTAGAAGGAATCCAGGCTGACATAATGACCCATACCTGTGAACCTGCACCACCTCCTGCAGCCCAACAAACCACATTAACTCCTATTATCCTGCACAGGCCAAACCGGTTTTACGGTTAGGATAACATTCCAGACAGGCCTGTTCTCTCACAAACCTCTTTGGGAAATACTGAAATCCTTTTCACCTACGCCGTATTGGGAAAGACGAAGAATGCACTGAACTATTTAACTCAGTGGAGCAACAAGCTGATTTAATGGCAGTGAGAAGTATCCAAAGAGAAATCCAAATTCAGCAAGAAATATTTATTTTCTGTATTTACAGAAAAGCAAATTCAGACACCTTTTTAGCTTATTTAAAGTCCAAAGCTGTGAAAATGAGACTAAATGAAGTAGTGGCACTGTACCTGCATGGAGCATGGTAAAAAGGATATCCAGGGTGAGGTATGTGGTTGCAGTAGCTCGACTGATTCCACATGATGCTCCTGTTCCAAGTAACGATAGTTCACAAGTGCTCAGGATGTTTCCTCTATTTCTAGTGCTGTGGAATGAGACTCCGGCTGCCTGGAGGCACGTTAATCAGCGCCACTTGTTTTGAATTTCGATCGGCTCCATGAGAAGAGAGCTAGAGGTGTCGACGGGTTTGAAGGCAGACGCGACGAGGTGAGAGCGTGAGCCGCGGTGCTGAATCCAGCCAGGGATGAGATGATGTCGGTGAGTCAGGTCTGGACACCTGGAAACGACTCGTCTTGCTCAGCAGAGTCTGGGAGGACCGCCTCAGGAGAGGTGTGAAATCATAGGTTACTGCCTTCGTCCTGCAAGCAGCCAGTCATTTCCCCTTACCTTCCAGGTGCAGTCAGGATACTGGATGCCTCCGAGACCATGTGATGAAGCATGTGTCATCACCTGAAGTCATTCAAAACAAACCAGAGTTTTCAGCTAACAGGCGTAGATTCCCATCCGACAGACTTCAAGATAAACCAGAGCTTTTTTTAATAGTCTCTGACATCAATTACGAGCAGTTTATACCATCTTCTCAACAAGTCTTCTCTCTCTAAACTTCCCAGGTGACACAGCCCGTCTCTCAATGATACCAGTATGTAAAATCCACAGGGTTCCTCTACTGCATCCACCTTTCCTCTGAAACAGCTGCCGCCGTCACAAGCGTTTATTCTCCAGATTACAGGATCTCCCGTCGGCAGCGGCAGTGAACAGAGCTGATCAACTGAGCGCAGAAACAGAAAGGAAGGGAGAGGGAGAGAAAGGCAGGATATGGCAGCGGGAGAGAGAATCAACCAGGAGAGAGAGAGAAAGAGAGAGCAACGAGGAAGAGGTTATCAAAACGGGGCTGCGTTTTCTTTTCCCGCGAAACAGTCATCTAGCAGGATACACACTGCTGGAGGGGGGGTGTGCACTAAGGCTAGATTATACCAAAAACAGAAGAACGTATTGCTATGTAAATGTTGCCACCTTTAAATGATCACTAATGGTGACCTCTTTACAAAAAAACAACAAAAAAAAACATTTTACACTGTCCCAAACTAGAGGGACAGTGTAAGAGGAAAATGCCCTCTGTAAATGACAGACTGGTTAGTAAAGTTTGTTTGGGTTAAGTTACACATGTTTAACAGAACTTACTGACAAGCTCTTCTAATATGATATCATCATCATAATATCTCAGCTGTTCAGGGAACCACGTCTCTAAATGACAAGGCTGTGTGCATGAACCTGACTGAAGGAGCAGGTGATCAGCAACTTTAGGTTGGGTTTATACAGGAAATTCCTAGCAACTCAAAAGTAAGAATAGTCTTATGCAGGAAGTTACCAAGTGCCAATGTTTAAAAAGATATTAGAGTCTAATAGGGCGGCTGGAAGTAATACAGCTTGATACACCAGATACAGCATTGGGACTTGCTCAACAGCCGGCCGTGACGTCACAAACCGGTAGGTAGCAGTAGTGTTCTTTGACAAACATGGATGTCTCCTTTAAAGCACATTCAGAGGAAATTACTGTTAACTAAAAACACTTATCATTTATTGAAAAGTATGTAATAATACCATACTTTTGTACTTTCAGATGTTGTTATTCTAAAAATGATAGGACGTTTCCTTTAATGGAAAGATTTCTGTCAGATTAAGGACAGGGATGTTGCGATCCGATGTCTGCATAGAAAAATTGGTCCATTATCAGCAAAAAAAAAATAAAAAATATATATATATATATATATATATATATATATATATATATATATATATATATATATATATATATATATATATATATATATATATATCAAACCACATCCACCTGCATGTAAAACCTCGTATATAAACCAGCTAATCGTATCGGAAATTTAAAAGCTGTACGTCCCAATACAGCGATACTATTATTGCAGCACAGATTCTGATGATACAGATATTGACCCAATACGATAAGACATGAATAATGAATAATCTTAATACTTATGTTATTGTGTAGCATATTAGAAAATGTATGAGAACAACTGAGCCCTTTATCATTGACTGATCAGTTACATAATCTTTAAACTGAAGCAAAGTTGTTCTACCAGCTGGCAGGCTGATTTAATCCAATATTAGTTATATGGTTTATAACAAACCAACTTCAGATATCGGCCAATATTAATGCAATGCCTGTATAGTACTGGAAATGATAAAGTTGTATTGTGACATCCATAATTCATCCCATACACATTCAGTTATCCAGCTCATTCATTTGATCCGACTTAAATTCTTTGCGCCAAATTGTGATAGAATAAATTTTTTATCTAAATGCTTCAATATTGGTATCTTAGGTTTAAGCGGCATTTTTTCTTGGAGTCGCTGTTGTTAGATTTTAGATTTTTATTTTTCTTGCCCATATGAACAGCCATGGGGTACCAGCATATATATTAATACATTTGAGAAAATTATTATCAGTTTGTAGTACAAAAGTGAAAGATTAAAGTAATGATGATAATTTAAATTTCCTTCTTTCTTCTTAGAAACTGGGATTATTCATATCAACAGGAAAGCTATATTGTTCACTCACTGAGTAACCTCTGCAGAACCTTTTTTCAGCCACACCAGCTTTAATTTTATCTATCCAGACATCTTTAATATATCCTTAATAGGCAGGAAGAAGCCTTATAAGTCATAAATTATTTTTTTTATCCCTCAATTATCTAGTGAATGATGAGGACTTGTTTAATGCTGCTCAGAAGTCTCGGTGGTTAATAAGTAATGTTTTGCGGCTAAATATCACCTTCAGCTGGAGCCACATCACGACTCATCCCTCTTAGTTATCAGCAAAGTTATTTATTTATATTCAACCTGTCTGGCTTTCTTAGTATGCATATAACATGAAACGGTTGATTGTAGCCCACTGGTCAGGGAAGTAATTGATTTTCATTGTGTTCTGAATTGTGACTAATAGCATTTCAACTATATGATGAATTTGTATTTAGTTTAGATAAAAATCTCCAAACAAAAGGACTTGACATTTCTCTACAAACTGAACCTGTTTTCCATTTTGTATGTTGTTTTTTTACACCAAATAATCTCTTCTCAGTTTAACAAAGACTGGCTGCTAAAAATAACCATATAATCTTGCCCAAAGCTAACTCACCAGAAAAAGAAAGAAAAAAAAATGAAGGACAATGGCTTACTTCACTGGCATCCTTTTAGCTAACTGATAAAGTCTTGTTTGCTGCGTGAAAATGCACAGTTTCAAGCATGAAAAGACATTCATGAAATATCTAAAGTTGATAAAAACAAATTCAGCTGACTGGTGACCAGCAATTCAAACATTACAGGATCTAATAAGCTCAACATACCAAAGCACAACCACATCCCTTCAATAACAAACGAGGTCCAAAGCTTTTTTTGTTAGCAGAGAGGTGTTAAGAATTACGTAGAAGAAACCAAGGATATGCAGCTATTCAAGGTTCATCTGAGGTTCATTCAGGCTGTGTGAGAGAGCAAGCTTTTGAGAGGAAAACAGGAAGGCTAAAGTTCTGGGGGAAAGCTGTTCTGTTTATCAGGTAGACCTTAAATTTATGGCTATCTGGGAACAAAATGGGTTTTCAAATGTTGGCCGCCTTTCGTCCCAACACTCAAATTTAGAACTCGATACTGGGGAAACAAAAACAAGAATCAACACCTAAAACCATTTTAGATATTTTAATTGAAATGTATCTAAATAATAACGATTTAGAACATAAACTTAACTTGAAATGTCTTAAGTGTTGGCCTAGTGGGTTAGAGCAGTGCGCTTGTGCTCTGACAAGTTTTCAAGTACCCAGTTTGATTCCCAAAGCCTCCACTCTGGCTCCCTGAGCAAGGCCCTTAACCCCTGATTGCTCCCCAGGCGCCACGCATTAAAGGGATTTACATTAACTAGGGCAGGAACATCTGCAATAATGTTTGAAATACTTGTACCGAAGCTTTTCATTAAGACTTATTTTATTATATATTTTTGGGTGAAATTTGGTTCTAAAACCCTTTGGGCTCAACCGGTTTCAATCTAAGCCAAACTGGGGAGTCGACTGCTGTTGCAATATGATGTTAAATGAAACATTTTGTTTTGACCAGCGGAGGTCTGACCATCTAAAATCATGCAGCCACTAAAAACATTTTTACTATGAACTTTGTTGTGATCAAAGTAACAACATGAAAGTTCTTCAGTGATAAAGTATAACTAATGCACAAATACGTGCAAAAAGTTATGTTTCATTCATCTTTCAAATCTTGCAGCATTTCACCAACTTACTCCCCGCTTGCATCACTATCCTGTGTGGATTAATAGACTAATGGTTCATGTGAAGGCCTGTGGCACTTTTGCAATCAAACTAGCTCTTCGTTCATTACAATTGATGATATACACAGGGTCTAAAATATGGAGAGAAAGAAATGTCTTTTAAAAAGAACAGAGGGGCTGCCTTTGCCCTTTTGCATTTGGTTGGTTCCTTTTATACTAAATAGAAATAGGACAGATTTTACAGCAAGAGGAGCAACATTTATACCTATAAAAAAAATCAACCTAATATAGGGATGTGTGTGGCATCAATTCAACTGGGTTTGCTTGGCTGGGGTAAGGGTGTGGCATGGTTGGGGTCAATTCAAATGACCTCTGCTGTTACTACTTGTGGAAATGTATTCAAAAAGCCTTAAGGACTATCATTATCTCTTGGTTAATTGGACTGGAGCAATACGTACTTTTAAGGAGTTGAGAATCCAGAAGGAGAAAGGCAGACAAAAGAAAGGAAAGATGGGTGGACCTAATGTGAGCGAGAGAAGGGAGAGAAGGAGGAAGAAAGTGAGGAGCAAGGGAGGGAGAAGAAAAAAAAGAAGGGGAGAGGTGTAAAAAAACAACGAGGTTGGCGTGTATATCCCTCACTGTTTTGTTGTAGAAATTTCAATCCAGCACAACCTTATCAGGGTAGAAAACACAGGGGACCCTGCTGCTGCTGCATCTTCTCTCTGTCTCTGTGTTTGTTATCCCTGTTTGAAGAGGCAGGTGGACACAATCCGCCCCCGCACAGACGCATTCAAACAAGAGCCGTGTTCCACATTTTCAGCAACGCCGTCTACAGAGGTGAGGAAAACTTAAAGGGACATTATTCCAGCTTACGCACATTCGAACACATGCAGACGAAGAGAGAACAATACCCCATACCACCACAGGAAAACAAGAATGGTCCAAACCAACAAACATGCACACAGCCTTCAGCATAGATGCAGAAGATGTCGCCTTGCAGACATTTGACAGCTGTGTTGAATCATTATGTCAGTGGGTGTGATGGCAAGAGTGCGATTGGGCCTGTGGTTCGGCTTATCTGGGTTTTACAGACTGAACCCCCATCGCAGCTGTTTTTAAAATGCACAAACACATTCTCCAAACACACCTTGACTGGCTAAAACCTGTTCAAGGTCACCGCTGAGCTTCCAGCTAAGAAAATCCGTTAAAAAAACACTTTTATTTTGCCCCCGGAGCAAATATGAACCAGCAGAGAGGGCAGATTAACCATTCAGTAACTCTAGATTTCCATTTCAAACTCTCATCTTGAAGATGATTTTGTATTTAAGATTGTTTTCTTCAGCAATTCCATGAAATGAAGGCAGACACAGCAACAATCACAAGACATTTCCATCAATCGTCTCCTTACTGACAGCTCTGAACATTAAAAAAACAGCATGACCAAAGTAAAAAGCTGGGCGAGCTTCCAATATCAGTACCGCCTGCTTCTACATGTAAATTCAACAGGATGTAGAAAATACTTCTCAGGTACCTCAACATGTCAGCGCTGCACCTTGATGCAAAGCACATCCCGATGTTGGATATAGAGCACAATGAACGTCACAATTTATGCCATGTTCAAGAAACAAGTTTATTACAATCATAGCAGCCAAATATATAAAATATGTGTCCTGTGAGGCTACGTTCTATACATTTGTTGTATCAAGTGTTGATTTGAGCCACTGGGGGGTTTCAGCCTCTCACCTCTGAACTGTGACATCATCAAGGCTTTTCCATCCACACAATCAGCCCTCACTGCATGCTCTCCTCTTTTTGCCCCAAAGAGATTAATGTGGGTAAATGTTCCAGTATAAAAAACAACCATGTTGGGTTTAAAGCCTCTTAACTACAGTTCTCCAAAAATATCGATATTCAAACACTGTAACTGGATGTTTTTTTTAACTTTTTTGGAATTGTGGTATTGATACTAAAGGCGATTGTTTTTTTTGTTTTTGTTTTTTTACAGATTTTTACTACTGTTAATTTTAGATTTCTTGAATTTAGATATATAGATTTATTTGCCAACCAATGGAGTTGCCATTGGTGTCTGAGTTGAGCCTCCACACATTCATAAAATCCTTCTTGAGTATTACGCTTCGATTGTTTGCTAGGTTGGACTGACTTAACATGGAGGTGCTTGATGTCACATCCACCGGACCATGCAGTAACTTTCCAATCAAAGTAAATCCAGGAAAATAGATAACAGGCTGATAGACGCTGAACTACTGAGGTGTGAGTCTGCTCATCAAATGATGTTTTAGTTGTAAAATAATTAAATAAAAAGGATATTTTAACAATATTCTTAGCACAAACCTACAAAATGTCACTTTAAATGAGGGGAGTTGTTAATGTTTATAACAGTATGTTTTAATTGTAATTTTTCTTATCCCCTTGGTATCAGAATTGCTATAGATTATTGAATATTTTCCTGTGTATTGATATAGAGTTGGTGATGGAGAAAACCCTCTTAGCTCAACCTGAATCTCGGAGGCCGAGAGTTAGATTTCAGCTTCATTTTAGCACCATTTTATTTTTCTTACTTCAGTCACTTCCGGGTGGAACTCTATATTATAGTATATAATATTGGTTTTCTTACCAGGACCTAAATCAGTCAAAAAACATCAAACTTCATCAAAACAGTTATAAAAGTGATCATGTTATTTCTAGCTGCAAAAAAAAAAATAAAGTGCTGCAAAGAAAAACATTTATGAAGGTATATTAAAAAAATGCAAACTCTAGTTTAGTAAATAAATATATCAGTGTGTGTCCTTGTCTATTTGTGTGTCTGGATTGTGGAGGGACATTTGTGACCATCTCTGGGGAACTTTGATCCAGATTCTTCCATCTTCAGCCACAAACAGACATTCCAACTATTAATACACATCCTCTCATCTTTTTGCCCTCTTCGTACATCTATCTATAGCCTGACACCACAGATCAGACACATCTCTGAAAGGATGGATCTGATCCAGACTCTAAAACGTTAGTAAAAGCAAAGAGTTTCCATGAAAGATTTAGATTTGAAGTGATCTCCTTCATATGCATATCGCTGTGTGCCGCTGGATAAGGAATGTAGGCAGAGAAAGATGCATCTTGTCAAATTCTGAACCTTTACTGCAGCAAGTCAGGGATGTCACACTTTTTGGCACCACAAGCCTTCCTTTTCCAGTAGAGCAGCAATACTACATAATTACACAAGGTGGCAGCACATAGAGAGCTTAATTTGATTACTCATTGATGTACAATCTCTAAAATTCAGTTAGGGCTCCTCTTACTTGTCTTTTTCTCATCCTTTCATCCTACAAGTTAATTTTTAATAGAATTTTTAGGGGAAAGTATGGACCTGGTTTTAAATTTGTGACTTGACCTTACGCTCTATACTGTAGCTAAAAGAAATATTATCAATGTATTATCATTCTTTTATCTATTACATCTCCTTTTATTTTAAAAGGTTTATGATTCCACATTCAAAGGACATTTATATGAAAAACAGCCCACAGCTTTAAACATCCTCCACAAAACAGTAAATTAATCTTTACTAACAAAAACGCAGTTGCACTTTATTAAACTTACATTTACATTTACAATTTTCGGACTGCAAATAATATTTCTTTGCAGGCATGGCCTGAATTTTAAAAACTATGTTTCCCATTTTGAGTAGCAGATATGTTAAATCTGGCTCTGTGTTATGTTTAGTTAAAAGATCCAAGAAACTGAGATCAACTAACTAAAATATTTCAAATACATTTTTTATTCTAAAGAAACTGTCAAGGGTCGTGAAACTGTGGAAGCCATACTATTTACTTAGTAAAAAATGTATGTAAAAAAAAAAAAAAATAAGAAGAAGAAGAAGAAGATTGATGTAATTTACTTTTTGTTAAGTCTTTGCACATATGTTGACCATTGTTATCCAAGGTGTTGGGCTGCTATAAGAGAAAAAAAGGCATAATGAATGTCTGGAAAACTGAAGCTGAACATTTCTTTAAAATATATCTTCTTTTCTTTTTTTTTTTTTTTTCTTTTTTTTTTGTTCAGGCCAAATACTTTTTTCTGTTATGAGAGAATTGAGATGACTGAAGAAAAAAAAACAAACATATTTTTCTTGTCACATTTAAAATGTTCTGGTTTGAAATAAAAAGGTTGTCAGCTGGACGCCATGACACGCTGTTAAACCCTCCAGAACAATATCTCTCCACCATCTTAGCTTTTTTCTGTCCCTTCATGCACCTATATATCCATCCTTCTGTTCTCTTATAGATGTTTGAATCCTCTCCCAGTTGGCACTCCATGATCGAAACAATACGTCCTGAATACATCAGACAAAACTCGGAATCAAATCTACCGCTTCAGAAAAGAAGGTCTATTCCTGCAGCAGTTATAAATCATCAGAGCTTTTACAGGAAACGTCTTACTAGAACAACCATTCCTGAAACATCAACAGAAAAGGCCTTATTGCCACTGAGATTATGACGCTGACTCTGATGACAATAAAAAATTTGCTTAAAGTCTTTAAAGCCGGGCAAGCACTGTACGTTTTTTTTTTCAGTTGTTGCACGCAGCTACAGTTCACCTGTACGACGAAGCAGCAGGATTTAAAAGTTCACAGCTCACGATCTATGTTCTCACACTGTGCAGCCCGACACTCTGTGACGATGTATTTGGACAAAGACATGGCTGAGCAAACGTAGCTACTACGCTCTGTAAATTTTACAGAAAGAACTCCCATTTCACTTGCACCCCCGCCATGCTTCTGTGTTTTCGTCTGAGAGGAAGAAGAAGAAGAAGAAACCTGCTTTGCATCAAGCCTAAGGAGGAAAAAGTAAATGAATGAATATAAGGATGACATTATGCTCTTTGGGCAATGGAAAAATAACACTCTGAACAAGGCTAAAGGACGTATTCACCTTTGCAACGGTTCTTTAAAACTTTCTCCAAAACATGTTTTATAATCCAACCAGTTTTTTTAGATAAAGAAATGAAATACAAATAAAAAGGTATAACTTTGCCTCAGAAAACAAACAGCCTCTAAAACATGGAGTACATCACTTAGCACAGATTTCACTTTGGTTCAGAGGCAGAAGTGATATTGACATCTCCCATGCTGTTCCTGTGGCGGAGCAAAGAGGAAGCTCAGGCTCCCCGTGCTGAAATGACCCTTTTCCTTGTCTTCAAAGGGGCTTGATGGTGAAAAGCTTTGACAGTTAGTGCCAAGAACTGAAGAAAAGCTCTCAATGCTACTTCACGAAGTTCACAGCAGTATCAAAGGCGTATTCTGAATGGAACATTTACCCTGGTAACGTGCAAATGTCTGTGGATTTAGATGTTTTTTTGTGTAGGGGCAGCTCCAAATGAAAAACATCTATACTAAATTAATTGAAAAATCTTGTTAGTATAAAAAAGAAAAAAAGAAAAAAAAAAAAGACAGCTTTAGGTTAAATCCGTGTCATCTTTGGGTTAAATTAATATCTCGACAAACTAACAGACATCTATAACCGAACCAAAATGTGATTTAAGAGCATACATTTTTTTAGCTGATAATATTCTTACTGTTGTTAAATATGCGTTAAAATATTTTCTTAATGTCGATGTACCGGCCAGCTGACAGCTTTGTTAGGGCCCGGGACATCACAGTATTTTTGGCTCAGCTGGCTCTCCTGCTTCGCTCTCTTTCACACTGCACCTGGACCTCTGCCATCTTTCTACTCTATTGGCGCTAAGCTCAAGTATTTCTGTAAAATATTTTCCATATCCATATACATTTTAACAAATGATAATTAGATTGAACATGTGGGATTGAAATAGGACCTTGGTGTGTCTACTAAAGTTTTTTATTTATTTATTAAGTTTGGGGTTAAGAAAAAAGAAGAGATTACAACATCCTTTTTAATCGCTGTAGCTTCAGTGTCCACGATCATAATTGGGTATAAGATGATTTTAAATATTTCTTCCAATTAAATTGCTTCAATACTTTCATGTGCAAGTTGTATACCAAGGTTTTAACACATTTTTTGCTTAAAACCATTCTAATTTTCTACTGGCCTTCCAGTTTCAGCCTGTTTTGTAGAAAAACGCGGACTTCTTCCTCAAGGACATAATAGTTGAATGAATGTGTGTAACTCAGGAACAGGTTTTTCCTTTTCCAACTCATACATCCCAAGGTGTTTTCAGCCTAGGGAAGTTGGAGTTCCTGTCATTAGGAGAATCATCCTGTTAGGATTATCTGTAACAATGAACAGGAGAAGAAAAACTGTATGGACTTTTGAGCAAGCTCAAGGGTTTACTTTCTATTATGCCTATTTAGACCACCCTGAACTCTTAAATGCAGTTTTTTCTTATTTCTTATACTTTGTGGTTTTTTATTTTTCAGCCCTTTTTATGGTTTGTTCTTGATTTGCCTTGAGCATTTTCCTTGACTACAAAGGCAACTTTTATCAGTCGCTGGAGAGACTAGACAGACAAATTTGACATCTAAACGGAGGAAACCCTTCAGGGACACTTTTGTTGCAAGAACCAAATATTATATTCATATAGTCATTGCAGGACGAGTAGGAACCCTGACAATAGGTAAAATAAATTGAAGTAAAGCCTGAATTATAAAACCAAGTCATTGCTATTCTGATCTTCACCGTGGCAATGACAAGTGTCCCATTAAAGAGCATTAAGCGGATAAACCCTTCCTATGAATAATTGACTCCCTCTCCAGATACACAAACCACATTTCCACAAATAATAGATATGTAAGCTGGCATCACTAGATGTCTCCCAAGACCAACACCCACAAACGATGCAAGGCAAATCACAGAGAACGACACGTTTTACTGCAGAGCATTTACATTTCCCATTGTGTGGTTTCAGCAGAAGAAAAAAAGAACACCCTCAGTGCTGCTGATTTACTACATTTATTCTGATATGTTCATATTCATACAATTTAACAACAGCAATGGATGTTTGGATTGTGTGGGTTTCACAATCCTGAGGGGGTTTTTTTGGGGGGGGGAGGGAGGTTGTTAAAAATATTTTTTTACTCTTTATTATTTCTTATTTTCTTTGTTTCTCCTAATTTATGCTCATTATGAATGTTGTGTGATTCCCTTTCTGGTGCATTGTTTGGATTTCTGTGGAGTTCTTTTCACATGTAGTTATTTTCTGTGAGATAGACCTCGAGTCTCTTGGTATTTCTGTTCGAATTTGGTTAATTAGTCCCCCTCCTTCAGCTCCTTTAATTGCACTACTTTCTTTCTGACACAACTTCTAAAAATTAAAGCTTATTAGCCTCTGGTTTACTTGCCATATCTCTAATCCTTAGCATACAAAAGCATGGTTCTACAGGTGCTGGTCATAAAATTAGAATATCATGAAAAAGTAGATTGATTTCAGTAATTCCATTTAAAAAGTGAAACTTGTATATTATATTCATACATTACATACAAACTCATATATTTCAGATGTTTATTTTGTTTAATTTTGATGATTACAAATGACAACAAATGAAAATCTCAAATTCATCATATCAGAAAATTAGAATATTGTGAAAAGGTTCAAAATTGATGGCCCCTGGTGC
This sequence comes from Cyprinodon tularosa, assembly GCF_016077235.1. Lineage (NCBI taxonomy): Eukaryota > Metazoa > Chordata > Actinopteri > Cyprinodontiformes > Cyprinodontidae > Cyprinodon > Cyprinodon tularosa. The sequence goes on along the minus strand of NW_024039059.1, from coordinate 1,664,049 downwards.
CACACTCTAATCAGCTAATTAACTCAAACCACCTGCAAAAGCCTTTAAATGGTCTTTCAGTCTAGTTCTATAGGCTACACAATCATGGGGAAGACTGCTGACTTGACAGTTGTCCAAAAGACGACCATCGACACCTTGCACAAGGAGGGCAAGACACAAAAGGTCATCGCTAAAGAGGCTGGCTGTTCACAGAGCTCAGTGTCCAAGCACATTAATAGAGAGGCGAAGGGAAGGAAAAGATGTGGTCGAAAAAAGTGTACAAGCAAGAGAGATAACCGCACCCTGGAGAGGATTGTGAAACAAAACCCATTCAAAAATGTGGGGGAGATTCACAAAGAGTGGACTGCAGCTGGAGTGAGTGCTTCAAGAACCACCACACACAGACGTATGAAAGACATGGGTTTCTGCTGTCGCATTCCTTGTGTCAAGCCACTCTTGAACCACAGACAGCGTCAGAAGCGTCTTGCCTGGGCTAAAGAGAAACAGGACTGGACTGCTGGTGAGTGGTCCAAAGTCATGTTCTCTGATGAAAGTAAATTTTGCATTTCCTTTGGAAATCAAGGTCCCAGAGTCTGGAGGAAAAGAAGAGAGGCACTTCATCCACGTTGCTTGAAGTCCAGTGTAAAGTTTCCACAGTCAGTGATGGTTTGGGGTGCCATGTCATCTGCTGGTGTTGGTCCATTGTGTTTTCTGAGGTCCAGGGTCAACGCAGCCACATACCAGGAAGTTTTAGAGCACTTCATGCTTCCTGCAGCTGACCAACTTTTTGGAGATGCAGATTTCATTTTCCAATAGGACTTGGCACCTGCACACAGTGCCAAAGCTACCAGTACCTGGTTGAAGGACCATGGTATCCCTGTTCTTAATTGGCCAGCAAACTCTCCTGACCTTAACCCCATAGAAAATCTATGGGGTATTGTGAAGAAGAAGATGCAATACACCAGACCCAACAATTCAGAAGAGCTAAAAGCCACTATTAGAGCAACCTGGGCTATCATAACACCTGAGCAGTGCCACAGACTGATCGACTCCATGCCACGCCGCATTGCTGCAGTAATACAGGCCAAAGGAGGCCCAACTAAATACTGAGTGCTGTACATGCTCATACTTTTCATGTTCATACTTTTCAGTTGGCCAACATTTCTATAAATCCTTTGTTTTTATTGGTCTTCAGTAATATTCTAATTTTCTGATATGATGAATTTGAGATTTTCATTTGTTGTCATTTGTAATCATCAAAATTAAACAAAATAAACATCTGAATTATATGAGTTTGTATGTAATGTATGAATATAATATACAAGTTTCACTTTTTAAATGGAATTACTGAAATCAATCTACTTTTTCATGATATTCTAATTTTATGACCAGCACCTGTAATTGTTCTCTGTTGGATTATTTTGTTGACCAAACATTTCTCATTCTTCTGTTAGTCCACCTGTTCTTCCTACATCAATCTCATCTCCTGTTTTTTCATATTTACACCTTGTTTATTGGATCTTGTAGTTTTTTTTTTACAGTATATATTTTACAAACTCTCCTCCAAGTACTATTAAGCTGTGTGAATTGTACAGAAATACAAATTTTAAAGATTTCTTTAAAATGATTTGGAAACACTGCAAATAGATAAAGACACCAGATTCGTTATTACACTCAATCTGTTTGTTTTCAGCCTTCAGTGTCTTAGCTGATCTATTTGAACAGAGAGCAACGGTTCAGGAGTTATCAGCTGATGCAGCTCCGGCTGGTGAACATCCTCACAGGCCTTAAAGAAACCTATCTGACTCGATCAGAAAGGTGCAGTCAGGTGTGCCAGATGACAGACACAATGAATGTTTGCGTCAGCGTTTGACTGGTCAAACAGCGTGAAGGAAAAGATAAATATTGCAAATCGACGTTACTGCTTTTTCACAGTACTGTAACAAATAAAATACCTTATTTTTCTGGACTCCTATTTAGGCCCGAGTAAGACCTGGGAACATGTTGCTGAAGTGAACAAAGGTGTTGGCTCAAACGTTTCATTGCTTTATCAACTGTAAGTAGACAAGACTTCTGAGGCTGGCAAATCATGGTCATGTACTAAAGCTTTGAAAACATGCATTACAAATTACCATGATAGTCCTAAGTAGTATAGTGAAACAAGACCATTAGAACACAGTTTTGATGGTTATTTTATTTATTTTACTATTATGTTAATTATTACAACCAAATTCCTTTTTATTTCTGCTACATGAAATGTTTGAGTTTTTTTAAGTTTTTTAAGGACTCCATAGGCCCCCATAGATGACATGTTTGCTTCTGACCAAGGGAATACCACTATGATGCATAGAAAGTTGCTTATAGACAGCACCACGATGTTATTAATTGAACAGTTCCAGCACAGAACGGCTAACACCTGTTATAATAGTTTTTAATAATTAAAAATAATAACTAACGCTACAACTAATTAGTACTTTGATAACCAAATAAACTGTTGAGTACTTCTTAATAAATACATATTGGGCGGTGAAAGGGGCTTGTTTTAAATTATTACTTCTCCTAGTGGTTTATTTTAGAAAATGGCATCTCTGTCTGTTTACTCCAGTCTGTTATTATGTGCCTGCTATTTTAATTTTGATCTACTCTATTATCAATCACAATTCATCGGAATATTTTAGCAGACAAAAAAACCTGCCCTCTAAAGCAGAGGTCTTCAACAGGGGGTCCGTGACCCCTAGAGGGTCCTCTGAGGTACTGCAAGGGGGTCGCGAAAGTCTTTGTTAATTATACTTTTTTTATATTCCCTGCTGCAATTTGTTTTCCACTAATTGAAATGTCTTTAAATACACATTAACATCAATTCAGCACACTATAGAAAACAAAAAAATGGAGACAGAAGATGTCTTTCAGTCATCAATGCACACATTCAGCATCACAGGAGCTCTTTCAATCTGGGCACCGTTTCCTTCACAACACCTATCCCATAAACAGGGAATCAAAATCAGAAATACTTTAATAATCCCACGGAGAAATTACTTTCATTACATGACTCCATCTGTAATAGTGTGACTATTTGATATAACGCAATTTCAGAAAATATATATATAATTAGCAGGTCCCCGCTCCATCTTGCCATCAGTTTGGGGGTCCTTGGCCTGGAAAACATTGAAGACCCCTACTCTAAAGAGTCTTTTACAATATATAATTGCACACATGGATATTCAGTTAGCAACACATTTACAGTAATAGACATTTTGCAGCTTTTGTGTTTTATTTGTAGAAGTTCATTAAAGGAGAATTCCGGTTTTTAACACTTTTAGCCCATTTTCTCTAGTGTCCAGGATGAAATCGAATGATCGACACCAAAATTTTGACAATTGGTCAAAATTTTGGTCGAGAATCAAGAATCCACCTTTCGTATTCCATTTTCAGAGTTTTTTAAAGTGTTTAACAGAGACGTTAGCACCTCGACGTCGGAGTACACAGAGTGAAGCGAAAAGACTACAACTGTGTAAACAGGCCCCATTTCCGTTTCCGGTGGCAGGGTAATATTGACTATTCCAACAGAACTCAATGGGATTTACAAAATGCTAAATAAAACACTACAGGAACGTTTTTTCTTTACGAAACTTATTTTGGAACGTCATTGAACAGCGCTGACGACCCGGTGAGTAGCATATTTAAAAAAAAGAACGTTTAAGGTTGTTTTAAGGACATTATCGGACATGCTCTATGGAAGCCATTCTGAAGCAGCCAGGGGTGGATTCTAAATGAGCCAAAAAGCAGAGACAGCACCAACTGTCAAAATTTTGGTGTCGATCATTCGATTTCATCCTGGACACTACAGAAAATGGGCTTAAAGTGTTAAAAACCGGAATTCTCCTTTAAGTAGTCTCTTTATGCTTATATACTGCCCACACCCATGTTGTGTGTTTTCATTAAGGGATCTTTCCTCTGGAGTGAGTGTGAGTGTGTGTGTGTGTGTGTGTGTGTGTGTGTGTGTGTGTGTGTGTGTGTGTGTGTGTGTGTGTGTGTGTGTGTGTGTGTGTGTGTGTGTGTGTTAGGGTATTTATATTCTGCAACAATATTAATAACATCAACCGGCAAATTACATAATTTCCAACATCTAATGTATATTTTCAATGACTGGAACATCAACATCTAAAAAAATATAGCAAAATCTCATATATGGTAGTAAAAATAAGTAGGAATAAACATTTTGGAAAAAACATCCTGATTAAAACAACAAAAGACAAATGGGAGATAAGTAGTCATAGTCTGTCCTCTTTGGATAAAAGGGTTTTTTAATGTGATCCCTCTTTCCTTGCCTTGTCAAAGTAAAGGATGTAATTGAGCATCTATATGGTGTAAACAGTGGAGGAAGATGCGCTGAACGCACCACTAAAACTGTCAGGGAGTTCCTATTAAACTGAAATTGCACAAGGATGTGTATGCCTGCTGACAATATACAAAAGTATTTATAAGCGCAGATAAAGCCAAAGTAGGTCTCACTAATGACATATATATATCTGAGAGCCCAGTTATGTACACTTCCACTCCATGTGTGTCTACCTTTCTATATTTTACATCACAAAGCAATTTCATAAGCTTGGCGAACTACACAACACAACTTGTTTCATTATGTAACACCAATAGAAGGCAGTGTACCCCTGGGAACGGTACTTCACAAGGAAGCTAGCGCGGTAATGAACTACATTATATTATACGTCCCTCAGGCCCTAATCAGACCATAGAGATGGCCAATACGGGATCAAAACAGACATTTCCATGGCCCTCGACATCAAGCCCTATCTCCAGAACTCTGCCTTACCTTCCGTCATGTGTGAGATCCCAGGTAGAGAACTCATGGTCACCTCGATTAGCGACTGTTTTAGGAGCTCCTGACCAGATGGCGTGACGTTTGATGGCGACCAGCTCCTGACCAGCCTCTGGTGTGGCCAAACGGTTGCAGCAGGTACCCATTTTTTAACATGGAGGAAATAACCGAAACAGTCGTCTTCAACTCCCTCTGTTATGAGACGTGTTTGTATTACACTTTACCTAAAAATTCAAGCAATACTTCCACCGCCAAACAAGAGGAAAGATAAAAACAAACTAAAAAAATGTTTGTTCTTGTCTTCACATTTTGTCCACTTATTCAGCTGCTGCTGACCTCTCCCCAAACTGCACAGCTAACGCCGGAGTTGCCTGACAGCCTTACGCTCGCTCCCTCCCTCCTCTGACAGAAGTCTTTCTGTCTCCCACCACCATCCAGTCCACAACATTGTATCAACCATCTTGTTGTTTGTCTCAGTCACTGTTTGTATGTGAGCGCTTCAATCCCTCCTTTGTGTCTGCCCTTTCAGAACCCAGTGTGGTACACAGATGGAGGCCGCTCTCCCTCCAAGCCCAGACTTAGGTCCAACTACAGTCTTGCTGTGAGGAGCCAGACCAGTCAAACCTACGCTGTTGCTACATGTGGGATGATGATGTAGAGAAATTCAACAACTTGGTACATTTTTCTCATTCCAGACTTTTTTTTAAACTATCTTTTTCATTTTTAAGAAATGCTTAAGATAAAATTCCAACTCTTGAGGTAAATAAAGTTAGCCGTTTGTCACTTAAGAATCTCAAGAACACCGCAGGAATCATAACACAACTTAATCAAAGTGATTTTCATCTGACAGTTAATAAAAAAAGTCCCCTTACCATTAAAGGCTTCTTTAAAAAATGCAGTTTCTTCTTAACCTTTCTTTATCCCTAAATATACTTTTTGTTATGGTGCTGACTTCTGTTAGTAATGTCAGATTATCACATTGATTCTGTCTTATTTTCTCACTCAATCAGTAAAGGAGGAAGTTTAATGATACAGTTTGTATAGAACAATATGTGTTCGCAATGGACAACATAATTACTTCAACGAAAAAGTACTTGCAATTGTAAAAAATGCAACTGCCATATCACAAAGGCATTCAGTTTCTGACCGCATTATATTTAATGGGAGTAAGATACGATCTCTCACTCACGATTTTCAATATATTTAACAAGAATTGATGTTTAACTCAACAGTATCAACAGCCCGGTATTCCGGTCTGCCTTATTTTAACAGCTTGAACTTCAGTTGAAATACAACTCTTATTTTTTCTAAATCCTTAAAAAAAAAATTGGATATTAAGTTTCTAAATCAGTGACCAATTGTTTTTTATTTCATATATAGTTTTGGTTTAACAGTACGCTAAACATAGAAACAAACAAGACGCCATTTCAATGTCTATCAGAAATTTTCATTCTAGTGACGTCATTTTCGTGCTTGTGGGAAACTATAAAAAATATCAGAGCACAGCTGATTCGCACACAGAGCTTTATGTGCAGCAGACACAGGCGGCTTTTTGGGTTTTTTTTCGGTACAGTGTTTTTAACAGCTGTATAAGTGATGGCAAAGAATCAACGTCCATCAAGGAAGCTTTGGAGGAAATTCTGAGGGCCAGTGATGCCAAAATAGAGGAATTTCTTGAACCTATGCTCAGATTGATGACCAAGATGAACAGCAGCTCCTACTGGAGCCCATTTATGATTAAATCATTAGCTACATTTTTTATTCCAGCATCAACTTTACATGTTGATTGCAGCTAGTTGGAATCACAAATAATATGGTTATCTTATGTTTCTTTTCTTAGAGTAATCAGAGAGTTCACCCCATTAATTTGTGATTTATAACAGTGTTCTTACAAGGTACTTTGTGATATTTGGAAAGCTGTAGGTAATAATTTACCATGTTGTAATCAGCTTCATGTTGCACCTATAATGCATTCCATCAGCCCTCAGAGGTCTAAATTTGCAACTCCTAAGTCATGAATTTCAACTAGAATGCTCCAAAAGGGGAAAGAACAAGTCACTGCAATAGAAAGTTATCAGACATCCACTTCATAATTGAAGTTATTGTCGTAGTAGCTAAACCTTTCTACTTTGACCGTTTATATCAGTATTTACAGATCCTTCCTCCCAGCAGCTGTAAGACTCTATAACCATCACTTTTCCCAACAAACTCAATAAGTTTTTACTGTACATTCATGCAGATTTTTGCTGTTTCTATCTTAGTCAGTTAAATAACATGTTGCTGTCATTTTGCACACCTCTGAAGTTGCTGCTATTTTCAAATATCCATTACTATAAAAATGTCCATAGCTGCATATTGGTTATTTTTTCTCCAGGCGCACAGTTTTATATTGTTAAAACACTATAAAGTACAGTATTTTATAGTTTATCTTTTAACTCTTCACTATGATGTTATTCTTATACATTTTTCTATCATCTTTTTGCTGCTATAAACACTAGAATTTCCCCATTGTGGGACAATAAAGTGAAAGTAAAGTTTTATTGTAAAATATGATTCACTACTACATATAATGGACGGAGTACAATGGAGATCAGAGTTTTTATTATTTTTATGGTTATAATAGTGGCCACAGTAGCCACAAAGAAAGAGATGGCCTACTGGCTGAAAAGGGGAATGCAGTTAATTCAGAGATCATGTCTGTCCAACTCGATGAATTTGTGTTCTGTGGGTCATTGAACGCATCATTATCCACGCTGTGTGTTGATATTAAAGTGGTTTGGTTCTATTAGACCAAGTATGATAAGTATATTTTCTATCTTATATTAAAAATAATTTTACACCTGATAACTAATTAGTTGGTTTAACAGTAAAATTGAACATTAGATACATTTCCTTTTTTACATGTATTTTTTTTTCTTTTTTTTTGGTGTGTCCCAAGCACTGCCAGTGAAAAACCAAAGGATCCTCTACCATGGTCTTCATTAAAGCTCTTTGTATAACATATAGGCCTGATGAGCTACATGCACACAATGGCTCTCCCTAATAGCACTAGTATTGAGATGGCAGTACGTAAAATCAAAATTAACAATAAATGATTTAAATATATTACATCTTTGTTTTTGATGTTATAGGTACGCCAATCACTGACACCTTTGGGGAACTGATTCACATAGAGAAGCTGGAGCCTAAGGAGGGAATTTGTCGCTTTATGGCCTTTAGGTGATCAGGGGTTTTTTTTTGGTTCTTTGTTTACACTCATTTATGTTATATTATTCTAAGTGTAAAGGTCACCAGAATAATTTAAGATTTTAAGATATGTTGGCCTATTAGCAAAAACACTGATGAGAAAGGCCATTTCTGTCCTAGGCTGCACCCTGGACCAGGCTCGGACTGGTAATCTGTGATACCGGGCATTTGCCTGGTGGGCTGGTCCTAATTCTGGCTCCAACACTTACTCCCCGGCTGAAGCACCTACCTGTGACAGTAAATAATTCAAGGAGCTCAACAAGTAATATAATGTTAACTACCTAAATGATGCATGCAGTATATATAGGCCTTCCTTGTTATGTACATCCTTGTGATGGTTGGCATATGGTGTAAGTTTCCTAAAACTATAAAATCTTTGAAACAAACTAAATTATAATAAAATCAAAATGCTTTCTTTAAACCAAACTATAATGTTCCTCTTGTATTTGGTTCATTCATGTTTGAATATTTTGTAAAATATGTTGCGGTGCATGATGGGGTTTCGCATCTGTTTACATTATTCCAATTCATTGCCCACATGCCACCTAGACTCACAGTGAATGCTTACACCGCTGAGCTTTCATGTATTCATTCTTGAAGAAGTACCTGTCTGCCTCTATATTGTATTGTTTTATGTTGGTGTTTTTACAACATTCGGGCTTAAGTTACGCTGTAGACCTAGTATGTGTGAGTGGGTGTCTCGCTGTGGGGCTTCGTGCAAGTGTGGACGTTATGCAGCAGCAGTAATTGTCGCGTCCGTGTTAATAACCAGTCAGTAAAACCGCATTATAGAAGTCCTGGTGACGGTTTCCATTTGATGCTTGAAGATAGATCGGTTAATCCACAATATATATTCGTATTGTGTTTCACATTTGAGAAGCACATATTTGACTGTGCTTCAATTTCTTGGGCTGGTGTAGATGGAAAAATGCCAGGGCCGAAAGCTTTCGACACTAAAATGCCAACAAGTTGTGCAATGTATAATGTGCATTTACTATTTGATACCATGTTCAACAGCCTGTTTCTTTATATTTGACACCCAGTGCAATAACTATATATATATATATACCGTAAATTCTCTAATATTGGCCTGTATTCCAATAGCGGCCGGGACTCTAACATTGGCCGGTCTCGCTGTCAGAGGAGGTAAATAATGGCCGGTCTCTAATACAGGCCGGGGCTATAAACGTTTTTTCTGGGCATACCTCAACATTATACTTGTGGTAGTAACATACAAGTACCACAGCCCTGCGCAGCTGGACGACAGGCCCTGACTGCTGTCCGTCTGCGCGAGGAAGAGAACAGACACGCAGCAGAACAGGAGGAGCGCGAGTGATGAGGAGATTAAAGGGAGAGATGAAGAGGGGGAGGAAACTGAGGAGGAGAATTAAACAGAATTGGAGGATTTTATTTATTTTTTTTACTTCAAACCAAGCGAGACATGGTAACTGTACTTTTTCAATAAATGAACCCAGTGTTTTATAGGTTCAAATAGACACAAAATCTCATTTTTATTCATTCCACTGGTAGTCTGTTTTGCTCAAATAGCAATAGAGGCCTGTCTCTAATTCTGGCCTCTATCCAATAAAGGCCTGGACCGTGATGCACTTGAGTGAAATAAAGGCCCGGGCCTATATTAGAGAATTTACGGTATATATCTATCCATCTATAAAAAAATACCCATGAACAATAACCCTGTATAATAATCCTGCTATGAAATAAATAAATAAATAAATAAATAAATAAATAAATAAATAAATAAATAAATAAATAAAATATGTAATAAAATAACTGTTACATGTGGACGCACTGCATATACTTTATATATACATATCCCATGCACCTTTATCTTCCTTTGGCACATTCTTTTTCTCTTTGACTATTTGAGCTGATGTAACGAATACATTTCTCCACTGTGAGATCAATAAAGTCAATCAATCAATCAAGAGAAATGTGATAGAAATTCACCCACATCCATACAATAGACATAAGCTTAGTACAATGACATTAAAATAGAAAACTAGATGACATTTTTTTAAAAGCAGCATGAAGTTTCTTTTCTAAAGAATTTTAGACAATGACTAAATGGATTGTTTTACTTTTCCTTCCAATCAAAGAACAAAAAGGAGCCATTCTTCCATATCATTAATGCTTTTGACATTTCAATAGATGTGTGGGAAACCTTGGCGTGTGTAGTTTGTGTGGGGTGGCATTTATTGAAGTACAATTTGTCACAGAGGGGTGACTTTCACAAAAGAGAGGTCCACCATTTATCTGGGTTCTGCATCAAAGAGCCGCTCAGTCTGACTTCATAAATCAACCAACTGATGACTATTGGTGAGGTGGGTCGTTTGAGGCAAACGCTGAAGGGTTTCTAACATAAACAAAAAAAAATTTGCTGATCAGACTTAGGGGTAGCAGATATGAACAATTGATGCTCTGCATGGTGCAGAAGTGGAGCGATGACCACATGCAGAGGATGGTCCTCGAAACAGTCCAGGTTTCAAGTAACGACCCTAAGACACTTTTCTGGATCTCCTCCTTTTCCGTCTGAACATTTCAACTCTCTCTGCAACAAATAAAGGCCACAAGTACTAAACAAATATTAAGCTTCCTCAAAGTTAATATAGATTTCTTTATACCGCTGTATTTTTCTTTAACAAAAAAAGTAAGTAAGTTTCAATCTTTTTTTTAAGCGGCTGCATGTTGTCAGTGTCAAAGCAACTGAAACACAATTACTACTCAAAGAAAATTTTAAAATGTATCTATTATAATACTCATGTTCAAATGGAACGGACGGTGGAGGAAACTAGCATAAAATACCAACCTAAACAATACATTTTAAAGTATTACAAGCATCATTAACTGGTATTTATCATTATAATGCATTGAAATGAATGTGTCTTTCACAATAATAATACAACAAACGCATATTATTATAATTAACTGTTTTCGATAAAAAAAGAAAAGAGAATATGGTTTGTTTTTAAGTGCAAAAAGGATATTTCCAGTTTTTCTAAATCTAAATATAATACAATTATATATATATATATATATATATATATATATATATATATATATATATATATATATATATATATATATATATATATATACCATGTTATATGTAGCTGTGCAACTTAAGGGAAAAACCTGGATGAAGATGGTTAAACAGAAGTTTTATATTCAGTCCAATTTTCTTGGATTCCAATGATTTATATAACTAAAAATATATACCTGCTGAATCTGGGATTTTTCTAAGTTTCTAAGTTCACATTTGTGAATTAATACCAAACACCTTAAGGTGAAATTAAATATTCAAGATGCCCATTTTAAGACTTACATCTGAGACAGAGATGAACACCCATTTATGTGCCCTGACCAAGAAAGTCTCAAAGAGAAATATTTATGTCTGCAACAGAAAGAAGAAAACAGAAAGCATATAAAAAAAAAACATCTACAAGATGAACATGAATGAGAGATGAAATATCAGCAACACAGCCAAACAGGGTCAGAACAAAACTCTTTGATGCGCTTATGGTGCTGTGTGCAGAGAATCAAGACAACACCTACGGTATTTATCTCCACAACTGCTGGAAAACAAAGTCAGGAAGAAGTCATGCAGAAACTAAATCTAACCAAGAAGATAATGACCTTTATTCAGAGAGAATAGATCCAACAAGTCAAGACAAATGTTTGGATTGTGAGTTGAGAAAGAGGATTAAACCATAATCATAATCTAAAAACTGTGGTATGTGAATGTGTTTAGTCTCTTGACTAGCAGAGCCACTGTTCACTCTGATTACAGCTCCAAGTACTGCTTTGAACACCAAGAAAATTATATTTATGCCTGATCAACTTTGCAGGACTCTTTAAACTCAGACTGAAAAGAGAACCACTGTGAACCAGCATGGACTTTACACTAGTCCAACATCTCTCTGGCTGTTTGTTTTTGTTGGGCTCTGCCCTGTATTTAGCCTCATCAATCTCCCTAATACCTCTAATCGGTTTCTCTTCCTGATCGATCAAAAGCGACCACAGAGAATGTGGTGCATCAAAATATTTCAACCTTTTTATTTTCAGCCACAAATTGCAGGTCAAAAAAGTTCACTTTGTTCTCATCTGACCACAACATCTTCTTCCAAATATTAGTCTCCCTTAAGTGTTACATTACTCTACAGCACAGTGGTGTGACTGAAAGAAAAGCCTACAGTCTCCTTGTAGCCTGTGTGATCCACAGTACATCAGTGACCACATGGTTCCTTCACAAACAGGCGTTGCAGAAAAAAAACTCAAAGAATATTTTATTAATTTATTATTTTTCTAAATGTTAATTCATTTTTTGAGAATCAGACCATTAACTAAAGTATGAGGGCTGGTTTTAATGTCTGTCAGTACAATATGAATATCACTGTCCACTTGCAGACATGCTCCACATTATTTTGAGCATCTCTACAGTTAAAAGAAGCAAAAAAAGTATTTTTTGTACCCTTTCATTGAACGAAGCCTCAAAGCTCACTTTAACTAAAATATTTTCAATAATAATATGATATATTAATACAAGTTATATTTAATAATAAAGTTTAAAAGTTTTTTCCGGGGTTCTCCCAGATTGGTTGACATTAAATCCAATGACCAAACACAGCTGCATTTTTTTATTTCTGCTAAAGCTTCAGTTTACTCAAAGGATTTGCATATAATGCAAATTAAATAATAAAAAAAAAACTGGCACAGAAGTTGCTGGAAAAGATTGAATACAAATCTCGACAGAAAGTTCAGCCAACATCAAATCAGCATTCATAGCCCACATTAACGTCCATAACATATGGAAGTGCATAGCGGTGTCCAGATCAGGCTTTGATGAAGCTCTTCTGCAAATGTGTTGCAAAATGGTTCCCTTCTCAAAGTCTCATAGAAGTTTTAAGTGCTCACTGGGGCATCACCAATTCCTGTCTCTCTACACTGGCTCCCTGTTCGTTTAAGAATTTATTTTAAGATTTTTATTGCTTGTGTTTAGATGGTTGAATACGATGGATCCTCAACATTACCGACCTTCTCCAGATGTCTTCTCCGGCACGTGCTCTGAGGTCTGAGGTCGATCGTTCACACCGGACGCAGCAGGCGCGACAGAAGCAGCAAGTTTACATGCAAAGTCAATGGTTGACGCGCGTCAAGGCGCAGCAAAAGGTCCCGCGGCACGTTTTGAGCAGCTGAAGCAGCATTTTTTGGTGTTAAATGTACTATATAAATACAGTCGATCAGATTGGATGTAGAAGTCAAAAGAAATTACAGCAAAAATCTGTCAACTCTACATGTCTTAAATGTATAAAATGATTGACTTTAAAAGAACTATCTAAAGACATTAACAAAATTCACTGGCCATCAGATCATATTTTGGATGCTAAACTCTAAAAGTGAAGCTTTAAATGACATGTTTCTCCATTTTAACCCCAGCCTGGATGGGATTAGGCTGAAACCATGTGACTGACACGACATACACCATCACAATCTGGACATCACTCGATACGTCCATCCAAAATAACATCCAAGAACTTTAGAGGTAGGCTGTTTTCAAAAAGCTTTTCAGAGCTTGACATAAATCAAAAAATAATGTCACAAAATGTAAGGAATTTCAAGCAACCCTGAGAAACCTGAATTATGTTTCATAATAGTAAAAAAAGACATGATTTTTTTTAACCATTTTTTTTGGCATAACATTTTGTCTTTTTTTTTTTTTTTTTTTTTTTTATAGGCATTTCTAGCACCCCATGGTGGCCCCCGCTCTGAAAACCACTGAGCTACATCACTGAAACCGTGTCCTTGGACTAGAACAAGCAATGCTCACATGGAACTATTACAGTCATTAGAAGGACCTGAACTGAACTGTACGAGGCTAACATGAGAGGCTAGCTTTCTTAGCATTATTTATACACTTCTTTAAAGTGTTTTGAGGGTTTTTGTAATTTATATTATTATTCCAAGATCTTTTTTTCGGTCATCTTTCATTATTATATGAGCATTAAATAAATCAAATAGATCTCAATAGCCTGTACACTATAAACCTCTTCCTTTAAATTCACTGTGTTTATTACAATGACTATGGATGTTGCCCTTTCGCAGCTGAACAATTTCTTCTGCTTCCATCACTTTGATCCACCCAAACTAACCAGACAGGAATGATGCACAAAAAAAAAAAAAAAATGTTATGTGCATATAAATCCTGAATGGCCAGAGTACACGCCCCAAACTAAAGTAACAAGACGGTGCCTGCGGCAGAACCAGGAGACGCAACAAAACAGGTTAGCGTCAACTGCTTGTCATGTTATTAAAACAAAACAGTAACCAAACAAGTATAAAAGCTATTCAAAGAAAAGTGCATATAATGACCAACCCATCCTTCTCTTCCTGATGTATGACTCTACCAGTGGATGTTTCAGCTAATAGGAGCCTAAAAGGACTGTAATACACAACACAAGCATCACTAGATGCAAACAAACTGTGTTCAAGATCAATACTCCTTTAACAAAAGGAATTCATTTCTTCAAAGAGCACTGATGTTATCAGCTTTTCTGGCTGTTTGCTACTGAGTAATATTGGTTGCTCTTTGAAGAAACAGATTAATGAATGTTTACATCCCACTTTGGACCTGATCTTACGAATGTGGTCAAGTGAAAATAAAGTGAAGGTGGCATGACTAGCATGGATTCTTTCTTAACAAGGATATTAATTAAAACTTTCTGTGTCGTATGAATAGTGCAACGTAGACTAGGTTTACTTAATTAATAGAAGGTTGAAGCATAGGATCTTCGACTGAAAGCACCCCTCTCTCCAGTGTCTTGTAAGATGTTTTTTTGTTGTTGTTGTATACACTGTAAACTCAGATGTGGAAAGTAATTAATTACACTAAGCAGTTGACACTTATGTTGTACAATTATCTTGTTTCTGTTTACTCAAAGCTGCTGCGTTTACAGGTTCTTGCCGTTTAAGTAAATTTACCTGAAACTTTTGAATTCATCTGGTTTTATATGTGTGTTAATTAAGCATAACGTAAATGACTTAACTTAATAACTTGACTGCAATAAAGAGGTTCTTGTGCAGAATTTGACAGCAAGATCCTATGGTGGGCGACAGGTGCAAAATGCACACTAAACGACCAAATGAGCTGCAAAGACATGTTGATCCAATCTCTAAAACACTCAAACACAAGAAATAAATGCAACAGAAAAACATTTCAAACAAAAGTAGAAATTAGCTACAAACAGGTGCAATTAATAAGCAATAAATTAATGAGCTGCAAAACACACGTATGAGCAAAAACAACTATCAAAAAAAAACAAATGCAAACAAAAAAAGCTGCAGGCTTAAACAAAACGCTGCAATCACAGAAAGAAAATGATGCAAATGGCAAAAACAACAGCAAACTGGTTCCACTAAACAGAAGTTCTCAAGACCAGCAGAGGGAGTCGAACAATGATCAAACCATTTCGTACCAAGACCCATCTTTTTTGTTAATCATGAAGGGAAGGCAGACTTAGGCATAAACCAGCCCCTAAGCAATAACCCTCGGTTTGTGCGTTGGTGTGGAGGGTCCGCCACATTGAGTGCTGTCTCAAACCACATAGTGGGTAGGGCCCGTGGACCATTCAGCCCTTAAATAGAGAGTCTGCATAAGTTGCAGGCTGGCTGGAATTCGGCAGCAGGTGTAACAGCGGCCTAGTGACGGAGGAAACACGTTCCGCCAAATATAAATTCCGCTGGTTTGCAGCACCTTCATCACACTGACAGAAAATCACAAGTAAGTATATGAAAAAAAACGTAAAAAATAAATCCAAAATGGAAGGTCCTCTTTGAAAAATAGTTTTATCAGACCGTATACATTTGTTTTAAGAAAGGGGCAAATGTTTATTGTTATGTTAACCTGCGACACAGAGCCATGGACATCATATACCATATGCCGTCTATGCACAGAGCTACAGCCATGCACATGGGGCATCACTGTGTTCCCATAGCAATGGCTGCTTTCCTTTTCCGTTGGAGGGAGACGGGCTGTCCTATTCTCGATAACACCACCCCACCTTCAATCAAGGCGCCTTCAACAGCAGCAAGTGAGACTTCATTTGGAGTGACACTTAATAGTTGAGGGTTAGTGCTTAGGGGGCATTTTGGGAATGGGCCTTAGTCAGGTATCTCTGTAAGCCATCCATGACTCTTAAAAAGATTTCCTGGCTCTGCCACAGACTCCAATATAGTTAAAACTCTTTAGTCTCAATGAGATCTTTAAATATTAATACAAAAGCCATTTAATAATGTAGTTTTTAATGACGCCAGATATAGAAATACAAACAGTATTTTACAGTCTGCACAGGGTACATATTAAACCTAGGTTTCTCTGTCTGTCATTGAACCTGCTGAAGTTAAAAATTTAAGACCATTCTTACATATAATAGGATGTACCCTCTGTCCCCCAAAAAAATAATATCAGAGAGTTTAATTCAGAAAGGGTATTAAAAATAAATAACTGTCCCAAAATCAGTATGAGAATAAAAACGTCATCAAATGCTGAGATTGGAATTTAGACAAAAAACTCTGAAGGGTGCATCTCCAAAATTCTTAATTACTGGTTCATATAAGCAAAAAATTCTAGAGATAAGAACGTATAATGTAGGCTAACTATAAATGGATGATTGTATGTTCACAACCACAGGCATAAATGTACTCGTGAATCCAAAGAGCCATTGATCAGTGGAGGTGCTGGCTGGGTCTCTGTGGAGTTTCTGAACAAACACAGTGAGTCTGAACTCACCTGTCCAGAAACTCCATCATCTAACTACGTCTCACTGCTTCAACTTCACTTTAATTTTCCCTTTAAGTTGAAGATACACAGAATGTACCATAATATTTCTGCAATATGGGCGCTGCCATCTTATAATCAGAAATCATCAGATGCTTTTAATTCTGTTCGATTTCAAAGTAGTTATTGTGATTCTGACTTTTAACATAATGAATCATCCAATCAGGATTCTGGCACAAAAACCATTGTGATGTCAGAACTTAAACATTTTTCCTCCCAATTATTCCCCAAACTAAAACCAATCAGATTGAGACTGCTGACTCGGATTTACCCAAAAAGGCTTAAATTTTATTAAACACTAAACAATCAAAAAATAATGCCAAGCTTAGAAATAAAATCTGTTTTTAGTCAAAGGTTATATAAGATTCATGCCTTCCTCCATCTATAACAGTGATGGTACTGAATAAATCATATATTATCAATTTCTATATTAAAGCAGCTTCATTCAGGGAATGGGACAAGTTTAATATTTTTTTACTACAGAATGTAGGAAACTGCATCATGATATTCTATTTTATATCTACCTCTTTTCTGAAACAACGCTGCAGCTTTTTGAAACCTGCTTAAAATAAAGCTAAAAAAATGAGAACTCTTTTTGGTCCTGTACCCAAAACTACATGAAATGTTATGCATCATTTATCAGGGTTCATCTGTGGTGTAAAAAGATTTCAGTATATATTTTTAATAACTGCATGTCTTAAAAA
The DNA here is from genome assembly GCF_016077235.1 of Cyprinodon tularosa. NCBI lineage: Eukaryota > Metazoa > Chordata > Actinopteri > Cyprinodontiformes > Cyprinodontidae > Cyprinodon > Cyprinodon tularosa. Next base: position 1,646,432 of record NW_024039059.1, on the reverse strand, counting down.
AAACTGCTCATGTTTTAAAATGAGGCCAAGCACAGCTGGGAATTCAGGCTGCAATTCTGATTTATGTGCTTTACAAGAAAAATAAAAAGGCCATTAAAGAATCACTTTAAAAACATGAAACCTAATCAAAGGAACAGAAAACAATGGTTCTCTTAGAAAAATTATTAAAATGGCTATTTAAAAAAAAAAAAAAAAAACACACAATTATAGAAAGAAAATGACAGAAAATATCTTTGACCTTTATAGAAAAGCAGCTGTTAACTAGTATTAACAGATATAACTCATATCTGGAGTTCTGGAAGACGGTTTAAGGAGCATAGACAGTAAAGGCTGCATCCATCGTCTAGTTTTGGTTCTGTGAAAATAAAATGAAGAGGGCTCTGATGTCCAGACTCATCTACATGGTCCTTACCTGACCTACAGCTCTTATATTAGGGCTGCAACTAATTTTTACAATCAATTAATCTGCCAATCATTTTTCGGATTAATCAATTAAAAAAAATGAAGGTCAAAAGGTTCCCTATAGGAGATTTAATACAGAAGTTCAATTAGATAAAACTAAAACGATGCTGCTTGATTTGTGCTGGATAGAATATATTGACAGACTAAGAACAATTTTAGAGCCTCTTCACTCCATTTAATGATTAATTGATTACCGAATTAGTGGATGATTATTTCAATATTTGATTCATCACATTTATTCTGAGTAATTTTTTAGTCCTAATTTACATCACAAGATCTAATGCCACAAATCCCCAATAACAATAATTTCAATTAAGTTTCACTATTATGAAAACAAGCATAACATGAAAAGCTAACTCAAAGTAACTCAAAGTACTGCCTCAAAGAATACAATAATTTTAAAAGTATTTCTCATTCAGCTGTGTGGTACGAGAAAATTACCTGAAATCAGGACCTGAGTGAAAATATTTACCTTTTGATGCCAGAAAATGAGGATTATTTTCCCTTAAAATACTAAATACTAAAGCTAAAAATATACAAACACTGGGAAGGGAATTAAATTTTATTGTGAAAAAGCCTCACCAAGCTGGAAAATCAAGCAAAGTAAGCAACAGACTTAGACATTGTCCTTGGCATGACATTGCCATGCTGTAATTTTTAACTTCCCTGCTTTTCAGAAAGCAAACAAAAAAGTATTTCACACCTTCAACCAATAAAACAACAGAGAAACTGTTGTTGACATAGCCGTATCTTGCAGCCTTTATCTGTCTGCCAGGAAACTGTTGGTTCTTTGCTTTAGCCGTGGCTTCACAGCTAAACAAAGCCTCTCTTTTTGCTGTTGAACAAAGAGCGCCAGAAGACGGACACGAACCAACCCGTAGCTCTTCACTCCAGTATTATTCAACGGTTTATGTTGTACAGTAGGTGGATGGGTATTTGAAAATGCCTTTTTGAGAACTTATCTACTACAATATGTTGCTTTTGACACTAAAGTTCAGAAAGCAGAATAACTGATGTCACACAGGGAAAGGTGGGTGACAATAAAGAAAAATATATCCCAAAAGTTACATGAATTTTGTACATAACTGAAAAGGGAAATATAAATTATTTCAAAGAAGCAAAAAAAGAAACGCAAAAAGTGGCCCACTCACATTTGTCGAAATTATTGCCTTAATCCATGCAGAAATTCTACAATATGAGAGACACTAAGACCCCTACCCTCTCAGCAGTCTGACAAACGTGACAACACCAAAGAGCTGCTGTTGGATGTTTTAAATGTTGCTAACATTGAGAGTAAAGCAAGTTATTTTTATAAACAAACATTGTTTTAGCTGCTTGTGCTGAATAGGCTTTGAGATCATTTTGATATTTAAACACTAGTGTTTATATTTCACATGCTCCATTACAAAAAATAAAATAATATCAGTTTACACCTGAGGTCCCTTTCACAAAGCAGGTTTAACAAACTGAGTCCTATCCTTGATTCTGAATTGATCTAGCCTGAGGCTGGAAACGGAGTAGGCTCACTCGGAGTCACTCCAAATGTAACAACTATAAATATCGATCATCAGTGGAGCCACGATTTGATGAGTGACTATGACAACAGAAAAATGCAAGTGCCTATTTCACACCACTGGAAAAAAGAGATATTAATGAAGAAATTAAAGGAAAATATTGGACAATGTGTTTAAAACTAAGAAAACCTTTGCCAAATCTATAAAGGAGAAGAAGATGGTGTGGGAGAAGAATGCTGCTCAAGCTAATGTGTAAGTTTATATGAAGTCTGTTATGGCAGGATGTTTTAACATTGGTTAAAAGTGCTCTCCTGTATGTTATTCCATTTCTAGATAACTAAAATTGGATTTTTCCTAGACAATCACATTCCTAGTGAGAAATGTAATAATAGATTTCCTAAATTACATTTTAACCAGCAGAAACTGAATTTTAGAATGTCAAAAAACAAAGTTGTACTACTAAGAATTAAGTTTTATATACTTATATACTTAGCATTGCATGGCCATTGTGACATTTATCAGCTTGACATATTATGTATTTATGATACTGAAATACATTACTTCCCAATCCAAATAATAAAAAATAACTGTCAAACGGGAAAGGGAAACTATTAAACTACATATTCCATAAGCAATTTATTATTGGTCATGCACTAATAAAGCAAGCTTAAATCATGTCATATATTTAATAATCAATCATTTTGCTCCTAAATAAAAAGTACCTTTCGCCCTGGCATAAAATAAAAAAGCATTTATTTTTGTTAGTAACAGTAATGACATTATAGTAATGTAACAAGGGATTAGTGCACAAGGTAAAGGGGAATTCTGCTGCTAAAAATGACAGTTCATAAAACATACCTCCTACGGTGTGATTGGTTCTGTAAGTTTGGCCAGATATTTTTAAGCCATGAGACAGTCTGGCTGCCCAGGCTAGGTCTAGGGAGCCATGTCGTCTGCTGGCGTTTATCAGTTAACTGGGTAATAGAGCTTTTTCAGCAGGACATTTGCCAGCAGTTCCATTACCTGCTTTCATGATCATTAGGTGTTTTTAATTACCCAATAAACCCACCTGTTCAACTGACCTAAACTTGTATCAAAGAAAATGGGGGAGAGACCAAGAACCAACAATGAGATACTTTGGGTCTCCTCTCCAAAGTATGCAGCGTTTACATCGAATGTCATTTGAGGATAAACAAGCTGTCTCATCTTGGACATCCATGCACACTGATTTCAGACACGTGTCAGGACCATTCTTGACCTTTTAAAGTGTGTGTACTGTAGACGCATCTGACATGCTTTGCTGGTCTTTCGTATTGATTCGAAAATTGGATTGAATCTTGTGCACGATGGTAGAGGCAATTGAGCGAGTGGCCTAGGTTTAATAGTAAATGACCTGTAGTTATAGCACTTTTTCAAGTGAGAAAACCTGACCAAACTGCTTTCACTACATCCAGTCATTCACACAAAAACCAATGGTGGCAAGCTACATTGTAGCTACAGCTGCCATGGGGCTCACTGACAGAAGTGAGCCTGCCATACACCGATTTCACCATCAGTAGGCAATGCAGGTAAAAAGTCTCTCCCAAGGACACAACAACACTGATAGTCGGACCTGGGGTTTGAGGCAACGAGTTGGAGTGATAAACTCCTGCATGCAACGGCACAGACACCCCAGAAGATAGAAAGACAAAGAGAGAAAGTACTCCTAAAAAGTTGTTTTTTAAACATTTTAAATATTCTGTGACTGTTAGGAGCACCCCAAAGGGCTCGCATACCGGCCCACCCAGGGCTTCAAATTAGTCAGCAAGTTCTCACATTTTAAATTAGTGTAGGCAATAATTATAAATTGTTTAACCACAGCACAGTAACAAAATTACTAGGGCTGCAACTAACGATTATTTTAAAAATCGATGAATCGGACGATTATTTTTTCGATTAATCGATGAATCGGACAAAAAATATTTTTTATATTAACCTCTTTATTCCAAAATAAACATTTTATACAGAACAAACAAGCACACAAGTACAGGTTGCTCATTAACTGTACTGGTGCAATATGAAAAATAAATGTTTGTGTTAAAACTACGCAAACTTACATGAGAAATGTAGCTGTACATCCACAAAATATAGGCTACTTTGTTTCATAAAGCGCAAAAAAAGACATTTTTGTTTTTAAAAGCCCCTAAGGGGTTCAAACAATAGGCCCCCCATTTCAACAAATGAGTTTTTCTAGACTAGAAGAGTTCTGCCTTTTAAGACAGGAAAGTATAGCAGTTAAAGTTGCTACTTGAGAAAATACTGAACCATAGAGATAAAAATAGCCCTGTGATTCAAATTATAAATTGTATTTGGAATAAAAATGAGAGAACTAGGGGTGCTAAAAAACACATCCTCCAAAGACAGATATTTACATAGGAATGTGGCTTATAATTCATTGACATATTACTGATCTTGCTGGATTTTATTCTGCTTTACTTCCATAAATTGCAGAATCTTCTTTACTTTATCTTTGCCAGAAGATTTAAACTTTAAAAGCCTTGCCCTCATAATTTTCAAGTTAATTTATTTATTAAGTAAATGTAAACGCTGCTTAAGCTAATTCAAATGAAATTAAAAGTAAAATAAGTAGCCAACCTTATCACTGTCTGTAACCTACTAACACGGTAAGGAAAGCATCAGATGAGCTACCTGAGAAACTAACATTACGTTTTCCCACTTTAAAACCAAACAAACATGGTGGTTCCGTGCCATGTTCATTTCTTTTGAAAAAAGTTGCATGTTACGACTTTTTTCGCTTTACAAAGCGCAGGCTATTTTAATTATTGTGATCAAATTGCGCCGTCAATCCCGGTGCATGCGCGCTTCATTTGCAGTCTGGACGCTGAGGGTAAACATCCTACGGCTCTGACTGCAGCGCTGAGAGGGACTCCTGCGGGAAAACGCGGTTGGGGTGGGGGAGGCGCCCCACGGCAGAGTAGGAATGATACATGCTTTCACTAAGAGTCTCCAAAAGCCGCCAGTGACACCTAAAAAAGTCGCCAGATTTGTCGCTAGTTGCCTTTTTGAAAAATAGTCGCTGGAGGGGTCTGAAAAGTCGCTGAGTAGGCAACACTGCACCTGCGGCGCTGACTCGCTCTGCCATATATTTTTTTTTCTTCCTCTTTCAGTCAAGAGGCAGTGATGACGGCGCGGCGGATGACGCAATAATCGCGCGACACAACTAATCGATGATAAAATTCGTTGCCAACGCTTTTAAAAGTCGATTTTTATTGATTTTATCGATTCGTTGTTGCAGCCCTAAAAATTACTATTATTTAATGGTGCTATCAGAGCACTCTGGCTTTTGAATTTCCTTAATTGTACCGGCAGGTTTTCATCCAATTCCTTAATATCTTTTACAATGATTTCAAAAGGTTTTACAACCCAAAGCTCATATCAGGCACAAGCATCACGCTGGGGACATTCTCAAAGCTCTGGCAATGTGTCATCACAAACCTTCACACTCTTTCTTTTGGATAACTGAAAGGTTAGAAGTTCAAGCCTCTGAGTCAGAGGAAAGAGAGTTGAGATTTAGAGAGTAAAGCGATTGAGAATCACTATATCCTCCCACTGGAAAAGTTCTCCTGTCCTCCGCACCTCTGCTGCTGTCATGGTGGCAGTCTGACTCAATTTGTGACATCACAGGTGGATGAGAAAGAGTCCCTCACTCACTCAGCAAAAATGTTCAAGGTTTAGTAATGCCACTGTTTCCGGAGGACAATTACGCCAGCACTGATGCGATCTGCAGCCTGTACAGCACAGAGCTTTGAAAGGTTTAAGAGTTGGAAAGCCACACTGTGACATTATTATGAGCTGCTTTAAGATAAGCCTCTTTGTCACGGCTTCATGATACCATCACTGTGCTTACTCTGCCAGTCAGGGAGTGCACAAATCACTGCAGACAATTTCTAGTTTTCTGGCAGGAACTGTGTAAAACTGCAAGTCATGTGAATGTTTGCCATCTCTTTTTCTAAAATGTGAGGTAAACACAGTGGGATAAGTATTTACAGTATAGTATCTATCCACACAATATTTTCAATGGTATTTGTCTACTTTTACATGTACCTGACATTTAAAAACAAACCATCTCCATCTGTAGAGTCCAATTTGATGATCTGACTTGTTTTAACAGCTACTGCAATAGCCTGCAATAGACGATACCTGTCTATGTCTCTGAAAGGGAGGTGGTTGGAGGGAGTTGTTGGCCTGGCTGAACAGGTGAGGTGTTCTGCAAAAATGTTCACCCGCTGCCTCTGCCCAGGCACCCGCTGACTGGCCAACTCTGGTAACATCTGCCGGGCATCTAACTCAAATCTACCTCTATCCTGCAATCTCCTGCTCTCTTTGCTCCAGAGCAAGTATGGTCCACCAACTTTGTCCCACTCTCCCTTCTGGGGGGTTGAAGGAGGATCACAGTAGATCTGAGTCAAATGCCTGGCAGATTTCACCAGACCTGGGCAGAGGTGGTGTGCTGGACAAAGTGCAGAGAGCGGGGAACAGATAAGCTCTGGCAGCTACAAGAGGAGGACAAATGATGAATGATTTAACAATTCTATCCAGGACTACATGCCACCCACAAACCTCTATAGGACTTTCCTTAGAAAATCCTATCTTAACATTATTTTGTGCTGTCTTGTACATTTTATAGAGAAAGGCTTTGATTCCACTGCACTCTTTATATTTTCTTGTTCTTTTAATTCCTGTTATCTGTCTAATCAACCATAACGAATGAAGATTAAAATAAAAATAAATGTTTTTAACTAAACTTGAAAAACTAAAGCTGGTGTAGGAAATAATTCCCATTTAATTTCCTAAGTGCAAAGGTGCCATTTCCAAAAACGCTGTTGGTCTGCTGTGTGGTCACTCTCCACCCCTTTTCTGCCTGCTGCAGCTAGGTTTTCCCATCTTCAGCCTAATCCCTGATCTCTTCCAGAGTCAAAAATAGTTGAAATTATCATTAAATAACTTAGTTTGATGAATGAGATGAATGAGACTCACAGCAGTAGCATTATGCTCCAAAATGATGATTATTACTTTTGAAACTCTGTATGAACTAAGATAACATTAGCTTTAATCTTTATATTGAGGCAAGTGAGACTTGAATAAGCATGTTTCCAGTTGAAGACTTACATTTACATTTACAGTCAGTTTGCATCCAGTATTTAGCATTTCTTATTTTATATCCAACATTATATTCACAAAATTGTCAGTTGATGATGGAGATACTGTTAGATATGAACTCAGAATTCTGCTTTTGAGGAGAACAGAAGTTAGCCTGAAGATGCTTTGCTAACGTTACTCACTGCAATATGTCACCTGTATGCACTCATGCAGGTGACATATTGGGATCTCATTGTATTAAATCTGCTTGCATAGAATGTTTAAAATTTGCACTGAAACTAGTTTACATGCAGATGTTTTAAATAAAACTGCTCAAATCAATAACTACTAGATGGTGTCACTTTTGGCAGCATTCCTGTTTCACGATTATAAAAGTCTTTGACTTATCTATATGTTTGTACTTTGCTTACATTTCTTGAAGCCCAAACCATATTCTTAAGGCAAGTGACCTCTACAAAATATCAACTTAATTAGGGTATCATGTGCACCTAAGAGAAAGATCAGAGCTGCAGCGAGACGCTGTCTTCTCGAAAGGTCACAAAGACTGTGTTCATTTTACAGTCCGCAATCCAGGCTACTTATACATTATGGAAACTATTAAGTACTTTTTAGAATTGATCTTTTGAACAGACCGATAAATCATTTTGGTTCACCCCACACTGATGTCAAATTAGGGCAATAAATGGACATCTGTTTTGTAATGGCTAAAACTACGGACATTTACTCAATATCTGATTTTCAAACATACATATTCAAGGCAATAACTATACTCTTAATTTTCTGATATAAAAGACTCTAAATATGGAAAAAAATTCACGTAATACTATCCATCCATCCATCCATCCATTTTCTTTACACGCTTGTCCCAAGTGGGGTCGTGAGGGGTGCTGGTGCCTATCTCCAGCAGTCAATGGGCGAGAGGCAGGGTACACCCTGGACAGGTCGCCAGTCCATCGCAGGGCAACACAGAGACACACAGGACAAACAACCATTAATGCACACACTCACACCTAAGGACAATTTAGAGAAGCCAATTAACCTAACAGTCATGTTTTTGGACTGTGGGAGGAAGCCGGAGTACCCGGAGAGAAAGAACCCACGCATGCTCAGGGAGAACATGCAAACTCCATGGAGAAGGACCCCGGGCCAGGAATTGAACCAGTCATGTTTTTGGACTGTGGGAGGAAGCCGGAGTACCCGGAGAGAACCCACGCATGCTCAGGGAGAACATGCAAACTCCATGGAGAAGGACCCCGGGCCAGGAATTGAACCAGTCATGTTTTTGGACTGTGGGAGGAAGCCGGAGTACCCGGAGAGAACCCACGCATGCTCAGGGAGAACATGCAAACTCCATGGAGAAGGACCCCGGGCCAGGAATTGAACCCAGAACCTTCTTGCTGCAAGGCAGCAGTGCTACCCACTGTGCCACTGAGCAGCCCCACGTAATACTAATTATCGTGAAAAAAAAAAAACTTAAACAAAAATCAATTGCCAACTTAAGGTTTTTATTCAGTTTTACATAAGCATGACAGATTGAGACAGCATACCTAAGAAGATCAACAAAATATGTGAAAACTATGAAATGTTGAAAATGCTGCAGCTGTTCCAATGTGGATGAGGAAGATTGTGACAGACTCTTGAGAAACTAAATAATTTATATTTCACAAGAGTATGTTAATAGCAACACAACCAGGGGTAAATAAAATAGTTACAAGGAGCTCCAGGACAAACATTGCAGCTTTTAATATTTATGACACCTTAATTCATTCTTTGGATGGGTAAAGGTGATAACAATGAAGCTGACATAAGCTGACAGTGAGGAGTCTGTCTTAACACGCTGTGCTCATCATAACAACCTCTCCGAAGTCATGACTAACTTTATAGATCGTGATTTGAAAAATGCATTGAATGTTTTGTGTGTGTCATAAATAATCATTTAGTGCCTAAAACCGCTGCAGCAAATAGCAATAAAGGGAGCAATCTACCAGACAAAATTCTGCTGTGCTCAAAAGAGCATATGATATGTGAGTGCACTGGGAGCCACGGTTACCAAAAGGTTTTGCTTTTATCCATGAGTTGGATACAGTACAAGAGATAAAACGATAAAAACTGACTAAAATATTAAAAAGGGCAAATGAAAGAGATGATGGACGGCATCAACACCAATCTGCAAGATCCTTATAAATTTTAGCTTGTTATCTACAATGAAGTTGGTTTATATACAGATTGGCTTCCCTGGAGTTGGAGGTAATGATCATACTTATTGAAATGATGATTATTTATAGTGAACTTTACCTAAAAGTAGATCAAAGTGGTTTCAAAAGAGACTAAAATGTCAAAAGATAAATGTAAAATAAATATAAAACCTGGAAAAGTTTAAAATATTCATCAAACCAAGTGAGTTCAGGGGCCAGTTTGCACCAAATTATCTAAATGTGCTAAACATAGACATAAAAAACATACTGCGCCACAACATATTTCAGGTTGATAACGTGGCTTTGTGGATATTTATGTTTACATATCCTCCTCCCATAAAACTGACCAGCTGGCTAAGAAGCTAATGATGAGCAGATACATGAAGAAAACTAAATATGAACAGCAATGTCTGCACTTCCCCCATTTTCAGGCCATTCAATGTTTCATTGTTTTCTGACAGATCTTAAAGTCGTAGGGAAGCGACTGTTCCAAAGGTTGCATTTCCGAATTCTCCCGAGTGGTGCCCGACTTTACACGAGTGAATAAAGTGAATGTGATTGGTCGATTATCAAGGGGGCGGGATTGCTGTGGCAGAAGGTTCGCAAGCAAGTTTTATTGTGGCCGCTTTCTTCGAAGCATCTTGCTAACCAATTAGCAACTTAGTGCTAGTAGTTTCCCAATGGAAAAATACATTGAGACCAAGTAACAGTAAACTGGTGACTTAGAAACGACACTGTCAAGGAACGCTATGGACAGCGGAAACATGCAAGAGGAGGTGAGTTTTGTGTCGGAGGTCATGGATGAGTCTCCTCCATCATACATTTTTTATTTAGAGGAGGAAAGCGGGGACGATGATGTTGTGGAAGAAGACGCCATGGCGGCAGAAGCTTGGTTTGGTGTAGAAGGCTTACAGCCGTACATGTTTGAGCCCTTGCCTCACAACGCTGCCAGTTCTGTTAGCTCTACGCCAGCTGAAGACACAGACGTCCATCCCTGTGAACACTGGAGCGGAACTCAATGGGAAAGGAAATTTTTCTTATTTCTTATTTCAACTGTTGCGTATATCAGCTGCAACATATGAATCAAGATGCTATGACCAAAAAAATTTGATTGACAGATGACCGTTGAAATATGATTGGCCGAAATTAGGTGTACAAGCTGACATATAACTAACTGGCCTGCAGAAGATTATGAAAAAACAACACAGATTTTAAGACAGGATTTGTTTTTTTTTTAATAAAAATTTTCTAACTTTTGGGACAATATTGTCTGATAAAGCATACATTTAAATATACATTTAAGCCAGAATGATTTGATATTTAAATATAATTTCCCTTCGACTTTAAACCCCTAGCATTTTCTTCTAAGAAAAAAAAATCTCATCCTATCTTTGATATCAGAGTATTGTGAGTGGCTGTGAGCAGGTCCTAACCAATGAGGAGCCGTATATGATAAATATATAGTATATACAATATGGTTTATAATCCATTGCTATACTTAGAAAAAGATAGAAAGCTATCATACTCTAACGCCATGCCCTATGTTAAAAAGCAAATATCATTCAAACTAATGACTGGTTGTGCTATCAACAGCAAAAACTCTCATCTAGTATCTGTGATGACCAGCAATTGGTCTTTCACATCCCTGTGCAGAACTGAGCACCACTCTTGTCTGCAAGATTGATTAATTAAGCCACATTAGAGGGATTTTAACCATGAACAGTTTGTCAACTAAATTCAAATTATAGTATTGGACTAAGCTGCTTGAAATACTTCAATCATTGGTTGAATGCAAATTTGTGAGAAGGCTTTATCTCATCTAATTTGTTAACTCAGGGCTCATTCACACAGCTGGTTTGCCCAAGAATAGGAAAATCAACACCCTCAATTTCACCCAGATTACTTTCATATAGAGATTCATTCATTCAGATTCACACATTACCAGGCCAAATCGCGTCCTATACCTGCAATAGCTAGTAACATTGGGCTGATCAAGTCCGTCTCATTGATTGGTCCAGTGTTGGGTTTTAAGGTCCACCTTATCAACACACTGTATAATAACGGTCCTTAAGCCTACTATGTCCTCCTGCTTTCCTGAAACTCTTCCAGCTTTTGGTTCACTGGTGCAGGCATCCAATTATATGCAAGTGAACTCCTCTTGAGATCCACTGCAGAAATTAAACTAAACAATAAATTAATGTTAAAGATAATTTCTTCGAAATGGACAAAACCAGCTACTTTGGTTCTTTATGCCCCTTGTAATTCTAGCCCACAACCAATAATTTGGTCATGAGTCCACTCCATATAGTGGGTAAGAAGATCACTTTGTGTGCTTGAACGCAGGTGAAAACACAAACACTCCCACCCGCAGACAGAGAGTGCAACCTTTGAAGGCCATAGGGGGGTCCGGACAGATTCCCAAAAAGGCTGATCTGTCAAGCTAAACCGGCCAATGGTAAAAGACTCAGTACAACGCCAGACAGACATATTTAGCAATTCAAGGACAAATATGATCTAATATGAAAAAGAGAAAAGAAGAAAAAAAGAGAAAAAGAGAAAAAAAGAAAAGGGTTAGTTTAGGAAAGATACCAAAAAAAAAGAGAAAAGTGGATAAGAGAAAATAAAGTGGGTCTTTTGGAAAATATAATCACAGGAATTTGACAAATGAAAGCCAAGAGAGACAGAATACTGATACAACCAAACAGACAGACGACGTTAGAAGCTGGAATAATGTAAGCAAACAGGCTCAAAAGAAAGGAGTAACCACAGAGTTAACCAGAAAGAAGAGAACACATTGCAAAACAAACAGTCCCAGACAGAGATATCACCGGTACGATTTAATTATTTACACCCAATACGCAGCTCTTTGTAGAGCATGACTTTTTTCTAATCCAAAGGATGTCAAAGCATTGGGGCCAACAGTAGAGCAGACACAAAAACGAGCTTCAATACAAGCTGCACCACATACTTTACACAGGAGTCCTAATTAGTACAAAAAAGCTGTGACATGTGAATGTTTGGTGCAAACTTCTGTGAAGAACAAAAACAGTTTAATATGAGTAACTTAAAGGATTCCTTATGTGACTGCAAACACGCAGCACTGGTGGAGGGATAACCTTCATCTATACTGTGTCTGGCTGTCAAACAGCTAATAGCAATAATAGGAATGGTTTTAATATTTGAAAGAGAAAGGCTGAACCTGAAAAGCAATTTTGGAAGAACGTTGGGCGAAGTGACCAGGATGACATGTTTTTAAGCCACCTTGGTCTTTCTCACGTCAGCCTCTCTGAGGCAGCCATGTTGCATAATGATGTGAGCTGGTATGTGACCTTTAACCTTAACAAAAACACAACAGAAAAATCCTACTGAGTGCTGAGATCAAACTCATCACTCGTAGCTCGACTTGTTTGATGCCGAACGTCATCAGTTAGAGCAGCTGTAATCAGAACTAGGTCTGGTTTATTTCTGGACATTTTTGTTTTTTTACTATAAAGTAAAAAACAAAAAACAGCAGCAAAGACATTAATTTGCAAAACAAATCAAGACTGAAACAATATGATGTATCTTGATTGAAATAATGGTCAATTAATGTAGTAATGGATTCACCATGAACTGTAATAAACAAATAATAACAAATGCAAGAAGAAAAATTTGCTTTTGTTAGGGTCTACAAAAAAATGTTTTTATTTACGATAAAAACCTATTTTTGAATACTCTCTGTCCAGAACTCCTTAAGTGGAAAAGTTTTAGCTTTACCTGGTTTAAATTCTGTATAAAATGTCTTAAAGGAGCCTTTTGGTATAATTTGTGCATGGTATGGTGATGGCACATTTTAATTTAGGTCTTTATAGTTCCAAAATACACTCACCGGCCACTTTATTAGGTACCCCATGCTAGTAACGGGTTGGACCCCCTTTTGCCTTCAGAACTGCCTCAATTCTTGGTGGCATAGATTCAACAAGGTGCTGGAAGCAATTCCTCAGGGAGTTTGGTCCATATTGACATGATGGCATCACACAGTTGCAGCAGATTTGTCGGCTGCACATCCATGATGCGAATCTCCCGTTCCACCACATCCCAAAGATGCTCTATTGGATTGAGATCTGGTGACTGTGGAGGCCATTTGAGTACAGTGAACTCATTGTCATGTTCAAGAAACCAGTCTGAGATGATTCCAGCTTTATGACATGGCGCATTATCCTGCTGAAAGTAGCCATCAGAAGTTGGGTACATTGTGGTCATAAAGGGATGGACATGGTCAGCAACAATACTCAGGTAGGCTGTGGCGTTGCAACAATGCTCAATTGGTACCAAGGGGCCCAAAGAGTGCCAAGAAAATATTCCCCACACCATGACACCACCACCACCAGCCTGAACCGTTGATACAAGGCAGGATGGATCCATGCTTTCATGTTGTAGACGCCAAATTCTGACCCTACCATCCGAATGTCGCAGCAGAAATCGAGACTCATCAGACCAGGCAACGTTTTTCCAATCTTCTATTGTCCAATTTCCATGAGCTTGTGCAAATTGTAGCCTCAGTTTCCTGTTCTTAGCTGAAAGGAGTGGCACCCGGTGTGGTCTTCTGCTACTGTAGCCCATCTGCCTCAAAGTTCCACGTACTGTGCGTTCAGAGATGCTCTTCTGCCCACCTTGGTTGTAACGGGTGGTTATTTGAGTCACTGTTGCCCTTCTATCAGCTCGAACCAGTCTGGGCATTCTCCTCTGACCTCTGGCATCAACAAGGCATTTCCGCCCACAGAACTGCTGCTCACTGGATGTTTTTTCTTTTTCGGACCATTCTCTGTAAACCCTAGAGATGGTTGTGCGTGAAAATCCCAGTAGATCAGCAGTTTCTGAAATACTCAGACCAGCCCTTCTGGCACCAACAATCATGCCACGTTCAAAGTCACTCAAATCACCTTTCTTCTTACTGATGCTCGGTTTGAACTGCAGGAGATTGTCTTGACCATGTCTACATGCCTAAATGCACTGAGTTGCCGCCATGTGATTGGCTGCTTAGAAATTAAGTGTTAACGAGCAGTTGGACAGGTGTACCTAATAAAGTGGCCGGTGAGTGTATAACAGCCTAATACTACCGCTTTGTTTATTTATTTATTTATTTTGACTAGGACTGAATATAATCAAATTATTCTAATACTGTAATACCTTTTCCTCCTTATGTGCCACCTTTCCCAGTGCTCAGTTTCTACGACCACATGCAGAAAAAAGTTGCTCCATTAAACTATTTTCTATGTCATACTGAGCATTATGTCCGACACAGTTGATGTGTCCAGGCGATAGCTGGAAGCCCAGAGTCTCCACCTCTTTCTGAGCCGCTCTAATAGGTGTGCTTTGGTAAATAAAGCCTTCCTTTCTTTTGTTTTTCCAGCTACAAGGCAAACAACGTCTTTTTTTCTCAATCAATGATGCCAAAGCTGAAAAGAAATTTAGGAAAGCATTCACAGTGTGCTCAACTCTGATGGTCTCTCAAGGATCAACAGATTAATTGGAGCATAGCAATAATTCCTGCCTTTATATAGCCAATTTTCAATGCATTTCTGTTTTCTCTCTACGTAGAGTTTTAACTCATTTTTTCCTGATAACTAAACAGATATAACAAAAAAACAAAGCAGTATTTAATCCCTAAAATCAGCAATTTTCTTTGGATTATCAGTTTTTTTCAGGGTGATTCCAGCTAATCTGGTCAGCCACGTTATAGCAGTGTGCACCTTAAGTAAGGCCAGAAGCTACGAAGGGGAATTACTGTGTTACCGTTTTATTACTCCTCTGTTGATTAGCAAAAGGAGGATAATGAGGTTTGTGAGACTGCGACAGCTGTCCTCTGCAAGCTGCAGGAATCTCTGGCATCAAACCCGCGCCATCTCTTTTCTTTCACCCAGTTTGTACGCACACCCCCAGCACAGACATTCCTGCTGAAGCTTTATCCCAAAACTTTATCTCTCCCAGCTAGAGCACCCCCATTGGGAGTCACTCGACAGTAAGGGGGAGCTTTACTCATTGGTTAGCCCCTTAAAGGGGATAGAGAATTACAAAGCCTTTTGTAGCTCTAAGCTTAGGTAATCAGGATTTAAATTTAAAAAACATCTTTAAAGAAAAATAATGCTGGCGAGACAATAACAGTGGCATGAAAAAATAAGTTTTGGTCCCAAGAATAAACCAAACTCTCATCTACATCACACCAAGGAGAAGAGGGTTCAGGGCCAGAGCAGGCGAACAATAGCATGAGAGCGAATAGGGACCGGCATCTGTACCAGGTACCAAGTCACAGTCTTCTGATGCTGCTTTTACATTTGCAATAAGCTCAACAATAGATCTGGAGGACAAAGTGTTTGTATGACGATCTCTTCCTCCAGTGTGTGAGTCAGATTTAAATGATTGTATGACTCAGTATTTATCCTCACACAGCTCAGTGAGGAACCTGGTCTTTACAGAGGAAGGTACAAACACTCATTTAGCATTAATATAAATGAATATTACCTCACTTAATAGAACTCTCATATTCTGATTGTCGTAACGGGCTCTGCAGATGTCTAGACCCATAGCAAAGGAGAGAGGAAGGGGGGTTATTTTGTTGGAAGGTAATAAGAACCCAAAAACATGTCTGCAACACAGAAAAGGCTCCAGCTGTGGACCCCTGGGGGCCTGTTACACAACCTCTACATGAACAAACCCCGTTTGAAGTGAAATAGGAGATTGGATTTCAAAAATGATATCACTAACCCCTTTTGTTACTTTGCTTCAAAAAGTACCATCTTTTAGTCAATTAAATATGTGGAAAGTTCTGTTCAATGATGAAAAGGTCTGTGTTCAGGTGAAAGTTAGTGGAAGCAAAAAAATGTGAAATATTTTCACTCCATTCTGGATTCAGTTTGCTTGTTTCTTGTTCCTGGTGCTTTCTTAGATGGAGTGGATACCTTTGAGTTCTGACAGCTGAAGGCTGAATTCCTGTTCATTTACTGAACCCAGAGAAAATACTAAGAGCAAGCAGGACTTTTGTGGAAACCGCAAATACTTTAAATGCCAGTCGTGTTTCAGCTCATTTGCTGAATCGGCTAATAAGACCTACTTCGAGATTCTTAGTGACATTTTTCTAGTGCCGTCTAGAGTGATCAGATTTATTTTATAAAAATTGTCAGAGGATATGCTTTAAATTAAGATGCACCATTAGAACTGGGTGACAGATTCCTAATCGCAAAACTTTAGCAGGTCGATGTCAGCCTATTTGTGTCTGAGCGCAGAGGATAACAGAGGATTTGATCTTTATTTCAAAACAGGACAGAATGAGAATGAAGTCCATGTTTTAGCTGCTTTTAGCATCCAATATAAACTATCTGCATGGTTAGCTTTAGAAAAAAAACTGTCTCTGCAGGAGTTTCCTAAAGAATGTAGGTAATTTCCTTAACTTTGAGACTTTTTAAGTCCAGCATGTCCAACAACAGGCAGAGCCTGAAAGTTCCAATAATGAAACACGGCCATTGGACAGCCTTCCTGCTAAAAAACAAACCACAAAACTTTTTAACTAATCTCTAACAAATAAAGGCCTCAATATGTGTACAAATCAAGTTTTCTTTTAATAGCTTATGACAAAAAGTTTAAAATTTAAACTATATCGGTAGTAAGGAGGTGCAAATGCGCTGCAAATACACACAAAAAATGCAAAGGATAGAAGGCTGCAATTAGGAAAAATAACTGCAAAGTAAAAAAAATTTAAAGACAAAAGTTCTGATCGCTAGAGGGAGACGACCATCACTGATATGGGTTAATTAAAGGTTTAGAGGAGTATGTTCTTTTTGCAGGTGGATCATCAAAATAAGTGGTCCTCCTAATTGTCAATCATTCTGGTGATATGTTTACGTAAGGCCGTCCTACGTGCTCGACCCTATTTTCACTTGACATAGTTGAAAAATTGCAAATCTTCTTTCGGGAAGTAAGCTTGTATGAGCGATGCAAACAGCAACTTTTAAACTGAGCTTACAAGAGGAGAAAGGAGCTTGTGCATGCTCTCGCAATCGTTTAATAGGCATTCCCTATTGTGCATGTGCATTTTTTTTAAAGTGGAGAGAGGGGGTCTTTTGAAAATTCACAAAAATCCTCCAATATACCTTTAAGTGAATAAAGCCAACTCTGTGTCTCCTTTGATCAGCAACAACGAGAAGAGGGTTTTTGCAGTGACAGCCTCTGGCCCTTAATATGGTGAGATCGGATCAGGATAGGAATCCCTGAAAAAATAAATATTTAATACCTGCTGCTGTGCTGTTTTCATGTGAACAACTGCATTTCAAGCTTCGTACAATAGCAATTAACCAAAACTGCATATCCATTCAAGTTTCAAGAATTGATCTGATTCCCAAGATTCAGAAGCAATTCTTTTCAATCTGAACTCAAATTGGATTGCTGGTACTATAAACATTGTTTTAGCCATTACCTGAATAACATGACTTTTATGCAGCATGTTGATACTAGTATTATATCAGCAATCAAGCAAATTATTAGCGTAATGGTAGTTAATGTGAGGAAATTTGGTCCAATGAATCCATGTAAAGGAATTAATATGAGAAACAGTTCCAATTTTTTAATTCCACACAGCTGCAAACTTTACACTAGGATTTTAAAGAATTTATTTTAAGAACTTTATTCAAAAACAAGAAGAAAAAAAAAAAAATACTACCAGCCAAAATATCGATGAGTCATATAAAAACAGAGCAAACATGCTAATGTTAGCCTAGACCTTCAGCAAACTATGAAATATTATTAGCATGAATAAGACGTGTGTTTATAGCTAATAGCCTTTAGCTCTGTAACTTCATGGCATTGAAATATAAAGAGAAACATTATAAGACATAACATTATCAGCTTGGCTGTGTTTGTTTGTGTAATCAATAACATCTTAAAATAATTATGAATTAAATATTTTAATGTAACTGTTTTACTTAAGGAAATTATTCATCAAAGCTACTTATTATATTTAAGAGCCATTCTGATTGTGACATGATAAATGAGCCCCTAACATGCCATATTCAGTATCTAAAAGTATGATAAGATCCACTGGGATTTAAAGTCAATCAGCAAAAATGCAGAAATCTTCCCCCTGGAGCTTCTTCTACTCACAGCTGCAGCAAATGCAAAACAGAAGACATGCTGCAATCAGCAGTAATCTCCCTATCACAAACTTGGCAAATCACATCGTCGGATTGATTTATATACATCTTCATTTTGATTCTCTAAAGGAAACAAACTCCTAACTAGAAAGTTAGTGAATTCCAAAAGTTGCAAAGAAATCTTTAGTTTTAAGCATAAATAAGACAAGCAAGCAGCCTAATCCTGCACATGGACTTTGTACCAAAGCTTTTCAGTGCCAGCTTTTAAACAGCTGAACTACCAGCAGAGCAACAAAGACAGAAAAGGTGAAAACTGCTGGTGCAAAAAAAAAAGTTTTCTAGGAAGGATTTTGTTTAATTCTTTTTTTTCATAATAAGACAAATTGTTCAATTTGTTGCCTTCTTGGAGCAAAAATTTTTTTATTTTAAATTAACAATAAAAATCTAAAGGGTAAATTGATCTACCACCTCGTTAGTTTCACCCTCTTCTTTCTGCAGGGGGTTCTACGTGTTTTATAGATCCTCATCTTGCACTTAACAGCATATGCATGCAAAGTTTCAATTCTGTTTGAAATCTTCCTTCTCTTTATTCTCTTAGAGTCAAACAGCAAGAAAAAACAGGAACCCCCCTGACAGCTCCAGGTTCAAATGTTTGCTTTATCCAAGGCATTCTGGAAGTTCCTTTACATTCTATAGAAATTAGAGTCTCTTTTGATGAGTTCTGGTCTTCAGATTAAGGAAGCTAATCCCCTGTAAGGTATTTATTGGATAATTCTGCCAAAATTAGTTCAAGCCGGTTACCTTAGACCTACTGAGGTTTTAAAATTTAGGGTATAAACCTTTCATCATCCTCTTTCTATGCGTTAAAGTCCAGTTCATGAAATGCCAAAGTGAACAGACCTTTCTAAGGATGTATGCAGCACAGAGCTGCCCCTCCCCAACCTGTTACCGTCTACCCCTAATCATCTGGCTAGAAGAAAAATATGTCTTATTATCCAATTATAAAAAAAAAAATAGGTTTGTCTTTTTTTTTTTACTTTTACAGCTTGGAAAAGACAAAGTTGTGTTTTTTTTTTTATGAAACAAGCGTCCCCCTTCACTTTTATTGAGGTTTAGTCTACTAACAGCACAATCCACCCAACATGTTACCGTGATTTATTACGCAGGTAACATACATATGAACTGATTTGAACTGATTCCCTAACAATGCCCTTACCTGGAAATCAGTTACTTATCATAAACAATTGGAGGAGACAAAGATTTGATACGGCTGCCTCACTCTTCTTGATGACTGAGGAAAGAAAATAAATGTTGCTGGCTAAATGACGAGTCGCTAACGGTGCAGAAAGGCACTGCAGCCGTAGATCTAAGTCTGTTGAAAATTGTGCAATCTTCAGCTTTAAGGACAATCTTGCTCTTAACCAAGAGCATCCTCAGAGTAGGAGAATCCCCACCGTTGAGAGTTTTTGCATCCGAAATATTGCCACCAATGTGATCTGCATCATATTTAAGACCGCTTTCTATTAGCCATGCTTGCTTTGTTTCCATGAAATATATGTTTGAAGGAAAAATAAATAAATAAAAAGAAAAAAATAATACATTCATTTAGATATATCAGACATATTTTTAAACCATCAAAGGAGAGTTTTAAGTAGAAAATGAAAAATCGATTTCAGTCATCCAGAAAACTTCTGGATCTTTTAGATCTCTGTTACTTAAAATAAAAATGAGAATCCTGTTCAGGATGTGGATTTAGCATTTTTCCCTCAACAAAATGTATCAATGGTGTCCAACAAGGCTGCATGCCGAATCCTCTGCAATTTTCACTCCACAAATATAGCTAGTCTCCAACTCACAGCAAAAACACCTACATGAAATAAAAAATTTAAAAAATACCCATGGCTACCTTGATACAAAATGGAGAAGAAAAAGTAACTACAGTGTTCTATAAATAACCAAGGTCTTAGTATTTCCAACACGATCTGAAAGAAAACGTGACGCTCCCGATTAGACGACGACGACGACGAGTCTGTCCTCCTTCAAACTTATTGGGCACATGGATAAGAAAACACCTTAAACCGTCTCCAAACACACTAAGGCTGCAAGGAGAGAACAGCAATACGTTTATTGACTTCAAACCCATAAAAAAGTGGAAATATCTTCACAGATTTCCTGTAAAAAAAAACAGAAGCTTATTTGGGTCTTCGGTATTGCATGGAAGCTAACAAGATGAACCAAATAGGTCATTAAGAAGCATGAAAAATTATTAGAAGTACACACCATGACTAAACCTTCAAAGCATGCCATACATCCGGTATGCAGCTGCATAATGAGATAACCTGTCACACCCAGGCTACATTCTTTTCACTTTTCTGCCCTGCGGGAGAAGTCTCCAGTCCTTAAAAACTTGTACATCCAGATTAAAATAAAACAGCTTCTGTCTGTGAGCTTAAAGAGAACTAGACACTAATGACTGTTCCATTTAAAGATGCTTTCAAATACTGCTATTGCAACTTATGCAAGTCTTCTATGAAAGCAAAACAACCATATAGTGTTTTTTATGTGGACTCTTGACTCGTTTGTCTTGTGTTTAATACCCAACTAAAACTAATACATTAATCCAAAGGACAAATCAGTTCAGGTCTCTTCTATCAGCGCATAACCCCATCAGAAACTGAAATAGTATTACACAGTAAAAAAACATTATCTAAAAAACAACAAATGTATAACAATCTGTATATTTGCTCTTAATTAAAGCAGATAACTAGGATCATGTGCCAATGGGAGGAGGGTGATGGCACCTAAAATAAGTAAACTAAATACTATGCACTATGCTATAAAATAAATGCGCAGTTTTAATTTTTTTTAAACACATCTCATTTATTATATCTGCTAATTGTCTTACCTAGCTGCTCACATCAAGGTAAAATACAATTATTCCAAGAAAATTTGATTCATTTTTTAAATTATGCGGGACCAGGTCTACAGGTGCACTGGCCCCTGTTGGCCCCCATCTAGACCCGCCCATGTACACAAGTGTACAATAGTATATTAAGTAAATATTTCATTTTTTCCAAAGTGAAAAACCGAAATAACAATATGAAACGTCCATTAGACCCTCTTTATGAATATATGTGAACTGGAGAGTAAAGTATCTTTTAATTATTACTTAAGAAGGCACTACATAAATCTGTGAGTAGTGATTTAACATACTTACTGTATGAAAGTGAGTTAATGTAATAGATATGAATGTAATAACTTATTCTGAATGATTTCTGATGACATCTACAATAATGTCTAAAATGTTTGAATGATTTTTGTTTTGTCTTGTGTAACCCAGGAACTTTTGGTGACAGCTAATGGGGATCTTTTTTAACAATAAACAATCTGATCTGTGAGGTCACAGGTTGAGAAACAGGGTACAAACTGAAAAATCTACCTTCCATCACAGCGTAGCATAAAGAGACAGGCACAGCCATGCATGCACCCATCCACACCAAAGTGGGATGTTTGATGAACCAATTAAGTGTCATGTTTGCAGACATTGGGAGGAAATAAGAGACAACAGGAGCATGCACAAGTAAACTGAATGAATGAATAGCCTCAACTTGGACAAAAACAATTCAGATATCCTTGATGCAAAGCAACAGAGCTGCCCATCTAGCAGGATAGGAGACATTTCCCCCCTTTAGTGCATTTAAAAACTATTGCACTCCATGAAGCATAAGGTGAGTCATGGAGTGATGTGTTCAGGTGAAAGCAGACGGTGATCAGCAGGTTGGACCCAGACACACCCCTAACAGTCAGTCCCCCTGTGCTTGGAGCAGGATTAGAGCAGCAGCCATGTTAAACCAACGGTCTGGAGCAATGAGGGACACTGCAGCAGTGTTTTAGGGTCCTTACTTTATGAAGTAACTGGCCCCTTCGTCTGTAAATCCTTCCTCCCATCCCCGAGGCAGGTCTGCCATAAAATATCAGAAGAAAACAATGAAACTTAAAGTTTGACACTTGGGTTAGAAATGAAAAAAAAAAAAAAAAAAACTGAAGCAGTAAAGTAAATATAGGGTTCAAAGGGTAACAGGTGGAAGTGTTTTTGCAGAGCCGGCTAAGCTAGCTACCTGAGCGGATCATTTGTCCGGAGTTGACAGGTTCACCGGAGCGGGGATGGAGCCAGGTGGTGACCCGCGACTCATCGCTGCAGCGCGGCCACGGAGAGCAGGAGAGGGGGGAGGAAACACCTGTTACACCGCGGAGCAAAGGAGGGAGGAAATACACCACAACCGACAGGGGAGGGAGGTCTTTATAAGGACACTTACTTGATGAAAAACACCCTGCCGTCCCTGCAGACACCGTAGGACCAGTGTTCAGGTAAGGTGTCCCGTCCGAGAGGCGCCGCCATGATCCGCTCAGCAGTCCTGCTTCATGTCAGCCTCTCTCCCTCTCTCTCCATGGAGGCTGATGGTGCTGCCTTCACTGACCCGGCTCCCTTCCGTACATCTGACAATCGAAGGCTGACGCTCACTCTGCGCGTGCACCGCTCACAGCGGGATTGATTATAGCTGAGCGAGAATACAGCAGTTTTCATCACACTGTCTGGAATAACATGGATTATTATCACAAGGTGCCTAATGGTATGGTGTATGGAGGACCAACTCTGCCATATTTAAAAATAAATACGGAAATAGATAAATGCTCAATAAATAAATAAGCATACAATTCATTGGCCACTTAAATACAACAAACAAATAAGTGTAGGTAGAAATTAAATTATGCAGTGAAACATAAATTAATATATCTCTCTTAATTAGCTTCTTCATTTATTCACCTTTGTAAAAAAATTTTATCTATCTATTACTTTTTTAAGTATTTATTTATGTGCATGTGATAATATTTTTGTCTGTTTTATTATTCCTTTGTATTTTTTTTTCCTGTTTATTTCTTCAACGCTATTTATTTCTGCCTGTCGTTGTAATATTTTTGTATGCAAGGGATGTGTCTTGACACATTTTGGTGGACGTAACATAAATATGTTACGTCCACCAAGGGCACAACATATTTGAGGACACGAGACAAAAAGATGAGGGTTCAAAAAACAGTCACCGCATGGCAGGCTGGAACGTCCGCTGCAGGCCGCAGGGACAAGACAAGTGCGCACCGCGCACGATGGAACAAGTGGAAGCAGGTGGAAAAGCGGCGTCCAAGCGAAGTTGGAAAGGAACGCCCCAACATGCTGAAAGCCAGCCTATTTATAGGCTGACAACAGCACCACAAATTAACGTAATTAACTGGTCAAAAGAATTATTCAGCTCCCAAAATATATTAACAAAAAATCCTTCAACTAAAGTCTGTAAGAAAACAAAGAAAAGAAATAGACAAAAATCATGTGCCCGAAGCACATAACAGTATTTTATGTCTATTGTATTTTTGAGGGCAATTAATTGTATGCTTATTTATTTATTGAGCATTTATTTATTTATGTATTTATTTTTAAATATGGCAGAGTCGGTCCTCCATAGTGATGTTCCATGTGCGACAAAAACATGTCGCTTAGATTCTGGCACAACTGGAACCCCATAAGTTTGATTTTATGGAGGCTTGTGTCATTTTTGAGAGAATTTTATTGCCCCCACCACAATCCCCAAAATGTTACTATATTTAACAAGAAATTTACCTGTTCATTATTTTCTATTCAAAAATTAGCATTTTTTTTAGTGTCTGGCTGACTGGTACAGTATTCTCACTGAGTTTAGGGTTAAAAAAAACATTGTCTGCTGGTGATATCATTAGCACACGAAGTTGACATTATCTAATCACTTTTGTTAGATAAGACAAATTATTCATGCAGAGGTTATAAGTGTGACTACTGAATGGTATTACATTTATAATGATATTGTCTTTATTGTTGTATTAATTTAGATACATGCTCATCTTGGTTGCAATAATGGACTTAGGTTAAAAATCTAAAATAAACACCTACTTAGAATAGCAATAGTTTTTCCTGTGCTTATTACACAGGAATCATTCTTTATTTATATTTATAGACTAACATGTGAAGTGTAAAAAGCTCATTTAAATATAAATGTGTGTGACTGGTCGGATCATTTTAGTTTCCAAACATCAATATTATTTTTTTTATTTTTCTGGTCACAGGAAATGTTTGGTAGCCTAATTAATGCCAGTCAATTGGTTGCAGGTATTTTCATAGAACAATATATAGAAAGTATCAGCAGGTTTTATAGACCTAGCTCCTTTTCTGTGTATTTTTGCTATATCTTAATGCTGGTTATGAGGCCAAGCAGCTTGTCTTCCTAGCCACTAGTGGCATTCATGTTTCTGAAGCTACAGCTACACAGTGGTTATATTAAGGGTTCATGTAAAATAAAAAAGGAAATTCAGAAAGAGTTTGGTCACTGTTAGATTTAGCTATTCATTGCTGACTACGTAGTCACAGCATCTGTATTTACAATCAACAAAGGTCTAATAAACGATAATAATATAATTTAGTGAGGAACTCTTTTCCTACAGGATTTAATTTTTTACAATGCATAGACTCTACCTGACAGGATAAATAAGACATCATAAAGTTTATAAAAAACCTCTGAAATAGAATCAAATAAATTATACATTTAGTATGCCAATGCTAATAAATGTCCCATGTGATAAAAAAACAAAACAAAACCTAATGTAATTCCTTCCTTCATGAGTTTACCATCCCATCATAATGAAAAAAATATTTCTGTTACAGCTGTTTTAATAGTTTCTGGTGGTTTTTATGGTTTAATTGCATCACAACCATAGAATTTCACTGCAAAGAAATAGAGAAATGTGTCCTTTGATTGTAATTCTCAGGTGTAAATCAATAAAATTGAATTAAAGAGGAGCATTTTATCTCTTTAGAGTAATTGGCAGTGTACAATCCAGTTTATTTAAAGAGTAAAAGGATTATTAACAAGATCAAAGACCCTATTTCTTTTATTTTTAATATGCAGGGCTAAGAGGCTTTATGTCTGAAATGTTCTGCACAAGAGTTGAGTCTCATTCAAAGACGCCTGATGGAAACTTCTGCTTAGCCCTGCCAAGGTGAAGCTGTCTTTATTGTAATTAAACGATTCCAGAAGGGTTTGTCGTAGGTTTACCATCATAAAACAAAATGTCATGCTAAAAATTAAATATGATGCTGCTTGTTAGCTTTCTCAAAGTGACGCTGATTAATATCTTAAGGTTATTCGAGATTTCAGGAAATAAAACAAATATTGTAACTACAGAGGATATCGAACTATTTAATTATATTTTTAAAAATCCTATGAACAACAACGAAGTTTACGTCCAGCTCCTTGCTGAAAATTTCTTATGTCTGAGAAATGTATCTACGTATGTGAGAGATTGAACCTCTCCTATAAAACACCCAGTCTAATTGGTCTAATCTAATGATTAGACCAAAGTTTTGCTTCTGATGCATCCAACATGAGATTCCATTAACAATAAGTTAAGAATACAATTCTAGATTTATTGTATTTAAATTTGTTGGTAACATCATGAATCATATAAAAGCTCATGGAAAAAATCTGAGAATATAAAAAGTCAAAAGTACAAATACAAAGTCATGTATTTGTTTAATAAAAAGGTAGACAGCTATTCAGGGAAGACAACAGTGGCTGTTGGTGCCTTCAGGTCACAGTCGAGTGTACTGTATGCTTTTTCCTTTTTTATTCTTGCATTTAGCTATTTCAGAGCATGATACTTTTAAAGAGCACTACCCTTTTCATGTAGTGTCTGTTTCTGCCTGGTACATATTTCACAATAATCTCCTAGTTTTCAACAGACCAAAAGAAGAAAAGAAAGCAAAAATGCAATACAACTATCAGAATGGAATCTATTTACAAATCTGCATCTTCATATTTATTTTTATTGTAACTTTTTAAATTTTTTTGTTTTGTTTTGCTACTTAGTCAAATGAAATGGTTAAGATCTCAAACATTCATAATGTGGAAAAAGAGATGGAAAAATTATTACACTGCGGGGTTTCCACTAGTGGGGTTTCCAGACCATATCTTAAAGGAAAAGTTTGGTCAGCAAGGAATTCAAAATCGATTATTATCTATTATTACCTATAACTAATATGTTTGCGGTGTATAGGGGCTAAGCCGACGCTTAGCCACTGTAGTGTTTTTAAACCGGAATCTTATGGTTGACGCGCTTTGCCGGGGTTAGATGGTGTGAAGGGGAAATGTCCAGACGCTGTTCTTGCTGTTTAAAGGCTGATATATTCCCACTCTTGCTGCTTACAAAACA
Source organism: Cyprinodon tularosa (assembly GCF_016077235.1). Taxonomy (NCBI): domain Eukaryota; kingdom Metazoa; phylum Chordata; class Actinopteri; order Cyprinodontiformes; family Cyprinodontidae; genus Cyprinodon; species Cyprinodon tularosa. The sequence continues at coordinate 1,619,687 of NW_024039059.1, read as the reverse complement.
AAAAAATTATACAAAAGCCAGCTGTGAGTTGACAGCGTTTCCCCGCCAAGCGGTCAAACCGATTTGCCCTTTCTGGTGAAACACACGCCCATGCACACATCATTTCCCTTCTTTTATAGAGCTTATACATAATGGCTTCTACACGGTGATTTAATGAATTCAGTTTTAATCAGTAAAAAAATAAAAATAATTTTCTTCGCAATCACAGAGTCCGGGACCAGCCAGTTTTGCCCAAATATAGTAACATCTCACTCCTGACCTCAACAATAATTATTGAAGATTTCGAGAGGACTTCACCATTGAAGTTCATGGAAGTTGCATGTTGTAATACACTGGGTAAAAGTGAAAAAAAATCTTGAGTCATTTCACTTTTCCAATTCATGATCCTACATGGACGATTTCATTGTTGATTTGCCAACTTGAAGAGGGAGGATTTCTCAAAGAAATTCTAGCCAGAGAAAAAACACGTAATATTTAACCAACGTTTCAAAAAAGAATGTTTTTTAAGATGACTTGGATAGTAGCGCATTGTGACAAACACCAGATACAGCACTGGGACTTGCTCAACAGCCAATACCGCTCCGTGACGTCACAAACCGGTAGGTGGCAGTAGTGTTCTTTGAAAAACATGGATGTCTCTGGTAAAGCACATTCAAATGAAAATTACTCTTAATCAAAAGTACTTATCATTTATTGAACAGTTGTAATAATTTCATATTTAAAGTACTTTCAGAAGTTTGAATTCTGAATGTAACCGGACTTTTCCTTTAAAGGTAAAGATGGAGGAGGGGTTTTTAGTTTAATGTTTTAAGACTGTCATGTTAGAATTTCAAAGGCCAAATGATTTTCTGATATTTTTTGTCCTTCTTTGCATTGCCTTGCAAATGTGTCCATCCCTGCTTATCATATGTTGTTTTTTTATTGAAACCAGAAGCTTTCATGTGTTTCATAAGAATGTATATGAAATAGCATATAATTGCTTATTAAAAAACATTGTTTTTAATTATGTAAAATCAAGTGCTCCTCCTATTTTACACTGACAAAACTGAAAATGGCAAACACCTTCAGGAGCCGTGATGTGCAGGGATGGGGAGGGGTGTTTTCAACAGTTGGGCCTCTCAGGAGCGAAAAGGTATGTTGAAGTGTCCCCTTGAGAGCCAAAGCATGTGTTGCAGTGACCCCCTGGGAGCCAAAATGCATGTTAAAGTAACCCCTTGGGAGCCAAAACACATGTTGAACTGACCCCTTGCAGGCCAAAACACATGTTGAAATGACTCCCTGTGAGCCAAAATGCTTATTGAAATAACCCTTTGGGAGCCCAAAACATGTGTTCAAGTGACCAGTTGCAAGCCAAAACACATGTTGAAGTGGACCCTGCAGCCCTACAAGATGTTGAAGTGCCCCCTTGGCAGCCAAAACACATGTTGAAGTGACCCCCTTGGAGCCAAAAAGTATGTTTAAGTGACCCCTAGGGAGTCAAAACACATGTTCAAATGTCCCCCTGGGAAACAAAAAGTATGTTGAAGTGAACCCTTTGGAGCCAAAACACATGTGTAAATGACCCCCTTGGAGCCAAAAAGTATGTTGAAGTGACCCCTTGGGAGTCAAAACACATGTTCAAATGATCCCCTGGGAGCCAAAAAGTATGTTGAAGTGATTCCTTGGGAGTCAAAACACATGTTCAAATGCCCCCCTGGGAAACAAAAAGTATGTTCAAGGGAACCCTTTGGAGCCAAAACACATGTTCAAATGATCCCCTGGGAGCCAAAAAGTATGTTGAAGTGTCCCCTTGGGAGTCAAAATAAGTGTTGAAGTGACCCACTGGCATCGAAAACACATGTTGAAGTGACCCATTGGGAGGTAACACAGATGTTGAAGTGACCCATTGGGAGGTAACACAGATGTTGAAGTGACCCATTGGGAGGCAACACACATGTTGAAGTGACCCATTGGGAGGTAACACAGATGTTAAAGTGACCCATTGGGAGGTAAAACAGATGTTGAGGTGACCCATTGGGAGGTAAAACAGATGTTGAGGTGACCCATTGGGAGGCAACACAGATGTTCAGATGTTGAGGTGACCCATTGGGAGGCAACACAGATGTTGAAGTGACCCATTGGGAGGTAACACAGATGTTAAAGTGACCCATTGGGAGGTAAAACAGATGTTGAGGTGACCCATTGGGAGGCAACACAGATGTTCAGATGTTGAGGTGACCCATTGGGAGGCAACACAGATGTTGAAGTGACCCATTGGGAGGCAACACACATGTTGAAGTGACCCATTGGGAGGTAACACAGATGTCAAAGTGACCCATTGGGAGGTAACACAGATGTTGAAGTGACCCATTGGGAGGCAACATAGATGTTCAGATGTTGAGGTGACCCATTGGGAGGCAACACAGATGTTGAAGTGACCTATTGGGAGGCAACACAGATGTTGAAGTGTCCCCTTGCGAGTCAAAATACATGTTGGAAAAACACATTGGCATAAAAAAAAACCTGCTGCAGTGTCCTCTTGGGAGCCAAAAGGCGTGTTAAGGTGCCCCCTTGGGAGCCAAACCACAGTTAAAGTGGATGTGCTAAATGTGCCCTTTTTTCTTTCCGCCTTTGCCCTTCAAAAAGTTTGTACATGCCACTGTTCAGGAGTCTTTAGAGGAGTCTAAACACTAGAGGAGCTAACGCTAACATTAGATTGGCTAGACCTTCGGGCTAGCAGGGGCGGAGCTAGATGGGGGGCCAGGGGTGGCCATGGCCACCCTTAACGAATCATTGGCCACCCCTGTGGCAGTGACGTGCGGTGAGGTTCATAGCTGGTGAGGCACTGACGTCATCAGAATCAGATTTGCAAATAGATGCATAGATTGACAGCAGTTTACAGGTTATGTTTCACTTCTGCATCCTTACACATACAAACTGTAGCTCACAAAACACACATTTCCTTAAAAAACAAAACAAAATAAATGTTATTACTGTCTTACCTTTACTTATAAATGAATAGAAGTCCTCCTTATCTTCCTTCAGTTTTAAAAGTCTCTCTGTCTCAATGGAGATCACTGCCAGGGAAGAAAGCCTTCCTTGATCCGTCCTGTTCCTGCCTTATGTTTTCAGTCTCTTGAGCACCCCCTGCCATGAGGCAAGAGAACTGCCTGCCTCACCTCGAACTTGTTCTCTGCCGTTTATAATCGCTCATTACACGAAACACGTTACACAAACACAGTTGGTGACAAAAAGCTCTGTACATTATATACATAAGCCAAATTATTAGAAATAAGTTCACATATTACATTTGTTTAAACCATTTTATTGACGCCGTACAGCAACATGCTCTCTCCGCTTTGCAGCCAGCGCAGAGCCAGGGGTTGCGCAATCCAAGGTGAGGCAGAGCTCGCTGCTGCCTCACCGGCATCGCTTCCAAGCATTTGAATGGGAAAATAAGAAAATTCAGCGATTTTGAACAAATAAAAATCGAAATTGGTGAAGCTACATGAAAAATTAATATTTTTTAGTACAAACCACCGGATGAATATAACAATTTAAATTACTTTATGATTATATATTTTCTTTCTTTCCATGATGGCTGGTGAGGCACTGCCTCACCTGCCTCCCCTGACCGCACGTCACTGCCCTGTGGCCACCCCTACCATTTATTTCCTCTAATACAGACAGTAGCAGCAGTAATACTCTCAAGTGGAATATTCAAAACATTAAAATTTTTCATATAGTAACAATTACTTGACAACAAAAACCCTGTGGTTAATTATGCTCATCAATATACTGACATTAAAGATGATAAATGCAGTATTCATGCTCTTTTCAGAAGTAGACTTTTAGTTATATGGGCTAAAGGGAGAATAATGTGTCTCTGCAAGCCATCTAGGAGTCTTTAGTGAAATCCTATATAAAAAGTATTTTAATAAAAACATATTAAATAATCAATAATGTAGATAATAGTACATGTAAATATAAATTTTATGCCAAAAGATTATTGATAAAAGTAGGTAAGTAATGACGATGGAAAAGATGTTGGCCCTAGAACTCAAACCTGAAAGTATTTTATCCACTATACCTTCTATCAAGAAAGCATGGATGTCTAAATATATACGTCTATTTGTTAGCTAAGGCTGTAGGAAAGTATAGTTAGTCTTTATTTTGAAAATATGGATGTTGCGCTCATTAATTTTCCTGTTGGAACAGTGTAGATTGACCCTGGGGTTCTGGTGCCAATCCACTTTCGGGCCACCCCTCAGCCTACATTGGTTATGTCCTGGCCACCCTTCTAAAAATTTTCTGGCTCCGCCTCTGCGGGCTAGTATGCTGTTTTTTACAGGTTTATATATATATATATATATATATATATATATATATATATATATATATATATATATATATATATATATATATATATATATATATATATATATATATATATATTAGTGCTGTCAAAATTATCGCGTTATTAACGCGTTAACGCGAGGCCATTTTAACGGCGATAATTTTTTTAACGTGAGATTAACGCTATGTGGTTTTATGGTACAATTTTTCCAAGTACATCCCGCTGCAGCCTGCGGGAAGGCGGGGCTATTTTCCCCCAGTCTATGCATTTCTCATAGGCTTCTAGAGCGGAGCTCCTCAAGGGAAAAAGACGCTCATACACTGGGTGACGCTAGTGCCTTTTCTTTAAGCCCCACCACCAACAAACAAGTTGAGTGTAGTAGCAACCTGAAATACGCTGAGAAAACTGATTACTGAGGTGAAATGGAATCTCGTAGCAGCACTCTTGCCGTCTGTGTACGCAACAGGTCGGTATAGCGTGTGTGTGTGTGTGGGTGGGTGTGTCTGTGTGTGGGTGAGTGGGTGTGTGTGTGTTCTCATTTTTGTTAAGAGGCTGAAAAGTAACTTTCTAGAGAGCATAGACTACCTTCATCTAGTGATGTCGGTCTATTAATTTTGATGTATTGATTGAAAATTGTTCATTATTACCTTGGTTAATTAACATCTAATGTTAACTCTACTAAATTTTATAGCAGTAGGGTAAAATGCTTGTCTTTGTTCAAAAGACTGTATTAACTGTAAAGACTGTCTTTTACATCAGCCTGTTTTCAGGGCCTTTTTTTTGCCTACATATTTGTTATTTTTTGCTACATGCCTCCCCATCTTCTTGCCATATGTTTCTATGGCATAAATCAGTATCTGTGACCTGTTTTCATTTTAAAAAAAGAACATTGGCACAAACCTAGCCTGTATGTATTTTTTTGTATGTCATCGAGAGTATTTAAATGATTTTCAATCAGGAAAAAAATGTGCGATTAAAATGCGATTAATCGCGAGTTAACTCAGGCATTGATGCGATTAATCGCGATTAAAAAATTTAATCGATTGACAGCACTAATATATATATATATATATATATATATATATATATATATATATATATATATATATATATATATATATATATTTTTTTTTTTTTTTTTTTTTTTAGAGCCTCAGAAGTTTGTTTGTGATAAACCGGGGAACACACCTGAAATGTCAGGGAGACCAATTTAGAGAATTTAAAATTAGAAATAGGGGAGCATACTTTTTTGCTTCTTTCCCAAAGTGGCAAGCGCACCCCCTATGGGTGGCACAGTGTAATTGCAGGGGAGCTTGGTAAAAATTAACTAAATACGTTAACAATGGTCAGAGACCATTTTTATGAAAAATGTATTGATAGCGATGTTGAATTCTGTAACACAGTAAAGTCAGTAAGAACAGTTGAACCAAAAATAATTACACTTTGAACGTATCCTCTGGTTTACAGAAGATTGTAGCAAATATAATTGCAATTTGGTGAAAACTTTCTAACAGTTTAGGAACCACTGTGTTGCAATAACCCAAGATGGGCAGAGCTGGAAAATAAACAATCAATCTGAATGGACTATTTTGCAAAGAATGGGAAAATATTTCCGTTATGAGGCCCACAAACCTAATAGATATATATACTCTATTACACCTTCAGCCATAAACCATAAAAGAGATTGTATTTTGTGATTGATCTGTGGGTATAAACACAACTATAGGGCACTTTTAAAATTTAAAATGAATATGATGTCATTCAAATGTATTGTTGCCAAAGCAGTTTTGTTATAACCAATGACTGATGAGTAAAGCATTCACAATCAGCAATATCTCTGCCAACATAAGCATCAGTTCTGTTATGTCAGATAGTCATTCTTTATGACATCCTCTTTCCCTGCAGATCATGCCTAGTTTCAGCAAACATGCTATTGTGTGTTGTCCTCAGTGCCTCATTTCACTAAATAAGGTCCTCCATCAGCTCACAGACTGTTTGTTTTCATCTTTCAGCAGAGACTCTGAACTCATTGGAATTCCGTCTTCCACAATGTTTCCACATCCATGAGGTACTTGTGGTGGCCTGCTTATGACGATAACATCCTGTCATGCCTTCAGTCAAGCCCTGTTATTCTGAAACCAACACCTGGAACAAAAACCCTTCTTGTGAGTTGTTGTTAGGTCCCAGTCACCAGGAATCTTCTAAGCAATAACAGTAATTTTCTCAAGCAGGCAGCTCACTGTGCAGAAATGAGAGGCTTTATTGATATTCCTCGCAGTGGTTCTGTCTTTTAAGGCGCTCTGGAGAACAAGATTCCAGGGTTGCATTGATCAATATTTCATTGTAATAACAGCCTGAAAGACCACGTGAGAAGTAAAGGATGCAGAGATGGGCCAGTGGAGGAAAACCCTCTGATTTCAAACTGTTTTATTTTTGTCGGCCTCTAGTATGTTAGTTATTTGTCTCCATGTGGAAAGAGAGTTTCAGGATTCAGCAAAAAAATATGATTTTATTCAAATGTTACAAGTGGAAATAACCTTTTCCTAAACCTGCTTTTCCTCCATTTTCAGTGAGTAACAGATTGATCCCAAGTGACAATATTCATTAATTCATTTTCCATTACTTTTTATATTTTTATTCTTTAAGTCCAAAATTAGGGAAAATACAGATTAAATCTCTTATTTGACTGTATGATCTGGTTGAACTGTAAAGTGCCTTGAGATGACATGTGTTGTGAATTTGGCGCTATATAAATAAACTGAATTGAATTGAATTGAATTAAGATTATTGATAAAACACAAACAAACCAAGATCAAAACGATTTAAACCAGGACGCAGGACTTGGGGGACTTCTGCACAATGTTTGGTGCTTGCAGATGCTTGTGCTGCCCCCTAGTGGACAGAAATATGAAGTGATGCAGAGTTTAATTAAATATTCACTAACATGCTCTAAATATTCCCTGTTTCATTATTATTAACTTTAGTTTATAACTAAACACCAGACATATACATTTTCCGAACAAAGAATAAACAAACCTTAATGAATAGAAATGAATGAATAGAAAAGGTTTATACACAAGTTTCAATTTATTGCAAACAAGTTTTCAATTTATTGCAGTTCTTTAATCCTCATAGAGTTAAAATAAAACATTTGCAGGCTCACATAGTTATAGCCATACACAATAAATTAGAATATATTTTCATTAAACGGAGGCTTCGAAAATAATCTTTCAGCAGGTATTAAACATACTTCTTACTGGCCCTCATGTTCATATTGAAATGTTTTTTTGTTGTTGTCATGTAATGTTTTTATATTGAATGTATATTCTCTTAGCTCTAAGCAGAAGGCCATTATAATTGATCAAAATAAAGGTTTGAAAACATCGGTCTGTGGGTCATTAAGCCATAAACTGTGTTTTACCCTGGTAGCTCCTCCTCATGCTGGAACCAACAGTTTGCTCACAGACTGCTCAGAGATTGCGTCCTATTTGCAAATGTACTTGTTCCAGATGGTCTTGAGGTCAGGGCTGCACACAGGCAAGTTCTTCCTCTGCATTCTCAGATTTAAGAGAAAGTCTCTGATATAACCTCAGAAGGATGGGTTTAGACTTCTCCCCCTTAAAAGGAACATGCTGGATTGAAACTAGTTGCAGGAAACTCCAAAGAACTTCAGAGGGAAAAAAGAGAAAACCCTGGTTTGATGTGATTAAAATAAATAATAAATTTCTTAAAATTGCATTAAAGTCTGTAATTAGTTTTTTTTTAAACGATCCCTCCGTCTTTTATATCTGGTTTTCCATGAGGTCACTGGAGGCTGGTGCCCCTCTCCAGATGCTGTGGATAGCGGTGGGTGAGACGGAGGGCTGGACGGTCACCAGTGCATCACACGACAATAAACAAACACTCATACTGAAAGACAATTTAAAGACACCAATCAACGGTTATGTTTGCAGACTGTGGGAGGAAGCTGGAGTACCCAGAGAGGACTCAGTCATTCACAGTAACATGCAAATACCAGTTTTCAAACCCAGGATCTTGCTGCAAGTGTGAGTGGCCACTCCACTAAGAACAAGTGCAAAGAACTGGGCCATCATTTCCACAGACTTCTGACTGTAATTTAAGATTACAGAAATTCAGATACTGCCAAAAATTTTATGTGACACCATATTCATATTTTTAATGGTTTGTTTTAAAGAAAACGTGTTTTGTTTGCAATGCGTGGGTTCAGGTTTGTTAGAGAGTCGTATGCAAATATCCATGTTAGGGAAGATGACTGAAACCTGCGCGCTCACTTCCACGCCTCTCAGGCTGTCGTAGCATTTCCCTCCAGAAGTGATACAATAAACCCACAGGTTAACATCGTTTTTAACTAAAGATCACTTTCTTCACACATACATTCCTGAAATGACAGAAGTGACCCCTGACCTCTACCTGCCGCTAAGCTCGGCCAGCTTTGAATGAACAAGCCTCTAGAGACAAAGCCAGTGCTGAGTGAAATCCCCTTTTAGTGAGTGCTGATTTATACTTTAAGCCTGTCAGTTAACCTTGGTGCAGCTTCAGCCTGCTTGCTATTACACTAAAAGTGGGATGTTTGGGTCCGTCTAAATTCCTCAAATTAGAGTTTCCTGTTAATATTTTCATGCAGAGATGAAGAGTGTGATGAAAGGATGGCAGATATTCTAGAGATGTACAGTAGATGTGTGAGTGCATCTATTTTTTTTATGTATCTTTATTACTTTTTTTCAAATTATACAGGAAATGCTTTGTACAAAAGCATAGAAGCCTCACCACCACAACGACAGCAACAAAAACTTACAAGGTAAAAGACAGGAAAAAGAAAATAATAAATAAATAAATATAGATGAATAAATAAAAATAAGGAAATAAACAAAACCAGGTAAAAACCTGTAAAATATGTTCAAAAAAGATTTCTATAGAGTACAGATATGAAAAATAAAATACGCAAAAAAAAAAAAAAAATGCTAATAACATTAAAACTCAAATTGATTAATCAGTTAAAAGGATACCTAAGCAGATATCTAGGCATTACAGTGTCACTATAATAATTGGTCAAGTTAACAGCTCATATGTGGTTCCCTCCAGCCCTTCTGTAGAGTCCCTGTACTCTCTATACCGATGTGATCTAAGAATGGATCCCACATTTTATAAAATAGCAGAGGTTTCTCCTTAAGCCAGTAGGTCATTGCTTCCAAGGGAATTAGTTCCCTCAGACTCAGGAGGTTTGTCAGAGACCCATTGAAGTAGAACACACCGTCTGGCACCAAACAGAAGAACATCTAGTCTCTGCATATAAGAATTCAAGGTCAAAACAGGATGTAAACAAGGGATAAAAGATATGATAGATATTTCTTTACAGACCTTTCTGCAGCAATTTAGAATAAAGGGGCAGTCAAAGATGCAATGATACACTCACAGAAAATTAACTAATGCAGAGTTTATTTTTAAGCAAATAAATCTATTAGATTTTATTTAAATACTAACATTTTTACATTTTATTTATTGAAATTAACTATATTCTATATAATTATGTTAATTTTAAAATAGATTTAATGTAATTACTTAATACATATTAACATGGTTTAAATAATCAAAGCTGTGAAACAAATATGATTATTTTATTTAAAATGTATGCTATTGGTTTACATACGATTTAGAGTAAGTGAAATCGGAAAACAGGAAATGACATCATTATATTCCCGCCATCTTCATTCCTCAGGTGTGGTGCTTCAGCGTGAATGGTGAGTAATCTGGAGTCATCCTTGTATCAATGAACAGTTACTTATTTGACTCCAGATATTGGTTACTGATGAGAATGTTTTCATTCACTTCACAGATCTCTGAATAAAATGGCTTCCTGGTCCTGTATTTTTTATATTTTAAGTTAAAATGTTTTTCTGACAAAATTTTTATTGTGGCAGGTCAAAGGCTTCCTCGGATAAAATGAAGTCTCCCCGGAAATCCTTGCATCAAAAGAAACACATCACCTTACCCTCAGAGGAGGACTAATCAATGAACATGCAAGTTACTTTCTTAGGTTTAATGTGCACCAATAAAAAATTCTCTAAATTAAAGGATTATGGGTATTACTTTTAAGCAATGAGACATGCTGTTCTTTACGGCAGGAAGTGGCCACAAGCATGAAAAAAAGAAATGGCATTGAGGTTCTGTTTTTTATGTGACCATCATTCTGATCAACAATGCTCAAATACAACTTCTTTTTTATCATATTAATATAGCTGATGATCATGGAGGGTACAACTCCATTGACACCTAATGCTTTGTTTTGTTTTCCAGGCTTTAGGGAGTCAAAGATCTTGAGGTCATTGTGTCCATCTCATTCTCATAAACAGTGCCTTATGGGAATTTCTTTAAATTAAGACACACTTGGACTCATTCATGAGCTGGTTAGATTTTGTTGTTCAAAGGTCAGGTTAGGATGACCACAATTTATTTTTCTTTGTACCCTCCATCTTTCAGGACATTGAATGCAGTGAGGCTGAGGCAGACATCGCAGGAACGACCATGGTAATTTACACTGTTCGAGCTGAGGGTGATGAGCCTAATGGCCCTGCTGGACGCTTTCTCTGGAAAAAATTGGAATCTAGATAGGTAATTTTTTCTTAAAATAAGTGCATTGTTCTTGGATTGAGGAGGTAAAAGAGACATCTTGCCAATGGAACAAGACAATTTACAATAAAAAAAAAGAAAACACATTTCGATTGTCTCATTTCAAGTGCATATTATCTAATTATCTTATTTTAAGAGTAAAAATACTCATTCCATTGGCAAACTGTCTGATTTACCTACTCAAATTAATGGTAAATACACTTAGTTTAAGAAATGTTTACTTATGTCTAGATAGTTTTTCCAGTGTTGTAGATGTTGGTGTGGTCCTGGAAGGGGTTGAAGTTCTCCACAACCTCCAGAGTATCAACCATGCATGCGTGATGCTTTATGGGTTGATCTATGCACTTAATCTAAGCTATCCAAAAAGCTTGAAGAATTCAAGAATGGACCTGGAATCGTCCAAGCTCTTTTTTTGAGATGGGGCAGGCATGGGACGAGGAAGTACAGAAAGAGAATGGCCATACATGCCAATAACCATGTTTATAGTGTTCTAGTTTGTTCACAACCTGAAACATTCATCCATCCATAAGAGATAGTATATACTTCAAGGAAAACCCATTCCTGTCAGGTGATAAGTTAAAACTTTAACCTTTCTAACTTGCCTCTGTTCGATGATTTTTTGAAACCTGTACCTGTACCTCTACTGTCTGGGTCAAGAGAAGAGGTTTTCTTTAATATTAATAAATCTTTTGAATCCACAAGGTGGTGTGATATTGTGCATCATTCATATATTGTTAAACAGAAAATAGAAATAAAAACTTTGGATAATAATCATAAAAATACATAAATGCAGTGGCGGATCTAGGGGGTGGCTACTTGGGCTGCAGCCCCGGATGTTTCCCCAAGAGCCCCGGATCTCGCTTCTGAGCTGATCAGAGTAAAATGTGTAGTACTGGAATTCACCAGAGAGTGGCAGCATGTGCAGGAAAGCAGCCTGTAGCATTCCTGTGCAGAAGAAGTCCCCACTAGCTGTTGCTAAACAGACTGATGTCCCAGGTATGTGAAGCTCTGACTGACTTCCAGACGTTCTTTGTCCTGGAGTTGTATAATTCTGTTCCCCTTGTGTCGGGAGCACGCATTGAACGGCGGATGGGACCATTTTCATTCATGTCAATGTTGTAACATCCAGTTTAATCAGCAGCTGTTGTCTATAAAATTGTAAAATAAATAAATAGACGAGGTCCTTTTAAGCTGTTTTGTGTTTTTTTTTAAACGCCAAGAGAATCTGTCTTTTTCCAACTTCTGTCAGTTAAGCCTGACAGAAATAAAAGTCAGAAGTATTTATCATTTTTCACTGCTGATATAACAGGACGGAAACTGGCTTATAGCAGGACACAAAAATTAACATTTCCAGAAAAGATGAGAGAGTAGACTTTCTGGTAAATCCCGTTCTAATGTAAAATATGACAGATTACTGGATTAAAGAAATTTCTACAGTAGTATACTACATGGTATCAAACATAACCTTTTTTGAGAATTTGGAAACAGTTGCTGTTTATTTCCTAAACATATGGGAGGAGGAGAGGAGAGAATGGATATTTCAGCTGCCTGAAATATTCCGTTCCTCCTCCATAACATGGGAAAGAATTAATTCACCTACAAATCTTTAACTGTGTTTATTCCTCTCATCATCAACAACAAATCCTGTGGATTTGGTGACATTAAATCATTATTTGCCAAAGTTATGAGAGGGAAATCGTATATTTTAGCCACCTGATATAATCCGTTACCCCTTTGATGATCTTTATGAAATTTCTCTTCTGTTTAAATGTTTATCTAACAATTTACAAATATATTTCAAAAGAAAAGTTCAAACCAAAACAGCTGGACTTTGTTTTCCAAGTTTGAAGATGTTTCGTTTTCCATCCAGAGAGCTTTCTCAATTCAAAATGTCTGAAGTAATGCTATTCAAATTTTTCCCCTGACCTATTTGACCTTCTCCACATAAATTAGTTTTCAGGATTTTCTTTATTTTTTATATTTTTTCACCAACTCTTTAGAGTGACATCATTTTTAGACATGTTTTCCTGAGATAAATCAACTTGATGACAAAGTGATAGATTCACTAACTGCTTTGATCTACATACTGGGTCTTACAGAACCCATTATTATTATTATCATTACCCAGCGTACACAGAGGATTATGATAGAAGGTAAATAGATCAGTGTAAAAAAACTGCAAAATATTAGACTTAAACAACTTTTATTGTCATTTTGCATGCACAGAGTGTAAACAAAATGAAATTTTCGTTTTGTACAGCTCTCATGACATTTCCATCCCCTAAAGCTTAGCAGTGATCAACTGTAAACAGTGCGGGAGAAAAAAAATGGTGCAAAAAATGCATTCTTATGGTAAGTTCAGAGCATTACATATTTATAGTGCAATCATGCAGTGATTTGGTTTGGTGTTGTCAGTGTCATACAGAGTCTGTGACTTGATTTAGAGTTTTGTCAACAGTTCAGCTGTCTGATGCCTGATGGGAAGAATTTGTTTCAGAATCTGCTGGACCTGCATCGGATACTTCAAAGCCTCTTCCCAGAGGGCAGCAGGGAGAACAGTCCATGGTGGGGGTGTGAGGGGGCATGCAGCGCTGGGATGAAATGTCTATTATGGAGGGAAGAGGAGCCCCCATGATCTTCTCTGCTGTTAATCTTCCCACCTTCTTCCAGTCTGAGGCGCTGCAGCCTCCACACTGCACAGTGAGACAGCTGGTCAGAACGCTCCCTATGGTGCTCCTGTAGAAGGTGGTGAGGAAGGGTTGGGGGCAGGTGGGTGCTGCTCATGCTCCACAAGAAGTATATGCACTTTTGTGCCCTTTTTGATTAGCGAGGTGGTGTTTACAGTCCAGGTGAGGTTGTCATGATGTGCCCCCCCTGGAATTTGGTGCTGCTGACCACCTCTACATCTGAGATGTTAATGAGCAGTGGAGCATGGTTAGGCCGGTTCTTCCTGAAGTCAGCGTTGATCTTCATTTTCTCCACATTCAGGATCAAGCTGTTACTGCTGCACCAGTCCACCAGCTGCTCCACCTCCTCTCTGTAGTCCTGGTCGTTGGTATCTCTGATGAGGCCCACAACCGTGGTGTCGTCTACAGACTTCACGATGTGATTGCATTTAAAATTTGGGATCCTAAGCAGCAACAGTTTGGGACCAAACAGCCAGGGTGGCTCTAAAGGAGCACATGCAGCAGCTCTATCAAATAAAAAGCTTATTTACATTTGAACAGCAGGTTTATAACAAAGAGTGACTTTATATCACTATTCTATATTATATATGCTATTATATTACTGTCTATATGATATTTTGTTATTTTTTGTCAAAACAGGTCTCTTTTATAAATTAGATATTGGATCTCGATGAGAAAACCAGTGTAAATAAAAGTAAATAAAAATCCCGGTTTGGAAAAATAGTTATTTGTTATGTACTGTTCTAAACAGGTAGGGTTTGTTTTATGAGGGTCGGTAATTACACACAACCTTTAACTGTCGTGTAAGAAGAAAAAAAAACATACTGAGGGTTACAAACAATATAATTGAAAAACAGATGGTTTGATGCTAATTTAATCAGACACTTAGTTCTTTTCATGTATATTTATATATATATATATATATATATATATATATATATATATATATATATATATATATATATATATATATATATATATATATATATATATATATATATATATATATATATATATATAGACACACACACACACACATATTTGGATGTCAATTTGCAATGATGGGTGTCAAGGGGTTAATGTCACCACTTTCAATTTTTAACAAAAGAAACAATCAATAGTATTCAAATATGAAATGCAACAAGCGCAGGTATAACTGAGACAAAGATTAGTGTGAGCGAGAACGCTAAGATCAATTAAACAAGAAGCCCAGGTAAGAGAACCGCAATCCTCTACCTCATAACCACAGCTCTGACACATTTACACCATCAGGAGCCGTTCAAATTCAATATGCATCTAATTACCAGATAAAATGGAGATTAAGTGTGAAAATAAAATATATATAACACTCACAAGAGGTGCTGATTATTTACAAACAAAATCCTTCTTCCTGTCTTTGTGCAGAAAGTCTTTGTATCTCCATTAATGATCAGAATAACTTTTAACAAGAGCAAATCTAAAATGCAGATTGCCGTTAGCTTAACTTGGCTGACAGAAAATGCTGACAAATGTGTGTGCCCTCTAGCTGCCCCCAAATCGGAAATATTATTGGTTGAAGAAAATGCTCCTCAGTCCTCACTAATATTGTTAGGTAACATCAGCCAGTAGTGCTGATTCTGAAGGCCCTGGGCAGATTTGATTTACATAGCAATGCACTAAGGCTGAAATCTGATTGGACAAAAAAAATATAGACCACATAAATATAATAGAAGCAGGTCAGTCATCAAGTGAAACGCAACAAAATTAAGAGAATTAATTGTTTTTTGAATATATTGATAGAGCTGGAAAGAAGAAAATTAAAGTTTAGAAGGCTTTGAAGGCCCTCGCAGCCCACCACTGGTCGTTACTATGCAGTTGTTTATCTCTTCTGTAATGGCAGTGCACTGTCATGAGGTGGGATATCCAGAATGTATGAGGACATGCAATGCTATCTATTTTTATTTTCTTTTAAATAAATACTGGACTTTTCAGATTGTTTTTAATCCTTGTTTACACTAAAAAAAGAAGCATTTTTTAAAAGTGTAGATCATTGATTTGCAGAAAGACAGATAGCAGGCAAGCAGTCAACTTCACAGCATTAAAGGTAAGAAAACTCTCTCTTTTGAGACTGATGCTATAAATATTTAATTAGGGAACCACAAGGTAGAGGAAATTAAACAAATTAAAAACATTTAATTATAAATAGCAACTAACTGTTAGTTTTCATGATATGTTTATGTGTACTGGTACAGTTGTAAATTGAAGATAATGTGTTGACTTTATCATGTATAAGGTATGCAATAACTAAATTGTTCTTCTTTAAGCAGGATAGTCAAACAAGAAAGAGAAAACACTGACATACACATCCAAGCAATGTCTCAAGCTCCAGTAAGTCATTCTGAGTTGAAACTTTTCTTATGAAGAACCATAACTTTGGTCCACATTAGGCATCAAAAGGGGTTTACACTTTATTCAGTGGTGCCAAATAATTGACGGATTTTTCGTTTTTGTTCTCTTACAGATGGATATCAGTGATGTGGAACAACTTTGTGAAGGTCAGCAGCATGTGGAGAACAGAGACCTGGATCAGCTTAAAGCTACAGTGTGTAATAATTACAGGCATATAAAGTCAGAAATTTAATATATTATACATAACTATGTTATTTATCATCACCTATGAGCTCAGCCTTTTAACCATAATATTTGCGTTGCCTTAGAATTCGTTATTTATAATTACATAGGAGCGGGTCTCGCAGCCATGGAGGCTGACATCTTTGCGCTACGGCAAGCGCAGAGGCAACAAACTAGCGATTGCGAGATCTCCCATGACGCTCAAAAATAACTACGGCAAGTTGAGAGAGATTAACTGAGACGGTACTGAACAGTAGATGGCAGTATTATGCCTGAGAAGCGTTTAGTCTGCCTGAAACCAAAGAAGAAGAAGAAGCAGGTATACTGCGCCTCAGTAACAAGAAAGGTGAACAAGGCGGCAGGCGTGAGTGACTTTGCAAACTGTTTGGCACTGTGTGGCCAAACATCAGACGAATGGAGGATCATGCCTACTCTGTATCACAACGAAAAGCGGCGGACACCGAACCCCCGTCATCTAAGAAGCGGAAACACGACGAGAATAAACGCAAGCGTGACAAGAAACGGCAAAAAACACGGATCAACATTGGCACGGCATTTACACGATGGAAGTCACTGTTGGAGGAAAAAGGTTTTCAAAGTGACGCTCAAGTTGCCAGTTTTCTCTTGGACAGGTAATTAATCCTACACACACAATTGTCTAATATCACTGCAGTTTTTGGAGTACAGGATGCTCAGACCTGTCTAAAACAATAACATGCTGCGTGATGATGCTGTTACTCTCCAGTATACTTATTCAGCAACGTCCCTGACGTTTCACAGGTAATGATTCAGTAATTTTCTGTAAAATAATTTTCTGGATATATACCTCGGTTACTTCTCTCCGGCTCCTTTGGAGATCTTCAAGCCTTTCCTCCTCTGCTCTCACCCCGCTGGCTCCCCTCTCTCGCCTGGCCCTAGCTGCACGGCCTCCCTGCCTTCGCCCTCGTCCTCTCCCTCGCGTTGTAACCCCCGTGCCACCAAAATGACTTGGACTCTGTAAACGGGGGATATATATTCTTCCAGCGAACACAATCTCGCTGTTAAACTAATGACTACAATTACTTCGTCTGTTTATATCACCATGCAAAGCAGCTCACCAAGACGTCACAACGATGTAGAAAAAATAACGGGTATATTTATTATCTTAAGTCTACATGAAATCTATACCCTACACAGACTAATGAAATACTATCTGTAAAATTATCTATGTAAACAAACCTCATCACTTGAGAGGGTAGGTGATGTGGACGTCGTAGAAGAAATTTTGTCCCGTAACGCTCGCCGTACTGTTGGGGGGGAGAAGCGGTGGGGGGGAGATGTTCATGTTGCTGCGGTCTGTAGTCTGACCGCTAGATGTCGCTGAAAATTACACACTGTAGCTTTAATGTCTCTGAGAAGTCAAATCGCTGTGACCACTGTGGAAAGGGTTTTAAGAGATCTCAATGTCTGAAAACACACCTGCTTATCCACACCGGCGAAAAGCCTTTCCTCTGCCATCTGTGTGGTAGGCAATTCTGCCGGAAAGAACATTTGAATGGCCATCTCCTCATTCACACCGGCGAAAAGCCTTTCGCCTGCCATCAGCGTGGGAAAAGCTTTCGTTGTAGATCTAATCTGAAAAAACATCTACATATCCACACCAGAGTCCCTACATGTGCAGGAGGTGTGGAAAAAGCTTCAGACCATTGAAATCTGTGCAAATTATCTGAGACCAAAGCTTAATTTTAATCTTTAATAAAATTCACTTGCATTCAAAGACTTTTATATTGGTTTCTTTTGCAGCTATAGTTCTGATAAAAACTTTAAAATTTGTACATATTCCACCATTTTTAGCTTCCTTTTAATGGCTTCCTGTTAGATCCAGAATTACAATGACCAGATAATGGAAGACCCAGATTCAACCGAAGCAAGAGAGTTTATTGGAATGAAACTGGCGCTGGTTGGGAGAGATTCACCAGAATCAGCAATTGCAACACAGAATACAGGTCAGAGATCCAAAAGACACTAAGACAGGTCCGATGGGGGTCAGGCAGTCAGGCAGGTTTACAGAAATACTGGTAATAATCTGGCACTAGTCACTGGTCTGAGAGCTGGTTATACAGTTAGTTAAGAGGGAAAATCTGATGGAGGCTGAGTGGAAACAGGGCAGAGCTGACAGGTGTGTTGAATCCTAAATCAAACCAGCACTCATGCCAGGAATCATGACAAGAATAGAATTCAAAACCCCCCTTCTCACCTATAAAGCCATAAACAACCAAGCTCCAACTTATATTAGAGATCTGATTGTTTCTGGTGTTCCAAACACTCTCTTCTCCAGTGGTTCCTAGAATTTCTTAAAGCAAAATGTTCTTCTGTCAGAGCAAAACATCTACTGATGTCAACAGATTAATTAAATCAATAACTTCTCCTTTTTCTCCCCCGATTTGTGAGCTGAATGATTTAAAGTGTTTATCTGACAGTTTATCAGTATTTTAATTCCCCTCCATTCTGTGTTTGATTAGTTAGATGTAACTTTTTTTTAGAAGCAACCAACATAAATCTGTGAGGGAAACTAAACCGATATATTCAAATAGTTTTAGTTTTGTGGCATGTTAAATCATGACAAGTTACAAATAAAACAATAAAGAAAAAACAGACTCCCTGGCTTGGGAATATAGGCTATTCTGGCGACAAATGTTGGGAACATCATACTGACGCATACATTTAAACATAAGGTAATGCTGAGCCCAATCAGAGCAATCACTAACCCCATCGGTGGCTCATGACATGCAGACTGGCCGTGCAAAAACAATACTTTTAAAATCCTCAACCAGGTGCTAGTTATGTGTTCAAACCACAGCTCGTGAATAATATCTCTCCTAAAGTTTTATTCCTCTTGAAGAAATATCACATGAATTTTTCCTTTAAAAACTAATTTTAGCAGTTGACATTGTGCCAGTAATTCACTTTTGGCCCGCCGTTGTTTTGTGCATAATGCCAGAGTTTGGCAGGTTATGCATAATGATATCACTCAACATATGACTGTGTTCATTTTGTTTTTAACGGTGATAAATATATAACAACCATCACACAACCTTTAATTAATTCCATTGCAAAGATTTCTTAAATTATTCGAAAAAGATTCAAACGGTGTAAGAATAAACCTTTTAATAAAGGATCTTTCTTTTCCAGAAAAAATCCTGTCCTTATATATGAAACTGTAAATTAAAACATTAATCCATTTATTCTTCTATGATATGGAATTGTATAATTTTTAAAATAAAATGGACACACAATTAGAATAGTTAATTTTAAAGCATTTCATAATAAAACTGCTTTGTCTTTCTGCCTTTTCCTAAATCCTAAACGTTTCCTGTATGTAGTCCAGTTCCCAGAGGGGTTTGGCCTATTGTACTCCTAGTTTTAATGAGAGCTAAAGACATCTCACCAGTGGCGGATCTAGGGGGTGGCTACTTGGGCTGCAGCCCCGGATGTTTCCCCAAGAGCCCCAGATCTCGCTTCTGAGCTGATCAGAGTAAAATGTGCAGTACTGGAATTCACCAGAGAGTGGCAGCATGTGCAGGAAAGCAGCCTGTAGCATTCCTGTGCAGAAGACGTCCCCACTAGCTGTTGCTAAACAGACTGATGTCCCAGGTATGTGAAGCTCTGACTGACTTCCAGACGTTCTTTGTCCTGGAGTTGTATAATTCTGTTCCCCTTGTGTCGGGAGCACGCATTGAACGGCGGATGGGACCATTTTCATTCATGTCAATGTTGTAACATCCAGTTTAATCAGCAGCTGTTGTCTATAAAATTGTAAAATAAATAAATAGACGAGGTCCTTTTAAGCTGTTTTGTGTTATTTTTTAAACGCCAAGAGAATCTGTCTTTTTCCAACTTCTGTCAGTTAAGCCTGACAGAAATAAAAGTCAGAAGTATTTATCATTTTTCACTGCTGATATAACAGGACGGAAACTGGCTGATAGCAGGACACAAAAATTAACATTTCCAGAAAAGATGAGAGAGTAGACTTTCTGGTAAATCCCGTTCTAATGTAAAATATGACAGATTACTGGATTAAAGAAATTTCTACAGTAGTATACTACATGGTATCAAACATAACCTTTTTTGAGAATTTGGAAACAGTTGCTGTTTATTTCCTAAACATATGGGAGGAGGAGAGGAGAGAATGGATATTTCAGCTGCCTGGAATATTCCGTTCCTCCTCCATAACATGGGAAAGAATTAATTCACCTACAAATCTTTAACTGTGTTTATTCCTCTCATCATCAACAACAAATCCTGTGGATTTGGTGACATTAAATCATTATTTGCCAAAGTTATGAGAGGGAAATCGTATATTTTAGCCACCTGATATAATCCGTTTCCCTTTGATGATCTTTATGAAATTTCTTTTCTGTTTAAATGTTTATCTAACAATTTACAAATATATTTCAAAAGAAAAGTTCAAACCAAAACAGCTGGACTTTGTTTTCCAAGTTTGAAGATGTTTCGTTTTTCATCCAGAGAGCTTTCTCAATTCAAAATGTCTGAAGTAATGCTATTCCAGACATTTTGAATTGAGAATTGACATATTTTTATTAACTATTTAAGATTTCAAAATATAAAATAATAAATGTTTTAAACATAATATAGAAAAATAATGACAGTTTCAAAATTCACAGGATTTGTTTAATTTTTCCCATGTTATGGGGGAGCAGATTATATCAGGTTGCTAAAATATATGATTTCCCCTTCATAACTTTGGCAAATAATGATGAAATGTCTCCACAGAGCTTGTTGTTGAAGAAAGAAATAAACACAGTTAAAGACTTGCAGGTAAATGAATTTCTTCCCATGTTGTGGAGCTGGAATTGTTATGTGTGATAGCATGTAGTATACTAGAAATTTCTTTAATCCAGTAATCTGTCATATTTTACATTAGAACGAGATTTAGCAGAAAGTCTACACGCTCATCTTCACCCTCGGGGCTAAGCCCCTGATCTCCTAGAATCCTAGATCCTCCCCTACATAAATGTAATGCGTTTTGATTGAATATAAGCTTCACTGTTATGTATTTTTAATACATACACATTATTCATCTAGAATAGGTAACCTGATCGAAGAAAATCATTGGATATTAATCATAATACATAAATCTAATGCATTTTGATTGAATATAAGCTGAATTAGTATGTATTTCAAACGCATGCACATTATTCATCTTGAATAGGTAACCTAATTACTATGTAATTCAAACACATAAACTTCATGTATTCTGAATACATAGTCTGATTAATATGTATTTATAATAAATAAATTGTATTAATACTGAATACATAAACCTGGTGAATATGCATTTCAAATGAATAGGATTAATTACACTGAGGTATAAGCACCATGTAAAGTTTATTAGGTAGTTTTATGTTCAAAATATTAAAAATATTAAATGGAACTTTTTTATTATTATTATTATTTTACATAAATCTTAAAAGTTAGGGTTGAATATTTCTGAGTGTAGTATGATCCCTCCGAGATCTTACATGTATTGCAATATCTAGAAAGTGTGAGGTTAAATTTGTTCCTTAATACTGGTGTAATCTGGAGCCTATGGATGATTTTAAATTGGTGTTTCTTAATTTTGTTGGTGGAAAAACAGCCTAGAGAGCTCAACCACACATCCCGCCACTTACCCTCTGACCTCCCAGAGCAATTTAAGATGATTCGTACCCTCAGCTAGGGGGGAACAGAGCACCATATAACCTGGTTATCAGTTTTCGGGGCTCAGGGTTCTTGTAGTAATTCTTCTATAGAAGAGTGAGAGAAGCCATCAGGATATAACCTTGATGTGTGATCTATTAAAATGAGATTTACCTGAATGTTGTGTCAGTTGATACTAAACTCATATTAAGCATTTACAGTCAATTTCAGGTTAGTTTACTTATATAGCGCCAATTCAAAACACATGCCATCTCTGGGCACTTTACAGAGACAATGCAACCAGATGATAATACATCATGTGTTGCACCACTTGCCTCCAACAGTAGTTTTCAATGAGTGTCCTCCTTTTGCTAGACATGCTTTTCAAACTATTTTAGGATTATATATAGTCATACCCTTTTATGGACTTATCGGGGCCGTAATTATGCAGATTTTTATTTCTCATGAAGGCGTGCTTCCCTTACGCACAGGTGGACTGCATCTGTTTAATCTGTCATTTGTTAAATCTGATAGGGCAGAAAAAAATACAATAAATTTACGAGAAGAATACAATGTTTTTGCATGAGGCCCATTGCTTGTCAAAACGTAATTAAGTACACATGACCCCTCAATGAACAATTTTTAAAAAACTACTACTACATCTATGTTCTCCCACTTAGTCCTTGTCAGGGTTGCGATGGGGCCAGTGCCTAACTCCTGCAGTCTATGGGCGAAAGGCGGGGTACACCCTGGACAAGACACCAGTCTGTTGCAGGGCAACACAAGAGACACACAAAGACACACAACCATGCACACACACACTCACACCCCAGGACAATTTAGAGAAGCCAATTAACCTAACACTCATGTTTATGGACTGTGGGAAGAAGCCAGAGTACCCGGAGAGAAGCTACACATGCACAGGGAGAGCATGCAAACTATGGTTACAGGGAATCGAAACAAGGACCTGCCTGCTGCAAGGAAACAGTGCCAAAAACTGAACCATCGTGCAGCCTGTAATACTACCGTGCAGCTGGAAATACCTTAACTTCAATGTTTTTACTTTCAGTTTATTTTTGAATTTTTTTTTACATGATGTTCTGTGGGGCTGCTCAGCCTTGCCTTGCAGCAAGAAGGTTCTGGGTTCAATTCCTGGCCCAGGGTCTTTCTGCATGGAGTTTGCATGTTCTCCCTGGGTACTCCGGCTTCCTCCCACGGTCCAAAAACATGACTGCTTCTCTAAATTCTCCTTAGGTGTGGGTGTGTGTGTGAATGGTTGTTTGTCCTGTGTGTCTCTGTGTTGCCCTGCGATGGACTGGCAACCTGTCCAGGGTGTACCCTACCTCTCGCCCATTGACTGCTGGAGATAGGCACCAGCACCCCTCGCGACCCCAATTGGGACAAGCGTGTAAGATAATGGATGGATGGATGGATGATGTTCTGTTTTTTTTCCCGGCCAGAGTTTTGTGTGATTTACTTGATATTAACCATAACCTATATGAAGATCTCTTTGGAGCAGAAACCATTTCATTTTACCTTTTTTAATTGCAGAAAGCATTAAAAACGATAAACAATCAAAATGGCACCAGCCTATGTGATTATCTGTCTCCCTCTGCTGCTCCTGTGTTCGAATCAAGCTGCAGAGAAACAACAGCCACTATCTTCCTGCAGCATTGTGTGTCTGTGTGTGTAGTTATAGAATGAAAGGAGGAAAACAAAGAAAAGCAAACACTGAAATGAGAGATGCAGGGCCGGATCCAAGAGCCGGATCCTCCGCTCCCCCCCCAGCCAGTCACAGTAAACACTGTGGGCCTCTTTCCACACACAGCTGCCAGCTATGAAAGCAAAACATGCAAATTTATGCCAAGAAACAAAAACAGTTTTCACACTGTGGAGACATTTGAATAAAAGTTGATCAACATTTGTAATGATGGTTTTACAGAAAGGCTGCAATAGGAATCGCTGTGAGGTTTTGCACCAGACTGTTAATTTCCAACGGAAATGTTTCTTTTTGTTTACTGTAAAAAGCATGAAACATCTTTTACTACAAAGCATGGAAGCATGATCTGATCTTTGAAGGGTTGGAAATCTTTTGAAATCATATGTGAATTGTACAGAAACAGACCAGACTGATGCTTGAACAGCTTGGGAATATAGAACAGGTGAGCTAAAGGTGAGCTGCATACCTTCATTGGTCCCTGTGTGAATGACGTTCTGTCTCCTATCAGTCTACGCATGCAGTGTCATGATTCTGGGAAAGTAGCGGCTTTGCTTAAGTTCTCCTCTCCTCCTGGCTTCATTATTGCTCATTCCTCCCACCTGTCCAGCTCCACCCCTTCTCATCAGTACTCATGCTTTAACCTGCTCCCCTGAATATTTACGCAGACTTCAAACCAGTTACTGTATTTGAGAGCCTCACAGTGATGTCCAGCAGATTGCCTGATCCTGACTTTGCTTTTGCCTCATGGTTCCCTCATCTTTGCCTTGCTGGGCTACTCTGATATTACCTCGTTTTTACTTTTTCTTTTTCTTATCATTATAAATGTTTTTATGTTTTTTATGGATGTTTGAGAATCAGGGCTCTTGTCTACATCAAATCAACATCTGCTGAGGGAGCAGCTGCAATCTACCCCGGGCAAAGAAGTTTAGAGGGAGGTTCTGAAACACAGCACAGATGCAGACGATTTCTGGCATTGTTCTCACCCTTTGTGCTTTATGTAAATACACAGTGAATAATGCATGGCTGCGTTCCCTACGCCTGCTGCATGCAGCTCAACTACAGGCCCTCAGGCTGACAGGAACACAGCCTACCTGCCCTGGCATCATGATTTAAAAAACAGAAAATCCAAATTATCACCTGACTGAACAGTTTAGGTTCAGCGGTATACTAAACTTCCCACACGCTGAACTCTAACAAATCAGAGTGCATAAGTGAGTCCTACAAAAATAATGGTGTGAACTACCATATGATTTATCACCTAAAATAATAGATTATTGATCAAATAAAAACACAATTTCACCTAAAATGCCAACAGGAGACTGAAATTTGTGATAAAATGAGAAAATGTTCAAGCAGAGAATCTCTTTTGTTCAACAAGTATACTCTTGTTTACCACAAAGAATCCAGTTATTTTATTTAGTCTAGTACTGCATATATGAGCAAAGGATTAGGAATAATAAATTTCTGATGGGCATAGATGTGAGGCTGTTTTATTAAGATGTTCAAATAAATGTTAGCCTCAGGTGTGAAAAAAAATAAATGTGTTGGAGACTTTTTAATGGACCTTTATGTAGATAAAATTCAAAATTTTCTTAAAATGTCCAGAAAATATTGTGTAACTGTAGCTTCTACCTTACTGGATTTGATAATAAAACTTCTTTTGGAATAACTTGTGAAACTCCATGAAAAACAAAGCATTTGTTGCTTGACTCTGTCTCCCTCTAGTGGCCACAGAAGATATGACGTATCTAATGTTACTTGTTTATCTGTCAATAAGAAGCTTCCATCTAATTAACGTCTGATTCATCATGTTGTGTTTTATCACCAAAATACTTCAGTTCATGTAAACAAATCTTCAGTGCATCACAGTTAGATTGTGTGATCTTGTTTTGACTTTTTTCCTTTTTATTGGTCTTTGTTTTAGGGCTTCTGTAGATATCTTCATATAATTAGTGGACCTTAGAGGCAATAATTGGAAACTTTTCTTTTATAAAATATCCGAATCAATTACAGCCTATCAGTCAAAGGTAACTCCATGTCATTAGCAAGAAATCTAAATAAAAAAAATTTAAAAAAAACTTTTTTCAGAGGGCTTATGTAGAAATAGTAATTCACTATGTCAAAATAAATTGAAGCAGGAAACATTTTCTTTTACATCTCTTTATATAATTATCCCTATTGCCTGTGCATATATCTCTCCCATACTTTTTCTTTACTCTCAACTTACCATTAATTTCCCTTTCATTAATTAAAATAATATAATTTTATGGATCCTATGATATATTGTAATTTACTGAGTACATTTTTCTTCTTTATATAATTTCAGACAGACACTTTGACAAACAACAATAAGTTAATCAACCAAGTACACACAAAAAATACTATTTAACATAAACCAAACCAAACACCAATTTCAAAACTAACTAAATTGCCCTGAACATAAATAGAAACAAAACCCTCCACGAAATAAACCTGTCAGTATATACAGACAGAGAAATTATTACATTTATTAATTTAAATAGTCTGAAAAGAGGTATGAAGAAGTAAAACTACCTACAACAGATATCTCCATATATAACTATATATAACTATATATATATATATATATATATATATATATATATATATATATATATATATATATATATATATATATATATATATATATATATATATATATATATATATATATATTGAATTAACTGAAATTCTTAAAAACACTGAAATGTTTTTAAGAATTTCCCCCTTTAACTGTTTTACTGACATATGTTCAAAATTCACTTGTTTCCCTGAAGCTCCTGTTATTATTGCTTCTTTATTTTAACTGAGGTAAGGCAGTGTAGGAACAAGGTGTTAAAACTGTCCACGAGGGGGCAGCAGAAGGCAACTCTGTCATGTAATGTCCAATAAACGTGGAGACAGCTCGGAGCAATGATTGCTTAGACTAAAATACATGTTTCAAGTTTTTGAAAATAACTCTATAGTCAAACTTATTTTAATACTTGAATTAGATCATTCAGCGAATCGGAGTGTATTTGTATTTAAAATGGGAAAAATCAACAGGTCGGGCGTTTTATCACTTCTTCTTCCCTCACGTGTGATGTTTGGACGTGCGCACCGTCACGTCCTATGCTCTTGTGTGCCCTCCAGTGGATTACTGGGTGCATTACACTAACACTGGGCGTTGGTCTGTCTCGCCCAGCTGCATAACTAGTATGTTACAAAATAAGAACTGTTTACCAACGCTGATCACTGTTTTGCTCATGCTGTGTATGGCATTTATAAAGAGTACACCTTGCATAATGTTAGATTTTTATTTTGGAATAAACTAAAGGGAACATGTCACTACATTGCATGTTCTTGAAAGAAGAAAGCAGTGCAAACTGCCTGTAGTTGTGATGCACTGTTCACACGGAAGCATAATGTGCATTAGCGGCACTAAAAGGCCTATTTTAAAGAAACAGGACAACATAAATGCAACATAAAGGGTGGATTTCTCACTATGGACTTAAATATTTGTCTATAATATCTTTAGGGTTCTTTATTGAACCCTAGCTTCTCATGAAGAGCCCACTGGCTGTGGTGTGTCTCGTGTAGTCTGCCTGTCAGACACAATAGCTGCCTTTTGATTGCATCATCACTTAATTGTGACCCGAGAGATACCCTTTCCTGGCAGGCAGTTTCACGTGTGTGTGTGTGTGTGTGTGTGTGTGTGTGTGTGTGTGTGTGTGTGTGTGTGTGTGTGTGTGTGTGTGTGTGTGTGTGTGTGTGTTGGTGAAAACCCACTACTGTGGCTGAGCCTGCTGCTGCTGCAATCACCTGCAATCCTTTCAACGCCTCTATGCTGCAGCTGGTTGCTCAGAGACAGGGGTCGCCTGGGCCACCCAGTTTATGATGCTTGGAGCGCTGGTGAGGAGAGGGATAAAGACAAAGATGCAACGATGGGTGGGCATGAGGATTGGAAGAGAAGAAGTGGGGAACTTGTGGGGGGAAATGATGGCAGAGGATGAGCTGTGGTATCCATCTGGTCAGGGTGCAGTAACATCTAATCTGGACCCCAATCCTTTGGTTTGCCTTTGTTCCCAGTTTATTCAAAAACTAAATTGTTTTCTAACTTTTCTATGTTTGTAATTCAACATTCTGTTGCCTCAAAATAAAAAAAAAACGATTTTACATTAGGATTTTATGTGGCCCAATGACTGATGCATATTTTTATAAAGGGGCTGAAAATTATACTTTTATTTAAAATTTTCTGTTTTAAATAGATTTTCTTAAGAAGATCAAAACTGAACCCCATCATAAAACAGCGTGCTGGATTCATCATGATGTGGTAATTATTTTCTTTGCTAGTCCTACACTGTGGTGTTTCCCATTCAGTGACAACCAGACTTGAATGAAAGCTAATTCATGTAGTAGACCGGCCTAGTCAAAGTCCAAAGGATCCATTCATCAAAAAAATCTGATTAGAGTATATCTATTTGATTGAACGGCCTAGTCAAAGTCCAGATCTATAGTCGTGTTTATAGTCCTGCATCACTATCTGGATCAGCCAAAGATTTCCCAAAGCAATTTATAATCAACACGAAGCAATAGGAAACTAACAGCCTAACAATCATGACATGCTTTTCTGCTGCTTCTGTTCACTTTAATCATTATTTGGGTTCAAAGCAGGGGTGGATTTAGGAAATGTGGGGCCCTAGGCAAAGACAGGCAGGGGCCCCACTGAACTGAGAAGGCAACACATAAAACAGACCCATTAAACAGATACAGAAATTTTAATAGAATAGACAAACCTTATTTTGTTTGTTCTAGGTTTTGTCCCTCTCTTCTTGTCCCTTTTTTTGTTGTTGTTTTCCTTTCTATGTTTTGTACCCAATTGACTTTTCATGCTCTTTCAAAAGGAATTATTTTTTTTCTCATCACTAAGCTCACTTAGCTGATTACTCTTTCTTGTGTTTCCAAAAAGGTGACGGCAAAAGTAAATAACACAGTCCCTCTTTTCACTGTAGATAAGCCATGATCTGCTTACCTGTTCTCTATTTTTCATTTGTATAAAATAATAGCTGCATGAATCATGACAGTAGACAAGATAGAGGAGAGCAGGAGGCGGGGTTACCAGTTTACTTGCTCTGGAGAGCAGAGTTCGCTGCTTTTATGTGTCATCAATAGCAGAAAAAATTGCTATATTTGGCAGTAGGCGCTTTTTTTTAAAATCAAAGCGCTAAAGGGGTCTGACAAGTTGCTAAATATAGCGACAAATGCTCTAAGTTGGCATCACTGCTCTTCGCATCGTTGGTTTTCAAATGGTTTGCTGCTGTCTGTTTGGACCTTTCTGAACATGTGTAGCAAATGGACTGATCCAATGTGGTGAATACTGATGGAGGGGGGGTGAGAAACACTTAATATTATAAGTATCCTGATGGTATTATAGCGGAAGGATTTTTATCTAAAACATAATTAATAGGAATAGTTGCATTTACTAAACATGTAAACAGAGTTTTATGGGGCCCCCAGGAACTTGGGGCCCTAAACAACTGCCCAGTATTGCCTAATGGTAAATCCTACCCGGTTCAAAGTCACAGCTTTGACATTCAGTCAGTGACAGAGGAGGTGGCCTTTATTTACAGATGAAAGCAGCAGAATTATCTGATGTTGACTGATTGGTGGAAAACAGTTCAGGTGCAGAAAATGATGGACCTCTGTGATCATCAGTAGAAGCCTGAGCAAAGTCACTTGTTGAGAGAACAAGTCCAAAGAGAAGTGGTGCAACATTAATGGACTGAGGAGAGTTTTTTTTTTTTAGATTAAATTGAACACTTCTATTGCTTCATGTTTCATAGAGAAAAAAAAAAACTGTTACCTAGAGACTCAGCAGTTGATTAACAATTCATTCCCTGCCTAATACCAAAGAGGGTTTATTTCTGTAGCTTTAAAAGCTTTGAGCTATTCCAAAAATTAAAATTCTAGAACTGTTTGAAAACTAAAAGGAGTGGTTACATTATTTTTCTTTCTTTTTACTTAAAAAAACAGGGAAGCTAAGGAAAACCGCTGGCCGCCCAGCATGCAGGGAGGACATGCTGCTGAGCTGTCACCTTTGCTCCCTGCTGTGGGTGGATGGATGAGGAAGGCTGAGACATGCTAATTGATTTCATCCCTCGGGAAAGTCATTTCATCATACTTGTGTTTTCAGCACTTGTCTGATGACAGCCTTGCAGCAGTTAGTTAGCATGCACAGAGGCTGACTTTCCCCCCGTTGGGAAAACCAGAAGACGTCTGCGTGACTGAGGATGAAGCACGTTAGGAGGCATGAAGAGGAAGTGATGAAGAAGCCCTGCACTCTGAAGACAACTGGAAAGCAGAAAAAAAAAAATGTGATCAGAGAGAATTTATTTTTTTACATTTCCAAACATTAAAGGAGATCTAATGTTTTTATGCAGCAGCTGTAATGTGGAGTTAAAAAAAAAAGCAAAGATTGGTTTAAATTATTTGGTAAGTTAGTTCTATTCAATCAGCCTTAATAAATGGATCTACTTTAGATGTTAGCTAATCCTGGTTAAAGATGAAAAATACATCCATCCTCTCAACATGTGTGCAAAGTGTTTATAAAGGACGGGGTTTTCTGTCAAAAAACCAAAAAACTGGACAGGATGAAAGGTAGTTTGGTTAGAGGGTGTGAATATTTAACTTTATCATATATATTTAGGAATCTAATAGAGCAGATTGCTTAACTAGCCCAAATAACTAGTGTTATTCTTGAAGGCCTCTTAAAACCAGCAGGTTATTGTTAGCTAATAAACAATGTTGTTTAATTCTAAGAAACTCTGTTGGGGTTTATAATCAGAATAAACTTAACGTGTTAAAAGAAACTGAGCTTCAACTGCTCTTTGGATCAGTCTATTGACTCTTACCTAAACAATAATGGTATTTACAGATATTTCCCTTGCTGTCTTAGTCCACATTTCATTAATACAAGGACAAATGTAGTGAATCAGATTTTTATTGACTGAACAAAGTTGCAACAATCATTTGCTACCAAAAACTTTAAGCTACATGATGTTACCATGAGATGCTGAGTGAATCACGTTGATCAAAGTGCCCCGATTCAAGTCACAAACCTGCCTTTTTTATTTTATATTAAAAAGGCTGCATATAAATATAACGATACAGAACAAAAGGATAAATATTAAAGTACAACACAGATTGCACCAGGGGTCGATGTTTACAAAACACTTTGTGACGTAAAGCTCTGCTTTCTTATGATATCATCCTCTACGTAGACTCACCACTGAGGTTTCGTCACGCATATAAAAACGAGTACAAACAGTTCAAGGCGACGATTAAAAACAAAGCAGAAGCTCCGCGGAGCTTCGACAGGTTACATTACTAGGTCAGTATATAAGGCATACAAAAAAACAACATTCCACACATTAATGCTGAGGTTAATATGAGAAAAGTGTCAGCCAGTGCAACAGTTACACAATGTATAAAACCTCTTGAGGTACAAAGTTGCTCAACTTGACAGCAAACATTTACAATGGCCTAACATCCAAATTTCTAATCGGCCTAAATAAAAATAAAAAACAACCAAAAAATTCACTGTTGCATTGCAACTAATCACAGATTCTCATCCACAAAGGAAATGAAAAGTTCAGTGTTCAGGACCCTTCGTCTGATTCAAGGCACTGTCCAGATACGCCCGCATCTTCTCTCTGTGAGGCTGGCTCAGACAGCAGTCGATGGCGCTCTCCGCCTCCAGAATCCGCCTCCGGAAACGATCCCGGTCTCTCGCTAGTTCCTCCCAGGGACCTTTTCTGGATGCCTGGCGGGCAAAGGACCAGGTCCGCATGACATGGACTTGTACGAGAGGAGAAAAACAAACCTGAAGACAAAAAGAAAGACTTTAGTGGGAAAACCTCATTAAAAAAACAAAACAAATCTAGCTTCATGTTAAATAAAAAAAAACTCTATTACCAATTAGCTCCACTAATTGGTGACTGACATAGGAAATAGAAATAAACTAAAAACACATTAGATCTTAGAAATCAGGAGTTCAAACAGCAGCATGATTTGTTGCTCTGGAAGATGAACCCAAACCTAAATGGGGGGAATAAAGGGACTAGAAACTAAAATAGTCCTTCCTCTACAAACCTTGCTGACCAGCTATGCATGTAGCCTCAGACCCTAGGCTAAAAGCAGCAGTTAAACTCTGCTGGCTGGAGTCACGTGTCATGGCGACCAGCGCCGTTGCTAATCGACAACAAACAACAAGGCTGCTCAGCAGCTGAGCGTGTGTCAGTGAAACAGGAAGCAGGTCTTATCTGGGGGTTAAGACTGTCACTGCTGACACTCCCAGTTAAAGCCTAGATAACTGCTGCTCTATCTCCATTTAGTTTCACAGTAATACTCAGAGTGAATTTCCTCACTGAAGGCCCATAAGAGAACCTCTATTTTATTCCTGAGTTTCATATAACAAATATTTGGTAAATATTAACTTATTGACCTTTTTCTGCTTGGTTCTGGGTTTGTCGTTCTTCCCCTCAGGAGGCGGAGCCTGAGCTGTCTGCTCAGCTCTCTTCCATGGCACCAGTCTTCTGTCTGCATGGCAGTGCTGCGTTACTTTTCTGGAAGGCAGAGCAGGTTTATCAGCTGCTATCTTCTTCCTGGTCTTGGCGGGCGGACTTTGAGCTTGATGGTCAGGTTTAGATGTTATTGAGGAGCTATGAAGGGAAGCCTGGAAGTTCAGAGGGTGGTAGGGGTCATGTTTTTGGCCCAGAGATTCCCAGAGCAGTTCTTCTTCGTCGTCGTCCTCCAATGGAGGAAAGCTGCTTGGCCTTTGCTCTGTGTCTGACCTGGGGGGAGGTGCAGGGAGGGAGGCTTGTTTACATACTGAGGTGGATTTGGTTTTCAGAGTGGGGCTACTGGTTGTACTGGCAGTGAAGAACATGGGGTTGTACGGGTCTTCAGGGTTGCTGAAGAGCTGCCACAGCTTATCGCTTTCCTCCTTGTCGATATCGGGGCTGGAACATTCGGAACCAGCCCAGCTGCTCCAGCTACTCTCGCTGTCGGAGCGGCACACCCACATGTTCAGCCCTGGCTGTCCCAGCTTCTCCTCGCTCACCTTCAGATCAGGAACCCTGCTGGTTTTAATGTCACCTTTACTTATCCCCATGTCTGAGTTGGTTGAAATGCAGGCAGAGAAAAAAAGAGGATTGTACGGATCACTGGATTTAGACAAGGACTCCCAAAGCTCCTGACTTTCTTGACTCTGAAACTCAAAGTTGGGCTCCTCTTCACTGCTCCACTGAGAGCTCCTGTCCTCCTCTGACATCTCCTGTTTGAAAACTTTCTCTTTGGGGTTGACTTTATCGCTTCTGTGGCAGGCGTCGCTCGAATTACATCCATCGCTGCTCGACACGAAGATGTTCCAGTCACCAGGGAAGCCCATTTTCCAGGTAGACTGGTGTCCGAGCAGAATGCCTTCCTCCTTAGCCGCTGTCCTGGACACAAAGTCGTCCACCAGCCCGCAGCACAGGTCGTCACCGCGCAGACTGGACAGCAGGGCCTCAGCTGTGGATTTCCCAGCGAAGGGGTCGCCGACCTCGCTACAGAAGTTAGAGAGAGGGCTTGAGCCGCCGACCATGACTCCGCTGTCGCCGTCAAACAAGGAGGAAAACAGGAAGGATTCAGGGGTGTTTGAGGTGGTCCCCATATGCTGGATGTGCTCTCCTGTTTCGTCTGTGATTCTGACGTGGACCTCAAACCTGAACATCTGAAAAACTGGAGGAGAGGCAAATATTTGAGTTTACTGAAACAATGACTGAAATTATGTCACATGGAAATGATTCACATTAATCACCAATTTATACTTATACTCATGAATCATTATACTGCATATAAACTATCAGGATCCACCACACACCTTTTAATCTAAGGATTTATGTTGAACCTGCTTTGGTTCATAAAATTGATAATGATGGGGATCCAGAAATGTTAAATTATGTTTTATTAATAAAAATATAGGTAGTTTAACAATTTAGCTTTTTACTTTCATCACCCTCATAATCAAATCGTTTTCTATCATGCAAATATGAAGTAAAACTTATTGATCAATGCAGTTTTAAATTGGCTCCAGCTTTATGATCCATTTATATTAGTAATAAATAGTTTTTCTATATAAATAAAATTATGACTATGGCTTGAATGACTTTTATTGCACTTTTATTTAGAACAATTATTTGCATCTTAAAGCTACAGTGATTAAACCTTAATCAACAGAAATTTAAGTATGAAATCCAGCAACTTGTCAAGAAGTTAAACAGATGCAGCTCTTTAACCTCTGCCATGTTCTCACCTGAAACAAAGGTGTAATAGATGACCTGAAGCAGCAGTCGCAGCTGTCCCCACAGCCCGCTGAGCATCTGTTTAGTCCAGGGAAGCAGCGCCATCCCTCCGCCGCCGAACCTCTCCATAGCCGTCCGCTCTGAGCTCTTCTCCTCGGTAGTAGCCATTTTCTCCCCCGCTTCTTTCTCCTCGTTTAACGGCTGTCTATAGAAATATCCTCACGTATTCTGGTATTCCTCGTCCAGAACCAACAGACTCCGCTTATTCGTCGGTGACAGCTGTTGTCGCTTCATTCTCCGGCTGGTTTTCGACATTTTTACGTCTCCTCCGTCAAATTCGCTCAATGTGTTTCGCCATGGTTCTCTGTAGCTTGATCGTCGTAGTAGTAAGTGAATGTCTTCTTGTTGCAACAGCAGCCCATATATACACGCGGTGACATCACGCTTGGACAGCCAATCCGAAAGCACGGCCCCCAGAAAGCCGGTCCCGCCCACAGTCACGTATGACGCATAGAAAGTGCCCGTAATTTCCTCGGTAACCAGGAAGGTCCTCCAAGACTACCCCACATTAATCTATACTAAAAACAAAATGACGAAACAAAAAGGCAAGACTTTCATTATCAAAATATTTATCATTAGAAACTTTCAATTCAACTAAAGCAAAATGCATCACTGGGTTATAATCTGCTATAAACAGACAAATAATCTCTTAAAGCTTTTTTCTTTATGATTACATTCAAAGGCAGAGTATAAAAAGTGAACTTTGTTACATAGGTCGGTTTAGAGGGATATAAAAAGACACATACACCGATGTTGAATTTAAATCTTTTTATTAATTCAAAAAGGGTTTCACTTTATGCCACCAGAGCAGAAGCTGTAGAGGACTCACTGTAAAGAGAGGGAGAGAAAAAAAAAAACTGGTAAATATTCAACAGCTTGCTTTAAATATAATTTATGCTTGGTATGATTATACATAAAAAAAAAAACAAAAAAAAAACTATATATTAAAACACAAGTATTTAATAGTTCAATTGTTGACAACTTTTTGAACCTAATTTTTTCCTTCTGATTCTGCACAGAAAGGCTTAAAATAAAACTCACTAAGCTAATTTTTTATATAAATGGATCATTCAATCTGTTCATGGCATTAAATGCAAACTGGCACATTTCTTTAATTAATAAAAATGTTAATTTAGGGAAAAAAGCCGCCTTTTCATGTTGCACATCGCAAATATAAAAAAAATGTCAAAGCCCTTAAAACAGGAAAGAGGTTTATATTGTTTTCCTGCTTATTCTTAATGCTTTAAGTAGGTTCTTTAAGTAAACTGTAGGACTGAATGATTAAACAATTATTGATAGTCATCAACTGATTAAATAATAGATTGATCCATAACTGGAGTAAAGAGACTCTAAAACATGCCTTTAGCTGACAGAGCGACTCACTAAAAGGCAGTAACTATAACAAAAGTAATATATAAATATTTTCAAGATAAAAACCCACAACTTTTGTCTGTAAATATGTTCTATCCAGTACTCCACTAATGGCAAAGTTTCACTTTCACCTGGTTCAATTCTGTAAAAGGAACATTTAGCAAATCGACTATTAATCGAAAAAGTAAACAATCGATTAGAAAAATAATAGTTAGTTGCAGCCCTAGTAAATTGTATCAGAGTTCTGTGCCATTAGTTAATTGGATTACCAAATTGATTAAGCTATTCAGCCCTACTGCAAACATCTCAATGTATTTTCTCTTGTTTACAAACGTTTCCAATTTGTTTCATATTGCAGAAGTCATTTTCCTCCTGATATGTAATATGAAAAAAAAAGTACAGACCCTTTTAAAATGAGTTATTGACTCATTTCTATGGCTAATAAAAATACATGTACTTGCAAATAAAGTGAAAAAGAAATCCAAAATGTGGCTAAAAAGGAGGCACTGTTAAATGGTAATAGAAGTTAGATTGTTTGAAGGGGACTGGCAGGAACAGCACCAAGTAGCTGCTCTGCTAATTTACCTCCAGCTTTTTCTAGCACAACAGAAATATCACAACTCTTAACAGTGAAGAGCAGGACAATGAATTGTGCATTTCTTCAGATTTAAAAGGTCCAATCCAGTTAATTTTACCAGAGCATTTTCACATTTAGAGCATATTTTCTGTAACTTAGGTCCAAGGAGGAAATTTGCAGTGAAGAACCAATACGTACTACTTCCAGTTGGGGGCCAGTACTCTCTTGGTCTTGTAGTAACGGGCCAGCCTGTGAATCCTGCTTTCAATCAGAATCAGACGGAACTTGGCATCCTTGTCCTGAAAGTATCAAATAAGAATAATGGAAAAAGCCCGTATCATGCACATGCTAATATGCCAGAACAAGTTTAGATTGTTTTCCATGTTTATTGTACAAATTTACAGTTTCATTTTCCCTTTTAATAGCTCCCTTTTTTATTTGTATGTTTATATGTTGTTCATCAAAACAACTAACACTGTGTTAAACAAAAAAACAAATAAAGGGGAGTATAAAAAAACGACTATACAGTTTACTCCCAATCCCTGTTTTTTTATTTAGTTACCTTTCTGTTTCTCTCCAAGTGCTTCCTGACCGCCACAGCCTTCTTGATGAGGTGGTAGAGATCTTCAGGAAGGTCAGGGGCGAGACCCTTGGACTTGAGGATCCTCAAGATCTTGTTGCCAGTGACAAAGCGCACCTGGGCAACGCCATGGGAATCCCTCAGAATCACACCTGAGCAGGAAAAACAGAAAAACTGATGGAAAGGCTGGAAAATACACTGCAAAAAAATGTAGTAGACAGAAAAAGCTAAGAAAAAGTTTTAAAAATGTTGATATTTAAGTTATCA
Organism: Cyprinodon tularosa; assembly: GCF_016077235.1. Classification (NCBI taxonomy): domain Eukaryota; kingdom Metazoa; phylum Chordata; class Actinopteri; order Cyprinodontiformes; family Cyprinodontidae; genus Cyprinodon; species Cyprinodon tularosa. Next base: position 1,582,812 of record NW_024039059.1, on the reverse strand, counting down.
GGTTTATCTGAGCACATCCACATCAATATGACTTGAAAGACAAAATTTCTGCAATGCTGTTAATATTAAAGACAAACCTCAATTGTTCTTCTCCCCCTTAGTCTGTACCCCCCGCTCCTAATTTGTCCAGACTAGGGTTGTCAAAAGTATCGATACTGAAACGTTGTATCCGGATACAATACTCATTTTCAAAAGTATCGATACAGCCATCTAAAGTGCAGAATAGTGGAAAATGCACTTTCTGAACACTGTGTGATTGAATAATTCTGTGCATTTTTCAGTTTCAGACTTTTTTTTTTAACAGGTGCAGCTGCTGAGAATTACTTTTATCAAGCTTGCATAATATTGTGCACAGCATACAACCTCAAAATATTATTCTTATTGTTTTTTTATTTATTTCTTGTATTTTTTTAGTAATGAAAATATTTCTGTTGAATTTTAGAGTCTTTGTTTTTATTCTTGTGATATCGAAAAAGGTATAGAGTATCGAATATTTTACTTAGTATCAGTATCGAGTTGAAAAGTTTAGTATCGTGACAACCCTAGTCCAGACCAGGTTAAATGTTTTTAATCCATTAATTTTGTTTTTGTGCAAGTATTTAAACTAGCACCCTTTTCCATCTGTTACATTTTTTATGAGTTCTAAAAAGGTCAGTCAAACTTCTCAGACATCAACTACAGTTCATTTGGACTTCATCTCTTAATTTCAACATTTATCTTATCAGTATACCTTCGATCCTTCATTAGATCTAGTCTTTTTTTAAGCATCAATTGAAGTGATGCTGCATAAAACCAGGTAATGATAAAAATTTGCTAGAGTAGATTAAATGGTCTAAGTATATGATGTGGCATCTGGTCAAACATGCAATAGGTTCTGTATTTAAGAACCAATGGGTCCTTTAAAAAGTCTATCAGTGAAGTCTGTAACCTTTGGGTCACTTTTAATTATTCTTTATTTAGGTGAAACTTTTCCCCGGCTACAAATAAAAAACAAAACAAAACTCCTGCGTCATCTTTACCGTCGACAGGTTATAGCCATTTCCCACATTCCTCGTTTTCCAGCCACTTTTTGTTGAAATTTGCACTTTCCCCATTCTCTAGCTCTTTCTCCACCTCGAGCTTCTTTTCCGAACATACGGCTATTTCAACTTGAAGCAGTTCCACGCAAATATATTGTGATACATCTGATGAAATTGTAAAACATTTTTAATAAAGCATTCTAAATGCCACACTAATCACATTTAATGAATTTCACTGCCAATTGAGGCCTAAATTTGAAAAATTATTTGACTTAAAGACCCGTGGAAACCCTGTATTCCCTCAAGGGTCCCATGAGTGTAAATCAGGGGAGTTGTGTCCAGAATACATCCCTCAAATATTTTTCCTATTTCTGATCAGACAGGATATCAAAAAGGTCCAAATTTTGCTTCAGTTAAATATCTCAAAATGAGCGGATCTTTTGTATCAGCAGCATTTATTTGTGTTTCATGGCAAAATGTTCCCAATAACAGTCTTATTGTTTAATAAAGATCTGTTTAAGTAATGTCACTTCAAGCTTTTTCTAATGATGCAGAGATCATTAGTAAAGCACGAGGTTCACTAATGATATTGCATTTGGTCAAAAAGCAGTAATCCTGATATTATATTTGCAATACATTTTATCAAGACCTCTCTGAATAATCAACATGTTTGATGGCACAGATTAAACTCTAGGATGGAAAAATGTCTGATCAAAACAATTGAAAATCAACAGGCTTTCTTAATTGATCACCAAATTCCTCATTAAATATAAACATTTGTTTCGGCATTTTGATTATAAAAACTTACCGATCTGAGAGGGAGTAAGACCCTTTTTGGCCAGCTTGAAAATCTGCTCTTTTACATCATCAGATGTGAGTTTCAGCCACTATGGAAAGAAAAGCTGAGTTACCAGAAGAAGGGATCAAGACAGAAAAAATGAAATAAACTGCGTACTTACAGTGGGGACACTGCGCCTGTAAGGCAGAGCTGACTGGGACAAACCCTTTCTGTAATCAGACAAAAAAAATAAAATAAATTCAACAGTTCGGGAGAAAGACAGCGTGTTAGCTGGGAAAGAAAAAAAACAACTAAGTATCATGGTGAAAGCTATGGCTGAACTCGTGGAATCAAGGCCGGCTAACGCTAGCTTCGATCATCTGCAAACCTTACAAAATATGGCGGACGTTGAGTAATCTATTTTTCCACTCGCACTAATAAACTGCTTAGCTGACGATTGATCTGTCTTATAAAAAATAAATAATATACAAGAACTTCCAGAGTCTAATATAAAATCCCCACGGGCGACAAGGGGGCTAAATGTAAGCTAGCTAGTTATAAGCAGGCATTTAGAGGGAGCGTGTATTAGGTGGCTTTTTCCGGTGTACAACTAACTACATTTTTCTATTTTAATCCACAGAGGCCTCTAAAAATGTCTCATTGCATCGTTTTGTGAATAAAAATGTTCTGGCACCGTTTAAATATAGGTTTAAATCTTAAAAGAAGGAGCTCACCCGGGAGCGTGCATGCGACCCATGATGGCGGTAGAGGAAGAGAGGCCTCACACGCGGCGAAAAAAAGATTTTTTGCCTCTGCGTCGGAAATGACGTTTGACGTAGTGTTGGGAAATTCATCTCGTTCAAGAGATCCGGATCCCTGGGTTCGGTTCCCTTAGAAGACTCGGCTCCCAAACGGATCTCTATTTATTGTTATATTTGAACTCCTATTTTAGCTGAAGTGGGATATATGAATGTTTAGTATGGTAATAAATCATTTTGCGTTTTGTGTTGTTATGTGAAGCCTTACTTACTGTTCTGTTAGGAAAAAGCCACTCTTACCTTTTTTAATACATTTTTTTAAAATAACAGCATATCAAGAAAAGCCCATCTGGCCGTATGGTTGATCTTCTCTGTTTTGATCCCATATCCTCACATATGATTGGCCAAAAGACCTCCACAGTAGCCTCAATAATAATAATAATTGAAAATTTTTTGATCTCACATTGGAGAAATGTACCTGTGCGACCCATCCCGTTGGGGAGCAGTGGACTGACATCGTGGGGCACCCGAGGATAAATCAGGGTTGGGGAGCAGTGGGCTGCCATCGTGGGGCAATCGGTAGTTAAGGGTCTAGCTCAGAGACTCAGAGTGGGAATATGTGGGAGTGAAGCTTGAACTTAGAACCTCAGGATTCCAAGCTCTATGCCCTAACCACTAGGATCTCCACTCCCCCATCAGGGCATGTACCATTTAGATAAGTGCAATCTAAATAGTGCATGCAGTAAGAAAGTAGCCAGGAACATGGCAGTTAGCAGAGTGACCTCCTGAAATCCCTAGCCACCACAAGCTGCTATGCTGCTTCCCTCAGTCCTTTGTGTGAAAGACCTTATAGGGACAGCCCATCTCAAGAAGTTTGACAAAATTTCTATTATTTTATGAGCTGCACGGTGTTGCAGTTTGTGGTAATGTTGCCTTGCGACAAGAACATCCTGGGTTTGATTCCCAGCCTAGGATCTTTCCTGCATGGAGTTTGCATGTACTCCTTGTTGATGCATAGGTTATTTCTGGGTACTCCAGCTTCCTCCCACAGTCCAAAAACATTACTGATGGGCATCTCTAAATTGTCCTAAGGTGGACATGGTTGGTGGCACCAGCCCTACCATGACCCTGAATGATGAAGTGGGTGAAGATGGACATTATTTTGTGACATATGTGCGTGTCACATGCTAATGTCTCCCATGATAGTGTTCTTACTGCTGACCCCGCCAAAGGTGCTACAAATTGAGGTTTTTGAGGTTTTATAACTGAGCTATGCAGAAAATTCTATACAGGGCGCAGCCTCCAAGTTAGCATTAAGCAGTGAAAGGAAAAAAAATATAGCTGTTATAGCTGATTTTTATGAGTGACTTATTGCTAGTGGTCTGGCTGTGGCTTCCTGGCAGCAAGCATCTTGTTTTATTAGCCCTGGCAGTTTTTATTGATGGTTATAAAAAAATATACCACATATTAACTTCATTAAGGATGGGTGAGAGCCCACCTGCCCCCACCCATCCTCACCACCTTCTACAGAAGCACCATAGAGACCGTTCTGACCAGCTGTCTCACTGTGTGGTGTGGAGGCTGCAGCGTCTCAGAATGGAAGGTGGAGAAGAGTGGTGAGAATAGTAGAGAGGATCATTGGGCTCCTCTTCCCTCAATTAAAGACATTTTATCCCAACGCTGTGTGTCCCAAGCCCCTCACATCATCAATGACCCCTCACACCCCCATCATATAATGTTCTCCCTGCTGCCCTCTGCGAAGAGGCTTCAAAGCTGATGTGGGTCCAGCAGGTTCTGCAACAGCCATCAGACTGCTGAATTGTTGAAAAAACTCTAAATCATGTCCCAGACTCTGCATCACACTGCTGACACCAAACCAAAAATACTGCATATTTTAATACTCTGAACTTCCATATCAATGTGTTTTTTATACCATGTTTTTTCTCCCGCACTGTTTACATTTGATCACTGCTGCACTTTAAGGAATGTACTAAACTATGTTTTGGATACACTCTGTATATGCAAAACGACAAAAAAAAAAAAGTCTAAGTCTAAGAATTACATTGTTATAGAATTGGCAATAGATACTTGAGTAATATTCTTGTAAGTATTGCTGCTCTTACTTGAGCAAAATTTCTTACCCAACTCACTAAGAGTAACTTGAGCGTTTTGAGATCAGGTGAAACAAAACCAGGTGAGACAATTTCTCATTTTTACTACCTGAAATCGATAGCTGCATTTACATATGAATTATTATTTGTGTATTATTACCTCTTCCAATAACCAGAGTGATTTTCTTAATTAAAGAGTATAAAATAGTGTATACATAAGGCTGGTCCCCCGTTTGCTAATCGACATAACACTTCAACATCTTAAAAGTACAACCACCGACAAGAGATAAAAAAGTACTAACTTGCAGAATAACAACATGTTTGTATTTGCTGCCTTGAGAGGCGGCGGTGAAGATTATTTGGTTTTTCTAACCCAACAACTGAAAGTCTGCACCAATGCATCACAATCCATATGCAGCAGCAGCACGAAAAAATGTTTCACCATCTTGCATCTCGCCTCGGCAGCTGTCAGTGATTCCCAGTGAAGGTCAAAGGAAGTTTGCGCGATCAGTGTAACCTGATTGGCTGATTTTTTTGGCAATGGGTGTGAAAGACAACATGAGTGAAGGTGCTGTGATGATTATTGGGATCTAGTCAATATTGTAGAATGCAGGACTTCCCAAGAGGTGGAACAATGTGACCAACTGAATTCTTGATGACTCAAATATTAAAGTTACAGTGGAGGATGTTTTTTTTTTTTCCTGGTGATCATCAAAATAAGTGGTCCTCCTAATTGTCAATCATTCTGGTGATATGTTCACGTAAGGCCGTCCTACGTGCTCGTCCCCATTTCCACTTACCGGTGGTGTGTCTGACATAGCGGAAACATTGCAAATCTTCTTTTGGAAAAGTAAGCTTGTACGAGTAATGCAAATAGCAACTTTAAAACTGAGCATGAAGGAGGAGAAATGGGCTCGTGCATTCTCTCACGAGTTTAATAGGTGTTCACTTCGTAAAAATCCTCCACCTTTATACGTCACATAGATCAGGATTCCTACTGTCCTGATCTATGAGGCTGGGTCCCCAAAATGGTCACTATCAAACCTGATCTACTCAAAAATTTTAGTTAGTTGTGTCATCTTAATGTGTATAGTTTGGACAGACTTAAATATTATAGGTACACAAAAACTTTATTGGAGTGGCAACGAGATTGGATAGTTTTTTACAGTAAAATCATCTTAACACAATGTATTAAACATGTGAGGGGGTTTTCAGGTGCCACTACATTAAGTTTAAGACTTTTAAAGATTATGAATTAAGTTAAGACTTATGTCCTGACATACAGAAACATCCAAAAGAGCTGCAGTCATGGAGCAACTGACAAATTCAATTAATTTATTCCACTTGGTTAATAATGTATTTAATAGCAATTGGTCACACAAAGTTATTTAAAAATGTACTTTTTTCAATCACTTTTTACTTTTACTTCAACAACGTTATTAAGAAGCACTGTTACAACTTTTACTTGAGTAAACTTAATGGTAGCTCTATCTGTAGGGCATAATGACAGTGAATAATAAAATACGCTTATTGAAGTGATATAATATAGATTATATAAATACAAATGCACAAGAGAATTATATTTATTAAAACTTTTTTCTTTACACACCAATTCTTCTTATTTTAATTGTATTTCCTAACTATTAAGCCCGCTGGGCCATTTATTGGTTGAATAAACATACAGTTACCAGCTTATAATGCCACTGGAAGGATTTAATATAATATATTAATTTAATACTTACTTATATTAGTAGATACGATTCAGGAATTTGCAAATCATATGTTTTTGGTTTTAATAGTTTTAAACAGCGAATCAGATTTTATCATCAAACAGTTACTATTTACATAGTTGATTTACCAAATATATATATAATAAATATGGCAGTACCACAGCATTTACTCACTTTACCATGCTTCAATAAGTCGCTGTCTGATCTATGATGGGATCCCAGGTATCTGGACTGTACCCACCTCCCTCACCAGCTCAGCTCTTTGGTTTTGCTTGTTTGATTCAGAGATTCATCGAGCAGTGATGTTTATATCCCAGGTGGAGAATTAAAAAAACTTCAACTCTGATCCAAGGTTCTGATACGAAGACAACAGATATAATTAAGAGCTGCAGGGCTTTAGTCTCTGAGACAGCGTGGAACTTCTGCTGGTAGCTGCAGTCTACATCAAACCGTTTAAACCACTTTCTAAATTCGACTACCTGTTTAAACTTTGCATTTCCTCATAAGTCAGTGGTCATCACATAAAAGGCACATTGTTAGGACTACAGAAGAAGAATATCAATGGCCTTTAAAAGACAATCATTAAAAACACTCTAAATACGTTTTAAAATAAAAATTAAGTATACATAAAAGAATTATGTGATAATACTCAATCAAAACAGGTGTGCACACTGTAAACAAGGTGAATTGGTGACTCAAGGTGTGAGTAAAATAGGTGTCAGTTCATTCTTTGTGAAAAAAAAACAAAAAACAAATTACATATTTACATCCTGCTTGCATAGTCCAGTTTGCATGTCAGACTGATTTGTAGTGACATATGTTTTGTCTCCTGTGCTTCACGGCTGCATCTAAATAATCAAATTCAGATGCTCCTCGTTCCTGCTTCTAAGCTTTGCAAACCAGACTGAATTAAAACTACTTTGTACTCCAAGAGAAGTGAGAAATGTGTTCTCAAGGTGGCAAAAAAAAAAGTTATGCCTCTGAAAATTCTAACTTAGTTGGAATTTCAGCAACCAAACTTCTACAGAAAGTCCCATAAGATACAGCTTATGTCACGGTTTCCTAAAATTGAGGGCATGACCTCAATCAGGGTCTTTGATCAACCAGTGTGGGGTCTCAAAATCCACAACAGAAATTAAATTAAACAAAGAATACTTATGAATCTTAAACCCTTTTTTGTTTTGTTTTTTAAATTGATATCCATAAAAAAATAAAATCTTACAATGTCAAAACATATTCCTTACCCTCAAACAGCTCTTCAGAACTCTGCTTTCTCTTGCTGATCTTCAGCCTCTTTCTGTGCAGGTTGGACCAAGACCAACCAATAAAAAGGGTTTTCATTTCCTGACCACATTTCTCCATTCTTCTTAATTTCAAACAAGTCAGGAGGGATGATTACAGGCATAGTGAAGAATTTTCACAAATTTTTGAAAAGACCCATCCTCTCCACTTAAAAAAGAAATTCACATGAACAACCCTGTAACATTCTAGAGGGCAGGCCTATTAAACTCGTGCCCATTTCTCCTCGTGCACGCTCTGTTTAAAAGTTGTCTGCATCACTCATACAGCTTACTTTCTAAAAGATTTGCATTATTCCACTATGTCAGATTCACCACCGTGTTATTATCTTCCTGCAGAGAATTACTTCCCCTCTCGCACACTGATGAGGAAACGGATTGAAATATTGACGAAAAGGGAACTTTTATGTGTATTAATATTTTCATTTTTTGTTATGCATGGATGCCCTAAAAATGAGTTTTTTTTGGACAGATAAATGCAGAGCATTTCCTCCTGTTGTGGGAGCGTGCATCGCCCTTGACCCTCACACACAGATGAGAAAACGGATTGAAATATGGATGAAAAAGGGAACTTTTAAACATATTCTTAATATTTTGTCAGAAATGATATAGAATGGTGTTGATAGCAAAAGCAGGAAATGCCATTTACCGAGCAGAGAATATATCCATCGAACACCGACTAGCACATCGACTAACACCAGTCTCCATAAAGTCAAGTGAATAAAGTAAAAAATCGTATTCCTTCGGATTTATCCGTCCACCAAAAACATTAACAGAAATATGAAAACATTAAGAATATGTCTAAAAGTTCCCTTTTCATTCACATTTCATTCCATCTTCTCATCAGTGTGCGAGAGGGGAGGTAATTCTTGGCAGGCAGGTAATTCTGGGGACGAGCGCATAGGACGGCCTTACGTGAATGATTACCAGAATGATTGACAATTAGGAGGACCACTTAGTTAGATGATCCAGCCTGGAAAAGAACGTCCTCCACTATACCTTTAATCAGGGGGACAAGGTGCAGAAAATCATACATTTATATTAATTAGATCTGCATTTTTTGTTTTTAAAGAAGGCCTCCGTCCTAAAAAGCACTAGACCAATGGGTTGACAGAAGAAGCTTGTAGCATGGCACCCCAAACATATGACCTGCCTATAAAGCTATGAAATTATAAGATCATGTATGTAATCTTCCGATAAACCTTGTGTTTAGCTTACCATGTGTATTAAATAGCTTGTTAAAGTCTCCCTTCACAATTACAAAAACTAAGCGTGTTTTAGCAGAAAAAAAACTCTAGTTAATCAAAAATGAAATAAAAAATGAAACTACAAACATGATCTAAAAAAACATTCAAAGTTAAAAGAGGCAGCAACACTGCATTTGTTCAAAAACATTTAATTTGCTTTATGAAATAGAGATTACAGTATGCATTGATCCATTCAGGCTGGAGGTCACCGATTGAAAATAAATAACTGGCCATGTTAACAGAAACTGTGCCTGAAGAAAATCATAGATCTTTAAAAACTACTGCAGGAAAAACAGGAATTGTTTTGATCTTTTTATTAAATATGAACAGAACTTTAAATTTATAGTTACATGGATAAGATGGCAGTGTGTAATCAGGTTATTCCCTTTCTGTGAGGATGTTATACATCCAAGATGCTGATCAGAATTCACAATATTTATTTAAACATAAAACCTTATTTTTAGATTTTTTTTAACTGGTTGCTCATCACAGTGTGATATTAGGCACTTAAAAGTGGCTCTGGTTGAGCTGCCTGAACTCATGTCCAGATTCAAGGAGACTCTGGTCCAAATTAACAATTTTCCCTCCACTAAACTTATATCCTGCATCTCTTATGTTCAAAAGAGGGAAATAAATGTGCTTCAAAGTCTAAACATTTCCTTCTTTAAAGGTGTGCTGTGTGGAACTGGGAAACAAAGAATGAGCAAACTAGATGATTATGTCCATCAACCAGACCTGTTCTAGATAAACTACACATAAATCTCTAATAAGGACATGCCAAATTGTTTAGGAAGTCATAATTTAGTAATATTAAGGCTTAATTGTGCATTAAAACAGCTTTTTAGAACAAAGAAAGGCGACCTTATCCAGTCGCTATGATAAGTGGGTTATTTTTGCTTCTTTGTTAGTTTTGGCACATCTTGGGGAAATTGTCTCCTCAAAGTGAATTAAATGGCCTACCTTACTTTAACATGTCTGCAGCAAAGCAGGAAATCCTACTGTCCTCTCTGTATGTCTACATAGTTCCTAACTATAACATGTAGAAATGTTTCTCCTTTCTCTTCCTTAAAAAACAAAACACACATCAGTATATATAGATACTCTTCTGAAAAAAGCCATTTTGGTCCTCTAATAAGAAAATGTACAAAATATTACAGCTCTTAGTTATATATTTTTTAAAAAGGAGGCAAAACAAGAAGATTGTTTCTCTGACAAACAACCTTGATTAGTTTTACAGGCGGGAAGGAAAAGTGGAAACTCTGGACACATTCATGTGATGTGGGAAGAACCCGCAGAGCTACGGACAAATCTGAGCCACATTCAAACTCATCAGAAACGGCTCACTTTCAATAAAATATATACCAGTTTACCAGAAGCGCAGTCATATAACGTTAGCAAAATCTCATCATTATTAAACCCTCCATTTGATTTATTTTACTTTTCTTTTTTATAGACTTTATTTGAATTTGATAAATTAATTTCATAAATTTCCTGTTGTCCTTGATTCTGGCCAGTATTTCCCTGTAAAGCTCCATATTTTGAATGCATCTGTTGTCTGAAGAGCCAGAGGCAGGGGTCAGAAGTAAGGAACTGCTGTCAGTTTGTACCAGTTGACCGTCTCCTTGCTGAGGTCGAAGTCTTTGAGTCTGAGTGTGATGCCACCCAGGAAGTAGTTTTCACGCAGGGACTCGGCACTGAGCACGCTCAGCTGCAGCTCCCGCAGGCTGAGGGTTTCTTTGCTGTAGCTGCTGTACACCAGCTTTGGAGAGGAGATGTGCAGAAGTCAGACTGGATCTGATCTGAACATATTGCAGAGAACTGTGGTGTTTTTTTTTTTATCTCACCATTTCGTTGAAGGTGGGGTTCCTGGTTTTTCTGGAGATCTTAGTCTTGCGTTTTGAAGTCTTGTGTGGATCAGGAAGCAGGTAGGTTTTTACATATGGGTTTGGATCGGTTCCATCCTCAGAAACCTGTTCAAGTCAGAAGATTATATACTCTTATTACCGCTCTGCAGTTGTTTTACTCTTGCGAAACAAATTGAATAATTTTCAAAAATAAAAACTGAATTGTTTATGGATCAAGATTATACTTCTGACCAAGTTTCTTAGAAATTCTACAGGGTGATTCAAATTGATCCAGCCTCAGGCTCTTGACCGAGGCTGAATGGGTCCAGAATCCAGAGGTTCCGAGTTCAAGCCCCACTCCCACAGTCTGCCACTCTGGGTCTCTGAGCAAGACCCTTAACCCCACACTGCTCCCTGGGCCGCGCACCATGGCAGCCCACTGCTCCCAAAGGGGATGGGTTCAATGCAGAGAGTGAATTTTCTCCAATGTGAGATCAGTAAAGTTCAATCATTTTTAATATAATTAAACAATTTCTGAAGAGTTTGTGGTGTGATCTTCCTATATTTAACACCTTACTGTGTCCAGATACCACCATCAGACCAAGCCGTAAAATGAATCGAGAATTTGGATAATTTAGAGACAACCACATATCTAAAATATAAAACTAGGAGAATCCTGAACAGCAGGAACATTTCCCTGTGCTTTATGTTTTCTATGACGTTTTTCTGGTTACCAACCTCCAGGGTTTCAACTGTTTCCATCAGACTCTAGGCACGTAAACTCAGAGGAATATCTAGACATGCAGTTATGATGTCATAATGATCTACATAAAGAAGGAGCTCTTTGGATGTATGTATTGAAGTTTGTTTACCAGGTCTCGGATATGCATGACCATTATGAACAAAGTACTGTTTCTGTACGAAATGGAAAGCTTCACTTCTCCTTCCACCCGACCAGAGGTTGGACTCAGCAGAGGCTCTGAGACACAAAAACAGCACACATCAAACTCAGAAACATTAACAATGACATTATACACACACCTTAACACTTGGACTTTCACAATGCCAAGGATATGTTTGTTTTTTTTTTAAGGAGACAGACTAATGACAAACAATGGTAGAGAAAGTGAAAGTAGACGCAACGTCAGCTCAACGCCCACCAGCAGAGGAATGTGGTAGATCTCTACCTACCAGCTGGATTGGGTGTGGTTTCTAAGCCCTCGGTTTTCTCATCCCGAGCAATTGGATGGAAGAAAGTGTAGATCAGGTCACACTGCAATAAAACAAAACCAGATTAAATAATGAGTGCCACCGCGTACCGGGTGAGACGGGGAGTCTGTACCTGGGCCACTTCAGTGGAGCTCCTCATCAGGTTGTGGACATAACTATTGAGCTCCAGCTTCCTCTTGGATGCCACCTCCTTAATGTGAGTGCGACCAAGCACCATTTTATTTGGAAAACTACAGAATGAGAAAAAAATTATCATCTAACATCTTTTTAGGTCCTGTTTTAAGATAAGATGTTTTTAGATCCTATATCAGCTGATTGTCCTACCAGATAAACACAACCTTTAATGGAATTCCTCTACAATTAACAGTTAGCTCTTATTATTTACAAATTGATATTTTAGTAAAATCCCATGATCTTTTCATGGGAATCTAAAGCTGAGAGTATTTCTATCGTTTTTAATTTGCTCGATTAACAATCTTCTACATTTTGACATTGTGAAACATCAGCAGTACAGATGGTGAGTCAGTACAGCCACCTGTAAACAACCTGAAGGTGATACGTTACCCAGGCAGCTTCCAGAGGGGGAACACAATGGTCAGTTTATTGTGGAGCTCCTGAAACTCATCAAAAGTGCGGAAGACAAACTGAGGCTCGTTTTGACCTTCCCTCATGATCCTCACCACGTAGGTCTGCTCAGAATATAAAGACACAGCGTCTTAAAGAAAGTCCTAGTACCAAATGACAGGCAAGGATCAAACGGTGTTGGTGGGGCTCACATAATGCTTGTCAGGGTTGTATCTCTTCTGGAAGGAAAAGATGGAGGCGTGGATGATGCGGCCGTCCTGCTTCATGGTGTACGTCTTGGGTGAGAAGGACAGGATTGGCTCGTCATTAGCAGGAAGGCCAGAGAACCGTAACTGAGCCAGGTTGTGGATGAAGAAGTTAAATTTGGTGGCTATGCTTCCCAGACTGGACTCAATTAGCCTAAAAGAAAGAAGCAAAGGATAAAAGATGAAGAAAAACAGGATGGGATGATATTAAGGTGAAAATCTAAAAGCTCATAAAAGAAATAAAGAATAAGATTTTATGTTTTATTTTCCCAATGTGGTGCATTTTATCTCCACAGAAAGCTGCTGTTTGTTCTTTAACGCCACCTGGTGGTTTCTCAGGTTGTAGCGGGTAAAACAATCAGACTTTTTATTAAACCACTTCAAAGCAACCTTTGAGCTTATTTTGCTCCAAAGAGCAGGTTCATCTGATTACCTTGTAAAGAAGATGGTGGCCTCAGCATCGGTGTTGTGAGGCTGCAGGGCATCGAATACGTACTTCAGGTCCTGGGAACCAGTCAGCACCGGCAGCCCTGATGACATCATCTACGGGAAGAAACACTAATCAGTTAAGGGCCAGACACTAAAGGTTTAGGTAGGTATGATCATCAGTTTAAAATAAGATGTGGCACATTCCACTGATATTTTCAGGACAGAAGGTAAACACTGATGTATTAGTTTAGGTGCAAAAACAACAACTAAGGCCTCTGGGTTCCTCTGGCTCCAGCAGGTGTAAAAACATTAAAGGAGGATCTTTGAAAAGAAGGCCAAGTATTAAAATACAAAAAGAAAAAATTAAATTATACTCACTGCACATATATCTAGTTTAAAATATATATATATTTTTTACTGTTAGAAAAAATTCATGGATATAGATCATAATTGGTTCATTGTTTAATGAAATATCCAGAAGCTGAAAGTATCAGTGAGTTTGAGTCTTGACATGTTAAAGTCTTAGCATTAGGTTGGGATCATTATATAATAAATGAGGAAACTATCGATATCAAAACAGCTTTCGTTTGTCAGGCAAACAGGATTTTGAAAACATTGCTCTAATTTGTGCTTTACTCGCTTACTGTGTTTGTTTATCATTTGGTAGCGTAAATATTTAACTGTTTGAGACACAACTTTTAGATACTCTTTCCTGCTCTACTCACAAATTCCTCACGGACAGGTTGAGACGTTCTCTGGACAGGATTTCCTATTCTTTTAAAACAATACACATGTCCCAACAGATAATCTGTTAGACATTTAAAAACAAAACAAAAATAACCTTGCAAGCCAGGGGCTATTTATCTACTTACTGGGCATCCCAAGGACACCCGTTACAGATGTCTATAAACTGGACTGATTTCTGCTGTACGTTATCAACGTGTGAGTCCAAGAAATTAGAAAAATCAGTGTTTGGTCTAAATGTAATCTAAATCAGAGCTTTGGAGGTTTGAATGGGAGTGTTTTGATTTTGGTTCAGTGAGTTGAACAAGGAAAACAAAAACATCTCTCAGCTAGAGAATAATTTAAATAGAAATCTATTTTTTCCTCCACTATAAATCCACAATTTTATCTTTAATAAAACAGGAAAGATAAGCACACAATACTTAGGCTTAGAAAACAATAAAACTGAATTTCCAAGAACCCTGTTTATAGATGTCAACAGATTAGCTGTGTTGCTAGCTGTTTCACAGTAACTGATCACAGCCACAGTGTATTTGCCCAACATAGCATACAGTACAGAACTAACACATTTGGGTGTTCCCATAAGCTGATTTTATGGTATGGGCCATTAACAGATCTCAAAACAAACCAACAATTTAAAGAGTCTCAATTTCCAAACCAATGAGGATTTCCTCCACGCTGCTGGTCCCGTTTAAACCCTCCTAATGAGACCTATCAGCGCTACGGTGATGGCAACATTTTAGCAGCAGTTGGAACAAATTCTGCTTGTCTGTTTAAAACAAAAGCAATTGCATTGTCTTATTTATTTTTTAAAGATGTTATCAGATGAGAGAATCATATCCTCGGTATGAAACAGAAAGGGGGCAATAAATGTTGGGTGTCGGGTCCCAGATTACTTTAATGATCTAAAACAAACCGACGACACGGAGTCTGTGCTTATGCTGACCCAAGTGGTTCAAAAAATGGATCCCAGACTGTTGAAATCAACTAGTTTAATTCATATTTTCAGCTTATACCAAGGCCTCCCCAGAGGCAGAGTACCGTCACAGTGCTTTTACTAGGCCTCACCAAAGACAGCAGGTTGAGGAAGAGGTCGGAGTTCTTGCGGATGAGGTTGTAGGCTTGGCAGCACAGGTCAACAAACAGCTGGAAGCGGCTGGTGGGACGCTCCCCTCCGTTGATGACGTATGCCATGTCAGAGGTCAAAACGAAGGGAGCGCGATCCCTGATCAGGCAGCAGAAATAGGCATTAAAATGATAAGGAATAAGAAACATTGGTCAGCAACTATTGCTATATTTAGTAAACCACTTGGAAAATGCTGCAATCTTTTCTGTTAGAGAGGCAATTTCTGAATATTTACTGCAATCTTAATTGTTTTGTTCTATTGGCAAAGTGTCTAACTTACCTCCTAAATTCAAGAAAAAATGCACTTATTTTAAGAAAAAAAAGAACACTTTTCAGTTTTTTGCAGTGCATGTTCTTTTCACATGACAGACTTAGAACATCTCTTAAAAACCAGTATCAGGTACTGGAATTTTGGTCAAGATGTAAATGCTCCTTTAATACTTTGTGAAAAAATGGAGGAGAAAGGGGGGAAAACTTTGACGCCTCGATGACTGGACTTTTCTTTTCTCTATGCTAAATCTCCTTATCTTTTTAAATACCGGTATAATGTCTGTGCAATATTTGTTCCAGCTTCTTCTTCTCTATTCCTGAAAAAAGCGTCTATAGTCTTAGTTTAAACACGAAAACCTAAATATTGACAAGGGTTTCATTTATACCATAGGAACAGGATATATTCATAAACTTAAGAACATTTGAGAAAGTGGGTGGATGTTGCATTGAGGAAGCAGGACATGAATTATGTAATACCAGCCACTTCCTAGTCTTTAAACTCAGTGACCTAAAATCTAGACATGTAGATCCTTTCAGTGTTGAAGCATAAATTAGATTACTTTATCATAATTATTGTTTACATGCAAGTTAAATTTAAAAATATGACCAAAAAGTGATAACAATTAGTATTTATAGTCCTCTTCTTTTAAAGAAAATATAAAACTAGACTAAAACTGAATAAGAATACCATTATGATAACTTGGAAGTCCCAAACAATTTATAGAAACATCCTGGAACTGCACAGGTGAGCTTTAGCTACCTTAGTTCTGATCCCTATATAGAGAAAACAACAATGATCAGTTGATGCTGCACATTTCAGCTGTTAAATTAACACAGGAGTCGGTAAAATCCTGGTCCACCCTTAGAGAAAAAAAACCCCAAAAAAACTCCTTGATCACTGATGGTGAACCAACCAAACAACTTTAGCTGGCAAGAAACAGCACACACCCCGCCACAGACTGTCTGATAATCACCTTTTAAAGCTGCCAAACATCTGGGCGTGGCCAAGGAATTTGCCAAAGTCGATGTGAAACATGTGACCAGTGGAGCGCAGCATGATGTTGTCATTGTGGCGATCACAGATGCCAAGAACGTAGGTTGCAACGCAGCAACCGGCGCAGGAGTAGATAAAATTCTCAGATGCCTACAAAAAAAAAAAAAAATAGAAGTTGGATATAAAATAAAATAGGGAGGTGTTTCTTCAACCTAAGAGGCCTTAGTGTGCATTCAGACCGAGCGTGGTGTCCTCGGTGACGGCGAGGGATTAACATAGTTTCCCTGTGCATACCGCGCAGGGAAGGGCAGGGAAGCGGGCACTGCTTTCACCTCGTGCTACTGAGGTGTTGTCAAGCAGCAGCACCGGATGGAGAGAGCTGAGCCATGATCTCTGAAAATGAAAAGACCTGAACTTTTCTATGAAACCGCTTTTAATCAGGGACTGGTTGTAGTTGTAAAGTAGGTTTTTGAGTTAGAAAGAAATATAGAGAAAATTATGTTAACAAAGGTACAAATAAGAAATGCTCTAAAGTGGCTTTTTGGTGGCTTTAATACAAAGGCGTTTTAATTTAGCCCTAGAAGGACTGTTCATCGTGCTCTGTTACCTCCAGCACAGACCCCGGTCTGTCACTAACCACTCTGCAGCATCTGTGCTTTCTGCGCGGGTATATTAACAAAGAAATCCCACCAAATCCGGCCTCATCCAGATGCAGCTCTGGATGAACCAAAGTGGACTCTTTTTTTCAGTGCTTCAGGGGAATTTCCAAAAATTTGTGGTACTCCACCGATTCAAAAGTTGTTCATAGACAACATTTTAGCAGTAATCTGCAAAGTTAACTTTCACCTGTGCTTTTATTGTAAAATGCCAACAGGGACACCTTGACACTGGCTGGCTATTTACTAAATATTAAACAATACAATATCAATAATATTTACAAAATATTAAACCATCATTCCAGCCACTAAAGAAGGTGAACATGCCTACTGTTTTATTCAATGCCAGTACAGGAATGGCATGTGATGTAATGATTTTATATTCTGA
This sequence comes from Cyprinodon tularosa, assembly GCF_016077235.1. Lineage (NCBI taxonomy): Eukaryota > Metazoa > Chordata > Actinopteri > Cyprinodontiformes > Cyprinodontidae > Cyprinodon > Cyprinodon tularosa. The sequence goes on along the minus strand of NW_024039059.1, from coordinate 1,565,360 downwards.
AACAGCAGCACCAACGTCCTGTGGGATGGTGACGTCATCGGCTGGAATTAAAACAAAATCAGGACAAATTTGTTTTACCTACACAAATCCAGTCTCAAAAAGTAATTTTGATTTCATTCTGAGCTTAATGGGGAGTGGTTGACCTCTGGATGATTTTTAAAAATAATCTTTATTATCCATTTAGTCTATTTGCTGAGTATTTCCCCATGGGTGGGGTGTCAGTTTCATGCACCTGATGCTCCTCCTATTTGATATCCAGGGTGTAAACACTGTGTATCTCAAATGCAGAGCAGTGAACTCTCCCCAGCGCTAACGAACATCCCTGCAGACACGGCAGTCGGTCTGAATGCACCTTAAAGGCACCAGCAGTACTTTTTGTATTTACCTTCTCGTATTCGTCCTCAGCTGGGTTATACTTGCGCAGCCATTCGGCCAAAGGTTTGTCCTTAAAAGATCCAGTGACTCCATATTCCACCTGAATCTTCCTGAGAGTATCAGAGAAAGGAACCAGCTCCACCATACCTAAAGACAAAGAGCATTTTAAGAGAGAGAGCTAGAAAGACCTGGCCCATGAGTTATATATTTATATTTATGAAGTCACCTTTATCCTTGCCAGTGGAGATGCATTTAAAGTTCACAATGCGGAGGTCTAGACCCTCCTGCAGCCAGATGCGATCCATAATGCGAATCATCTGAAGAGCAAGCATGTCCTGCCTCAGGTCTTCTCCTACCTGATGTATAAACAAAACAATAAAAAAAAACTTTTGTTAATATTGGTACATTTCATTTCAGCCACCAGGGGGAGCAAAGTTCACCAGGAATGCATGAAAACCAGCTGGTGTCAACAAGGTCAGCTAAAACATTAGATCTACAAAATCACCCATTTCCTTGGTGTCCTTATGCATCATTCCTACCCTTCAATTATCTCACATCCTGCCACATTACAATCTCTACCTTCCGATTTTTGTTATTGGGGTTGTATGTGGAATATGACAAAAAAAGACAGATTTAATTAGGTTTGGGTCTGAAGTTGTGACTGAAATAGCCTGAAACATCAATACGCTTCAGTCAACACCATTCTTTAGCAATCTCTGTTTTAGTTTGATTTTATCGCTGCTTCTAACAGGTTTTCAGGTTACCATCAATGCCTCAGCTCCCAACATAGACAAGACGACTGCTGAAGTGTTGAGAAAAAAAAAACTCTAAACTAAGTCACAGACTCTGCATCTCACTGTTAACACCAAATTACTGCATATTTGCACCATATATATTTGCCTTGAAATGCTCTGAACTACCATATCAATGTGTTTTTTTCTCCCACACTGTTTACATTTGATCACTCCTGAACTTTATGGAACGGAAATGTTTATTTCACTGCTAAGCTGCTGCTCATTTACTGTCTGAAAGCTGTACAAAACAACATTTTGTTTTGTATACATTCTGTGTATAAAAAAAATATCAATAAAAGTTGTCTAAATCTAAGACTAAAAAAGACCCAATGATGGGCTTTTTGTGAAGGGATATTAATACTTATAAAAGGTGAAATGAGATTTCAAATAAGCTCTGTTGTTGGTGTGTCTGTGTCTGAGTGTGTGTAGGTGTATAGCGAACCTTGAACATGACATTGATTTCCTCTCCTAATGGATCTGCATTGACCATCGCCAGCTTAAGTGGAACTGCATTGGAGTTGAAGAAGGAACAGGCCTACAAACAAACAATTTTTTTTTAAATTCTTTTAGTGAGTTCTGCAGGATAAAAATATCAAACATTGGAACTGGTAATGACGTTATGCAAAAAAAACAGAAAAACATGTATTCCAATTACAGTCTTACAGCAATAACGGCAGAAAATATTATTAATCAAAAACAATGCATTGTCCAAAGGAAAGCTTCATTTAACTCCTACAGTGTGCAGGAATGGTAAAGCACTAGGACTATAGTTTAAATCTATACTGTACTTTAGTAGTAATATATTAATTAACATACCAACTTCAATATGATCATAAAAAAATCTTAGAATAGTTATTCAATGACCTACTTTGAAGTTTAGCTCTTTTGCCACCAGACTGGGGTTCAGAGGAAGTCGGCAACTGTTTCTCTGGAAAAAATTCTGGATGTTTTCTAGACCCTCCTGCAGCGCCACCTGCAGCCACACAGTAACGGCATCAGTAACTCCATACACACATACAGAACAGGAAGCACCTGGAGCTTAACGCCACAAACACACATACCTGTCGGGTGGATCCCCCTGCCTGTCTGACCCTCTCAGCCACGGTTCCCAGCAGAGTGGCCAGGTGAGTCTGTTTTTCAAGCTCTGCCCTCAGTTTGCTTCCACAGAGACACAAGAGCGCACCGAGCACCTGCTCATAGCGCCTCCCCCAGGTAGAGTCCTGCACCGCATCTTTGAGCAACCTGAGGCGATCACATGGATAAGCCATTTACAGGAGAAAGCACACTTAAAGGGTTTGTCATTGTTAACATGAAATCATACAAACCAGACGCCTGACTTGGAGAAAGATTTTGATGAAAATGTCCTAAAAGCTTTTTGAAATAATAAAAGATCTAAAAACTGCTTAATTACTGTTTATTACTATGTTGTTAAACATTTAGACACAGCACAGGAGGAAGAGTACAGAGTTCCTCTGCATATATAAAGTAAATTTCTGTGATGTGTTATCAATAAAGTCAATCAATCAATCAATATTCAAGATAAAATGCTATTGTTTGGAAAAATAAGTAATTCAGGTGCAATTCTTCGCAATTTCAGTTAACATTGAAGTAGCTGTTTTTTTGTGTGAATCTGAGGCAGACTCACCAGTACAGGTAGTGGGCTATGTTGATGTTGCCTTGGGCTCTGGATAGCATGAACATGACGAGGGCGTTGTTCAGGTGACACTCAAACTTTATTGCCTGGAGGAAAGGAGAGATGAACGAAGTTTTGAATTTAAAATGTGTGCAAAGGAACTTGAATAAATGGCGCCGCTCTCCATGCCAATACGTGTTACCAGTCGTACCTGAACAAGCTGTGGCAGATAGTCAGCAAGTTCATCATCACTGCTTTTCTCAATCCAGCTTACAGCCACACTTCTCACTTCGGTATCTGCAAATCTAAACAGACGATACTAAACTCAACGTCAAGTTTCTCCATTCTTGGTTGCATCCATGACTTCGTATTTTTACAATCTCCTCATGTTATGATGAGGTTTCTTCAATATAAAATGAGCTCAGTGGCTTCGTTATGTACGGAAGATGAGAGCGGTCTTACTCGACTTTTTTTTTCTTTTTTTTTTCTTTGCCTTCTCGAGATAATGACATAACTATCTTGTAATCACGGTTAAAACATTAATTGTTTTCTCAAGAGAACAAGATAATAATGTTGTTATCACGAAAAAACAGTTATTAATTTCTCAAGATAACGAGATGATGAACCTGTATGAGTAATGAATGAGGCTGGCCAACAGCCATGGACTCCCAGTCCATCCATGCCTGTGGCGCCAGTAGTTGTGCAGTTGCAGTACCGCATGTGCGCAGATGATTGTTTATTTTTAGTTTCTTTTTTCTTTTAACTCCTTGTCAGGTCCTGGTGGATGATTGGATTGCATGGAATACAGTAGAAACAAATCCAACTGTGTTGTAATAAAACTCTTTAATCTGGACTCATTTTGGGGGTTAATGCATCTTATACAGGCGTAACACCGGGGCTGTTCAGAAAACACCCGGCGCTACAGGGCTGGATGCATAAGTCTAATTGCTTATGAATCAGAAATGGAAGCAAGTAATCAAACCAACAATGTTGTCTCGTTACCTAAATGTTAAACACACGATTATTTACAGAATTACAAATAGGGTGCCATGACTTATACTTATAAATCCCTTCCGCTGTTGTGGTATTGAAGGATTTAATTCGTTTTAACATACACCAATCATCTCGTTATCATGAGAACACGGCTTTCATTACCTTAACATAATGACAAAATTAACTAGTCTTCTTAAGACAACCGTTGTGTAAAAGTATCAGAGGGACACGGCCGCTCTCGGCTTCCGTAGGTACGAGATGTGTTGACAACACCTACTTTGAGTCGAGCAGCTCCAGAGCAGTGACTAGAGGTAGAGAGGGCCAGTGGTGCAGCAGGGAGTGGATGTGAGCCATGCTGGCCCAATCCCAGCTGGGCGCGCTGGCCAGGACCTTAGGCAGGCTGCTGGGATGGTCCCTACGGCAGTGGAGCCGATGGTCCCATAAGATTTGGTGATCTGAGCGCTTCAACCTGTAGTTGGTAAAAGATAAACAAAACATAAAGATGTGAACAAATCATTTTGCATCAAATAAACAATTGAAATGTTCACATTTTAAGGTTTAAACCTAAAACTAAAAAAAGTTTAATTTAGAAGAGGCTATAAGATAGAACACAATCATCCAGTGGGTGTCAGGAATCAAGATCCTGAGACACACTTCAAAAATGAAATGATATAGATGTTAAAAAACTGCTTTATGAGAAAAAAACAAAAAGTTCCTATGGTTTAAAATGTATTTTTTTAAAACAGCTGTTCTCATTAGCTTTGTACAGAAGCACAAACACTTGCACTTCCATCTGTGGGAGCCACTTAACCTGTATTAGAAAACAGAAATATGACGTAAATAAACTTTAGCTGTTGCAATTCAATTCAATTAGTGGATTTTTATAGCACCAATTCACAATATATGTCATCTCAAGGCACTTTACAGTTCACCAGATCATACAGTCAAATAGATTAAAAATGTTCTATCTAAGGAAAACCAGTTGATTGCATCGACTCATTGACTCAAATACAATCCCTCACACTAAGCATGCTTGTAGCGACAGTGGAGAGGAAAAACTCCCTTTTAACAGAAAGAAACCTCCAGCAGCACCAGGCTCTATGTGAGCGGCCATCTGCTGAGACTGACTGAGGTTCAGAAATGAATGAGCAAGACAGAAAACAGGATTCTAGAATCTGTTGATAAAGAGCTTTGTGTAGCATAGACCTGCAGCAATCACATAGTATAAAATCTATAATTTCTACAAAGTCCTGTTTATTATTATTATAAGTCAAAATTATGCCTAAAGGTTATCTGAACTTAAAATGTTAGTTTTGTTCATAGTATAACAAAACAAACTCAATGTGGGATCGGATAGAATAAAAAAATACATCTAATTTGTTTAAATTTTTAGCATAAATGCAAACATTTTCTAATATGCTTTGAGAAGTCATCACATGGTTGCAACCTAACCCTGATGGCAGAGTTGCCTAACATGTCCACAACACAGCAGAGATTTCATCTGATTGCATTCCTGCTAAATTAATTGTTTGTAAACTAGTGAGAAAGGAAGACGGCACTGGTTGACAGAAATTGTTCTCCTACCCGAAATTCGAGGCTCGGCTGCAGATTTTCTCCAGCTTCCGTTTCAAGTCTGGATCGAGCTCTTCCAGAGTGTGGGGTTCCGGGCTGGGGGCCTCTTTGGGTCCAACATATAAAACATCTACCGATGATTCAGGAAAGTCCACCTGATGCAAAAGACAACAGCAGGGAGGAGATCTGTGAAATCCAACTGATTGAATTGGATATATTCCGTGTGAGTGAAAGTGAGAGTGAGAGAGTAGGAAGGCAAGGCAAGGCAAGAAAAGGAAGGAAGGAAGGAAGGAAGGAAGGAAGGAAGGAAGGAAGGAAGGAAGGAAGGAAGGAAGGAAGGAAGGAAGGAAGGTAAGAAGGAAGGAAGGAAGGAAGGAAGGAAGGAAGGAAGGAAGGAAGGAAGGAAGGAAGGAAGGAAGGAAGGAAGGAAGGAAGGAAGGAAGGAAGGAAGGAAGGAAGGAAGGAAGGAAGCCTTTAGAGGATGTAATGTTGCATAAGCAGTAGAATAAAGTGTGTATTCAACAATAGCACTAATAGGGTCCAGTTGGGCCAAAACATGCCCATATCATGACATTTAGGTTCTGATTGAGGAACTCTATATTTTATTTATACAAATCCTGACCTCTGTTCTAATTTCCAAATAATTGGAATTTGAGACTTGGGGTACAAACTTCATACTGACCGTTTTGACTGTTTTGAGGTGGACTTAATCAAATAATAAGCAGCACCCAGACTCATTTAGAAAACAACATTTATAAAAAATAAACACCAATAAAAATTATTAAAACTCAGAGGCTATTAATAAACTACAACCCATTACAACAACAAAACAAACACTGAGAACAACAAAGAGAATAAAACTAATCTAGCTCCGCTGGTTTGCTCCCAAAGCTTTTTAGGAATGTGTAACTCCCCTTTGCTGCCCCACCCTACAGAGCAGACAAACCAGGAACAGGTGAATCCTGGTTGAACTGAACAGGTATATGGTTAAACTAACAGTAATGCAAGGAAACAAACTGAAATTTGCTTCATCAGACTGGAAGGACGTCCAGTCCCTCTGCTTCCTAAGAACCTCCCCCAAAATACCCCTGACACAATCACAACAAGGAGCACAAACAACTGGTCTATCACAACATCGTACGTAACAATTTTAATAACCACGTTTCACCAACTGATGGGGAAACTACACATCCATTATTTTATTAAATACCCTTTCCTCATAGACTAGTTTTTGTACAGTGAATTATTGATTTAAAATAATTTCTACATCTCCTTAAATCCCTTTCCATCCTCATTCACTGCTTCAGGCTCCCTCTGATGTCCTCTTTCCATGGTGTTCACTGTCACTTCGAACATCCCCAAAAACTGAATGAAGTTTAATGAGCAAAACACAGAGTAACAATGTGAACCGTGTGCTTATAATGCAACATATTTGTGTGTTATTTTAGCCATTTCATTGGGAATTAAAGTGAGGGGTCTTCATTTCATACTCAACACAAAATACACTGAAATTGTTTCATGACATTTTCTAGTTTATGAATATGAATTTCTCTATATTGTTACAATCAATGTAAAAAATCCCTAAAATGTTGGAAAAACACTAAGATTATTGCATGTTGGGGACCCTATCTGTCAATCCCTTTTAACCAACCTGTAATATGATTCTTTCTGCAGGAACCTTCTTGCGGCCACCTGCAGCACCAGCAGCTCCAACTGCTCCTTGAGCAGATGTCCACAGACATAAGAAAGTAGTGCCTCGTGCGAGTACTCTGTGAAACACAGTCAGAGGTTAACATTGGCTAAAAAAATTTTTTGTCTTAGGTTTCATTCTAATCATGAGAAACCTAATAATGAAAGGAAAGTAGGATGTTGTTTTCCTCACCCTCTGAAGTCAAACAGAGGCATAGAGACTTTGCCTAAAAACTCTGGGGCTTTCCGCTGTTTGTTGGAATCTGGTGAGCCACTGGCATTCTGGTTGAGCACCCCAAATAGACTCAGAGTCAGCGTGGACTCCAGAGGGAGCACGGCTACTGCGATGGGGAAAATGATCCTTGGAGAGACAACACACCACAGCACATCAGTGAAAAAACTGCAGCATCTATAAACTACTGGGGAGAAGAAAAAAACGGGAGGACTTACAGCTCATCCCATTTGATGTGGTAAAAAAAGCTTTTATATGTGCCAACTCTCCTGGAATGAACTGGTTTGAACAGGTTCTTCCCATTGTGGGTGAGGGAACACATCAGGAAGTACTTCTCATAACTAAAAACAAAAAAACAACAACAAAAACAATGCTAAAGTGCACTCACTCAAAGTGATTATTTTAAATGGTGGAGCAACCCCTAGAATATTTTTATCAGAGTGTGCTGCTCCAAAGTAAGTAAGATCGGCCCACTCAGGCCCATGGGTCTAATCAGACTAATTAAAACAGAGGAGAGATCCTGAATGGGTGGATCTTAGCATCATCTCAAGATAAGTTAATTTTTCACATAC